>NW_027397073.1:401826-553408 GCF_003265705.2 Callorhinus ursinus | reverse complement strand
CCATTTACAATTGCACCCAAAACCGTAAGATACCTAGGAATAAATTTAACCAAAGAGGCAAAGGATCTGTACTCAGAAAACTATAAAATACTCATGAAAGAAATTGAGGAAGACACAAAGAAATGGAAAAATGTTCCATGCTCATGGATTGGGAGAACCAACATTGTGAAGATGTCAATGCTACCTAGAGCAATCTACACATTCAATGCAATCCCCATCAAAATACTATCCACTTTTTTCAAAGAAATGGAACAAATAATCCTAAAATTTGTATGGAACCAGAAGAGACCCCGAATAGCCAGAGGAATATTGAAAAAGAAAAGCAAAACTGGTGGCATCACAATTCCGGACTTCCAGCTCTATTACAAAGCTGTCATCATCAAGACAGTATGGTACTGGCACAAAAACAGACACATAGATCAATGGAACAGAATCAAGAGCCCAGAAATGGACCCTCAACTCTACGGTCAACTCATCCTTGACAAAGCAGGAAAGAATGTCCAATGGCAAAAAGACAGTCTCTTCAACAAATGGTGTTGGGAAAATTGGACAGGCACATGCAGAAGAATGAAACTGGACCATTTCCTTACACCACACACAAAAATAGACTCCAAATGGTTGAAAGACCTAAACGTGAGACAGAAGTCCATCAAAATCTTAAAGGAGAACACAGGCAGCAACCTCTTCGACCTCAGCCGCAGCAACTTCTTCCTAGAAACATCGCCAAAGGCAAGGGAAGCAAGGGCAAAAATGAACTATTGGGATTTCATCAAGATAAAAAGCTTTTGCCCAGCAAAAGAAACAGTCCACAAAACCAAAAGACAACCGACAGAATGGGAGAAAATATTTGCCAATGACATATCAGATAAAGGGCTAGTATCCAAAATCTATAAAGAACTTATCAAACTCAACACCCAAAGAACAAATAATCCAATCAAGAAATGGGCAGAAGACATGAACAGACATTTTTCCAAAGAAGACATCCAAATGGCCAACAGACACATGAAAAAGTGCTCAACATCGCTCGGCATCAGGGAAATCCAAATCAAAACCTCAATGAGATACCACCTCACACCCGTCAGAATGGCTAAAATTAACAAGTCAGGAAACGACAGATGTTGGCGGGGATGTGGAGAAAGGGGAACCCTCCTACACTGTTGGTGGGAATGCAAGCTGGTGCAGCCATTCTGGAAAACAGTATGGAGGTTCCTCAAACAGTTGAAAATAGAGCTACCATACGATCCAGGAATTGCACTACTGGGGATTTACCCCAAAAATACAAATGTAGGGATCCGAAGGGGTACGTGCACGTTTATAGCAGCAATGTCCACAATAGCCAAACTGTGGAAAGAGCCAAGATGTCCATCGACAGATGAATGGATAAAGAAGAAGTGGTATATATACACAATGGAATATTATGCAGCCATCAAAAGGAATGAGATCTTGCCATTTGCAACGACGTGGATGGAACTGGAGGGTGTTATGCTGAGTGAAATAAGTCAATCAGAGAAAGACATGTATCATATGACCTCACTGATATGAGGAATTCTTAATCTCAGGAAACAAACTGAGGGTTGCTGGAGTGATGGGGGGTGGGAGGGATAGGGTGGCTGGGTGATAGACATTGGGGAGGGTATGTGCTATAGTGAGCGCTGTGAATTGTGCAAGACTGTTGAATCACAGATCTGTACTTCTGAAACAAATAATGCAACATATGTTAAGAAAAAAGAAAAAGAAGAAGATAGCAGGAGGGGAAGAATGAAAGGGAGTAAGTCGGAGGGGGAGACGAACCATTAGAGACGATGGACTCTGAAAAACAAACTAAGGGTTCTAGAGAGGAGGAGGGTAGGGGGATGGGTTAGCCTGGTAATGGGTATTAAAGAGGGCACATTCTGCATGGAGCACTGGGTGTTATGCACAAACAATGAATCATGGAACACTACATCAAAAACTAATGATGTAATATATGGTGATTAACATAACAATAAAAAATTTTTTTAAAAGATTTTATTTATTTATTTGACAGAGAGACAGCGAGAGAGGGAATACAAGCAGGGGGAGTGGGAGAGGGAGAAGCAGTCTTCCTGCGGAGCAGGGAGCCTGATGTGGGGCTCGATCCCAGGACCCTGGGATCATGACCTGAGCTGAAGGCAGACACTTAATGACTGAGCCACCCAGGCAACCCGAGGTTGGCATCTTCTTATAAGTTTAACATTTATTTACCATACATTGCCATTCCACCTTTAGGTGTTTACCTAGAGGAAATAAAGCATATGTCCGTGGAGAGATTGGTGCATTAATTCTTACAGTGGCTCCAAACTGGACACGTCAACAGGTGACTGAAAGAACAACCAATGTAAACCCATGTCATGGAAGACAACTCAGCCCTGGAAATAAATGATCTCTTCACAGATGTACCCTATAGATGAATCTCAAAATAACTGTACCAAGGAAAGGAATCCATATAATGAACCTATACACTACATAGTTCCAAATATATAAAACTAAATTGTGAATTCCAAAGCGTGAATTGTGTTGTGTGTGAATTATACCTTAGTAAGTCATTAGGAGAACTCTCCTGATCTTGTTCCATTTCTAAATGTGTCCCCTCTCATGAGCCTTGCCCCTCTTTTAGGACAATGAGCCAGGTGTGGACTCACTCTTCCAGGCGGTGCCTCTCCTTGAAGTCATGTCCTTTCACGCACCTGCTCATTCCTTATGCTCCGGTTCAGCTTTTGGGTGAACCCTCAAATAAGAAGTATGCACTCCAGAGTCAAAACATTCTGGTACTACTTTTCCTTTTACATCTTAGCATAGTATATTTATAGGATACTATTTGGAGATTATTCCAGGTAGAACAACCAATCTTATCCAGCATACACTAAGGAAACATTCATTTTGTTGATTTCAAAGTACAATTTTATACATATTTTTAGCAAATCAGAGCTGAGGATAGAGCTCAATGGGACAAAATTAGAATCTTCCTTCTAAATTAACCAAACACTATGAATTAATATACTTTGATCGCTTCTTGGCCTTTTGGCTAAGATCAAGCGAATTAATATACTTTGGGCATGGTGGTTTAACCAGCAGGGACCCACCTTTCAATACAACCAATTAAGGATAAAACAAGGATAATACAGTGGTCTGTGAGGCCAGAAGAGGTGTCTCACTCCCTTTTTCCTTCATTTCATCTTCCGTCTCTCCAAATGCTGATGCATTTAATGATAAAAGGGAAAAAGAAATGAAACTTAATTCATTTATTACTGGAAGCAAAAGAGCAGTGTAATTGAATTAAAACAACATAATTAAAATACTGGTTTCACTGAAGACTTATAAACTAGTTTCATTTAGCTCTGTTTTTTATTTATGATGAATGTCATCCCACAGTTGCTTTGAAGTTTAAGAAGTTAGGAAAATAAAAATAAAAATGTCTTTTGAAAATGAGATAACACAGAACATACTAGTGTTCATCTTGAGTTTTTAAGGAAATTATGTTGCTCTAGATTGATTATTTTTATAGTAATTAGAAAAAGAGTCATTTCTTCCATGGGACTGCTTCCCTTGGGCCCACACCAGCTGTGCATGTCTTTCAGTCTTCTGGTCCCATTTTTATTATGAACAGGCCCAGCAAATGGCCTAGAAACAGGATTCTATCAGGAAGTCAGGGCCTGGGACCCAGGTCCGGGCACCAGGAGTGGGGAAAACTCTCAGCTGCTGTGCTGTAAGGAACCACCCTGAGTCAAGTCAGGCAGAATATTTGAATGTGGGGGATTTGCAATGATACTTGAGCACTGGAAGCTTGGGGAAACATGTGCTGCCCCAAGACCATATGCGCCCCCACCTGTGCCATCAAGCAACCTCCCACCCAATGTTCTAAAAGAATATGATAAAAAGTTACAGCTTGTGTGTTCTTTAATAATGCAAAAGTTGGGGGTGCCTGGGGGCCTCAGTTGGTTGAGCATCTGTCTTTGCCTCAGGTCATGATCCTGGAGTCTCAGGGTCAAGCCTCACATCAGGCTCCCTGTTTGGTGGGGAGCCTGTTTCTCCCTCTGCTGCTCCCCCTGCTTGTGCATTCTCTCTCAGATAAATAAAATCTTTAAAATAATAATGCAAAAGTTGTAATTATTACAATCGAGAGAACAAAGAAATACTGGAAATTAGCAAAGAAATAAAGTAAAAAAGGCTCCTAGAACCAAAGGGATCACATGGGCATGTCAGCTACCCAGAAAAATTAATTGTAAAGGTGCACATCCAAGAATGTCATCACAAAGTGTCTTATCATCCAGGGATAATGAGAGGATCCTGAAAACATCTAGAGAGGAAGGATGAGGTGTTAGAAGGGCATCAATTTTCTCCAAAGGAACAGCAGAAGCTAAAAGAATGTGGAGTAATCCTACAGAATTCTCAAAAAAAAAAAAAAAAAAAAAATTTATAGCTTAGAATTTTATACCCAGCTCAGGTATGAACATAGGATAAGGGTTCAAGAAACTTAACTCCTGTGCACATTTGGAGTAGACCACAGAAGGAAGAGACATGAGAGCCAAGAAGCAGGGTTCTTAACCAGCAAAGAGGCATTGAGAATTTTCAACAAACTCTGCAAGAAAGGTCCAGAATTTGGAGGTCCGCAGTGCAGCAGGCCTGCAGCACAACAGTCCAGGTGCAGGAGGTCAGAGGTCTTCAGAAGAATAAATACTCCCCCAAATGTTTTAAAATGATTTATTAATGATGAAATGCCATGCATTTGACCATATTGGTGTTGTCAGAATGTTAGGGCTGAATTTATTGTTGAGAACATAGAAAACTAAGCTGACAAAAAGACAACTATTAATTCCAGGAATATGAGACATTTGTACAGAAAAGGAGCAGTCCCAGGTGGCTCAACAGTGAACAACACAGAAAACAACCTTGTTTTATATCAATTTTTATTTAACAAAAACTATCACAGAAATGTGCTTGGAGGATGAGGAGAAGAAGTATTAGCTTTTGTTTATCAGGAGATTTAAGAGAACTAGATTTTCTTCCTACGTAGGATGTCAGTTAATAATATCTAAACTAAGAACACATGCCAATATAAGGATATTATCTAAATATAAAGAGGTAAATACCAGATGGAACAGCCACTATATTTGAAGGTGGTTTCCTCTAGGTCAGGGGTGGGCAAGAGGAAAATAGTACGTATTTTAGACTTTGTGCAAATAGTCACTTCTGGCAATACAGCATGAAACTAGCCATCGCTGATACCAAAAAGATTGGTCATGGCTGTGTCTCTATAAAACTTTATTTACAAAGATATGCAGCGGTGCATACTTGGCCCACAGACCATCTGCCAACCCCCCGGATAGCTGTGACCAGGCCTGGGGGCTGCTATTTTTTTGTTATGTCTTTAAAACTGTCAGACATTTAATGACTTGTATATGTATTCCTTGTGGAAGAAATCATATATAAATTTAATTTTTTAAATTTAATTGATATAATACATTTTTCTTTTCCTGAACTGAAGGGAAAAAAATATTTTGGATTAAGAGAGCACACTATGTTCTAAGAAAAGATGAAAACAATCTGCAGTCAGTGGACACATGGTAGTTAAGCCACTGAAGGTCAAGGAATGTCAAAGAGCCCTGCAAGCCCCCAACGAGGTAACCACAAATTGCCAGCTCAGGGGCAACGTCAGGGATGCTGCTCAGTTTCCAAGTTCTGGGAAAAGAGTGAGCACGCATGGTACCCCAGGCCATGATGCTGTTCAAGGTCAGACACTCAACGCCTTGGGAGGAGCAGGAACCTGAGAATATACTGGAGGGGAGGTGCAGAGGGTCAGTCTAGCAACAAAAGTCAAATTCAACAGTTAAAATAATTAAGAATGCAAAGGCTTTTGGAGACGATTGAGAATAATCTTGAATCAATTTACCTCAAGAACTAACACGAAGGGTGCTTGGGTGGCTCAGTCGTTAAGCGTCTGCCTTCAGCTCAGGTCATGATCTCAGGGTCTTGGGATCGAGCCCCACGTCTGGCTCCCTGCTCAGTGGGGAGTGTGCTTTCCCCCCTCCTTCTGCCACTCCTCCTGCTCGTGTTCTCTCTCTCTCAAATAAATAAATAAAATTTTAAAAAAAAGAACTAACTCTAAACAGCGTAGGGAATGCACGATTAGAGGAGGAAATGAGAACATAATCTGCATCATGTCACCTCACATAAGGTACCGTAATAGAATGTTGCATAACATAATAAGATGTAACCACCTGAAGTCCAAGCCAGGGCAAAGCCGAACAGGAAGTCTCACAGGGTGGCTTACATCTTTACTTTCTTAACAAAGCCGCCCCTGTTTCCTTTTATTATGTGTAATGGTATTCCACGGTCTGTTCTTAATTTCCTAGATTCCTTTCTCGTAAGAAATATTTATTTGAATTTCCACTAGATCCTTTGTTTTCCACTTACTTAAATTCAAAAATTAGCTACTATCTTTCATTAAAATATCTATAGTATTCTCTTATTTTCATGGAAGTATCACCAGCCATCTTTCTACCTGCGAATAACCAGAAGGATATTTGGAATAATATTCACTAATGGTTATGAAGGTTACTTCTGATTATAATTTTATGCACCTTATTATACTTATATGCTGTTACACCTTATTTGAATTGTTTATAACTGATGCATGAATAATTTCTTATAAAACAATAGGGTGGTTTTTCTTGAGAAAATAAGACTGGAGGTGAATATATAAATAAATAAGTATATAAACAGTAGCTCTGGTTGGTGGGGACTAGATTATTTTCTTCTTTCTTTTTTTTTTAAGATTTTATTTATTTATTTGAGAGAGAGAGAGAGAGAGCACGAGATCCAAGAGGGTCAGAGGGAGAAGCAGACTCCCTGCTGGGCAGGGAGCCCGATGTGGGACTCGATCCCAGGACTCCAGGATCACGACCTGAGCCGAAGGCAGTCGCTTAACCAACTGAGCCACCCAGGCGCCCTATTTTCTTCTTTCTTATTATTTATATTTTTCTGCATTTTTTCACAATTTTTAATGCAAAAAACCGTAAAAGAAAATCTATTGACTCTTCAGGCCAGCAGATCCTCTAAGTCCTTTAAATATATTATTCTGCATTGGTAAACGTTATTTGAAAAATGGCTTAGCAGAGGCCAAAAAGCTGGTAGAGAGAAGCTGAAGCCTTGTGTGTATAATGTCCAGCTTGTCTGGGTATAACTGAGTCAATTTACATATTAGAACTTTCTAGATTCTGAGACCAATTCTGATCAGGGGAAGAACAGTGAAGTGGGCTTCCTTACAAAAGTTGGCTCGTAATTAAGCTCTCTCCTCCTGCCTACAATCTAATTCCAAGCCCATGTTTGAATCAACATTCTCGCTCATCTCACAAAACTGGTTACACACCGCACCAAACCCTGGACACAGAAAACATGGTTTGGGTCTCTAACTCCACCGAGGATCTAGGTTTGTTCCACAAACAGGCAAACAAAGTCAATGTGGGCAACGTCCACCTCCAGCTCTGGGGTCACCCTGGATGGATGCCAGCCCGCTCACTACGGGACGTGGCCATCAACCACTTGCATGGCAGACTCAGGGTGTTGAGTTCAGCAACTCAACTTGGGCTCTGACTTTTTACATTCGGACTTGGAGTTGTTCCTGGATTCCTGTGTTGGATTTAGATCCACCTGTTGCCCCTGCATCAGAAATATCATTCTTGGAGAACTCGGTGCTTGAGTGGCCCCAAGGCTTGTTAGCATGATTCCAGGGATAACTGGAAAGCTGACCCATTTCCATAGCCCTGAGCTGCGAGGGTACACAGACCAGACCTGCCAGGATGGTGCCAAGGGTCTGATTTCTCTTTGTGTGGGCTGTGGACTGGACTTTAGCTGTCAAAGGGCTCCATGTGTAGCTCCAGCCAGAGTCACCATGAAGAACTACTATGAATGACAAGAAAGAGCTAGTCTTGGGGAGATCTGCAGGAGAATGTCCCAATGTCACTTCTTCTAGGTTGCCTTCTAGGTTGACTAGATGGGGACATTTGTCCTACACTCTCAGGACATGCTCTAGTTCACAGTGTTTGCCACTATTTAATTTTTTAAAGTTTTGTTATTTTGTTCACAATGTGAGGGCTCTGCCTATTTTACATATCATCCAATCCTATTTTATATATCATGTATCATCCAGTCAGAATCTTGCACAGGACTCATGCAGGGTCCATTCCCTGGAAACTTGTTGCCTTACTGAAGGCATGATGAATTAATGAAGAATACAGTTAACACTTGGAGATCTCCTGTGACAAAAGCAGTGAGATGCCGGGTTATCACAAGTGGCTCTGGAGAGAAAGAAGATAAGAGAGGCAGGACAGAATTGTCTCCATTTGATGTCATCTGATTTTTAAATTCCTGGCCGTTCGATGAAATTTACAAGTAAGATGTCTAATTAGAACCCAACCAGACAATTGAACATAGAACACCAATTTTGGGAATGGCAGTGCCTAAAATCTCACCACTTTAAATGGGGCTCATAGAGAGGAAACATCAGCATCACCTGGAAGATTATTGAGAAATGCAGAGTCTCGTTCTAGACCCCAGACTTCCCGAGTCAGACCCACTGTTGAACATGTCTGGATGATCCACAGGTGTGTTAATGATGGAGAAACATTGGTCTAGGTACCAGGCCGGCAGTGGCCACCCAGCCCCGTGGCTGTAGGGCCTCCATCCTGTTGGCTTCTCAGCCTCTGTCCCCAAGAGCACCTGGATGGTAGGGACTTTCTGTGGGAATCTTTCATACAAAGGCACAGTCCTAGTGTTCCTGCACATTCTAAATGTAACCCTGCACCCCTTGAGGGTGTCTGGCTTGAGGGTCCACTGATGTCCTCCCATATGGCTCAGTGTTCAACATGGACAGACAGGCAGGTGAACCCTGGCCCGCCCACCTGGCTACCTGGTGATTCTGGGCAAGGAGCTGCCCCTTGGCCCTTGGGTTTTTTCCCCGTGTCTGCCATGACACAGAAGCGCCGAAGACCGTAGGGCGTCCACCAGCAGTCTAGAGATGCAAGCCTGGGATCAAGGTGTGGACAGGGCCGGCCCACCTCTGGAGGCCCACTGGAGGGTCCTCCTGCTCCTGGCCTCTGGTGGCTCCCAGCATCCCTCCGCGCCCACGGCCACAGCTTATGGGTGAATCCCTGAGATCTCTGTGTCTGTCTTCACACGGTCATCATCACTGCATGTCCCCGTGTCTTTTCTTCTTACAGAGACACCAGTCATTGACTCAGGACTCACTCCAGCCCACCATGACCTCAATCTAACCTAACTGATGACATCTGCAATGACCCTAATTCCAAATAAGGTCACGTTCTGAAGATCTGGGATGGGGATTTGAGGACACTGTCCACCCCACTACACTCACGTATACAATGTGACAATCCTCGTTCTTACCCACATGGACGCTGGGGGCTGGGACGACATGACATAACAGAGGCACACGCAGATAGAGGCCTAGTGCTCCCCAAAGCAGGGATCCCCGTTTCTGTGCGCGTGCCTACCAACTCCTCAGACCAGCGTAGCCTTCGCGTTGACGTGTTTGTGTGCATCGCAAGTCTACCAGTTGACCAGCATAGAACTCACACACTCGACAAGTACTGTTTGCTTGATGACGTCTATTTGGTGACAGCTTTCCTTTTAGATCTCCATTACACATAGTGATTATAGATGAAGATTTTTGTTCTTGTGTAGAAAGCGTAAATCCAGCCATGGAAATGTTTGGGGACCATGTATCATCACGTGTGTTTCCTGGACTTCCCCGTGGGCTGGTTGTGACTTGGCCCCAGTCCTTGGCCTCAAGGTTTTTGGGGTTTTTTGCATGAGGAGTCAATTAGATACTGTAGGTGAAGCTGGTGCATTTACTTAAAAACCATTTCGGGTGCACAAGAAATATGATTTATACCCAACACCATCTTTTGATCAAGCCCCAGTTGTCCTTTGACACAAATATTCTGTGTCCGGCATGAACTCTGATGGCAGCAGATGGGGGGCGGGTGGTCTCTAACACTAATTGAATTAGAAGTGCAGGTGGGACATCCCTTCTGAGCCAGCACCGTGTGGGAGACCGCGCTTGGCTGGGGTCAAGCGCGGGAGGCTGGCTCCCACAGGCCCGCGAGTCACCAGCCGGTGAGTGAGCAGGCTTGAGAGTGGCATTTTTTGACAGAGCTACACCCCAGGAATGGAGTCAACCAAGTGGGGAGTGAAAAATTCATTTTCTGACAGGGGTGTCAGCAGAATCATCAGGAGCCGATGACAACAAATCCATAGCTGGGTAAAAACCTGACAGGGCGGAAAACAAGGGCTTTCGTGGCTGGTCCTTCCCTCCCAGCTGTCCAGAACATGATTTCACAGCAATTACTGTCCCAGCTGGCTCTCCTGACCGCGGGCCTCGCAGGCGTCCCCCATCGCTGGGCTCACGCGAGAAACCGAACACGTGGAAGGACAGTGAGGGCTTCTCGGCAGACCCCAGAAATATTCCTCCGTCCTCTGCTGAGCGGACATGGTGGCCGCATGGGGACCCCGTACCGTGTGGTGGTGGTTCTCTGGACGTCCCTGCGTCAAACACCTGCCCGTCTGCTGCACCGCGCCACTGTCCTGCCCTCCCTGGCACTCACAGGATTCTGCCGCTCACAGTCTTCGCTTCCTAGAGACACTGAAGATGAAACAAGCCAAGTTTGCAACAAGAAGTGTTAACAGCAATGAAGATGCTTCAACTTTGTGCTGCTTGTTGTTCACATGTTAACTACACTCTGTGGACCCGACTGACGAGGGTCCCATTTCCAACACAGCATGGAGCGGGTGATCTCCTCAACTGTAAAATGAAGCCGCGAGAGCACAGCATGAAAATGTATTAGCAACAGTTAGATAAGGGGGACCTCAGCAAGGCGTGCACACTTTCAATTGGTAAAATAATGTCTGTACAAATTGTTTTTGGTACATTAAGTACCTTTCACAGCCAAAATTAAAAAAAAAAGAAAAAGAAGAAGGAAAAAAGCAAAAACAGCACAGAGACACAGAACACACACACAAAAGGCAGAAGCAGTCTGCTCTCGAGCGAAGTAATTTCATGCAGAAATTTTTTATTGAAATTGTTTCTCTAGTTGACAGATCTAGTGTACAATGATAAATGACAATGTGCCAGGCAGCCCGTCAGCTGTGCTGGGGGAAATCTCACGCGCTCCTCCATAATAATAATAAGTATGTGTTTCTTCCAGCAGAAGGTGTTTTAAGCTCGTGAGCACGGTGGCCAAGCAAAGTGGCATTAAATCGCGGTGAGCTGAGGCTGAGAAAAGATTTATGTCTGTGTGCGGCTCTAGCAGCTCTTTACTGGCTATGACACGCTGACAGGGGAACAGGGTTATGAAAAATGACCTGACTCCACGAAGCTAAATCCACGCCTGTCGAGGCTCTGAACGGCCCCGGTGTGCCCGAGCTGCGCGGTGACTGTTGTGGAAAACCAGGAATATGATAACCAACTTTAAATGCATTAGTGTCTCCAGGAAGCTTGAAGAACAGAACTGATGGGAATGTCACTTCTGAGAGTTGCCCAGTTCAAAGGGAAGATTAATCACAGGCAAAGATCTTATACCATGTGAAATAAGTAGCTAACGGGTCGTGAAGATGGACGAGCTCCCCTTGGCCCAGGGCTCCTGGCCGCCTGGCTCTCACCGTTGGTCTAAGCCTTGGGTTCACCGCCAAACCCTTCCTGCCTGTGGGACAGGAATCCGTGGCTGTGGATTGTGTCAGAGGCATTCAAACTGAGTATTGCCCACGACACACATTCAATAGAAACTGTCTTACAACTTACACGGTGGCAGGATCTTCCTAAGAAATATTCCAGTTATGATGTCAGACTAAGGCTGTAAGGTAAAACGAAAGATCGTATCTGCTCTGTAATGATGAGGAAAGAGCAGAGTGGCCGTCCGGAGAGAAGCGGGGGGAACATCATGCCTCCTCCCTGCACCACCGGTGGGACCGCAGTTTAGTGCCTAAAAATCCGCCGTGACCCAGTTACAGACCCTGTTGTAAGTCAAAGAACTCGGACTCCAGTCTTTGCTCTGATGCTAAGTGTCCTATGAGGACCTCAATTTCCTCATCAGTAAAGCGAGCTGGCTTAGTGATGGTCTGAATTAACCAGCTTTAGAATCGGGATATGAAATGTACCATTCACAGGCAATGTGTTTCTAGAGATTGAAGCAGGAATCCAGACAGATCTTTCTTTCTAGTCTGTCATTCATTGGGGTATTTATAACTTCTCATATAAAATGAAGGCAGGATCCTGAAGTTGTGAGTGGGCTCCTCAGCCATTGAATTGAGACAGATGAGCAAGGTTCCATTTGTCTCAAACACCTGAGCCCAGGACGTGCTCGAACCTCACCAGGCCGCCTGTGCCCATTCTTCCCCAGGGCCAGAAGCCTGGAGGGGAGGACCTCATCCAACATGGTGGACCACCTGGCTGAAGAATGGCCGTGTGCCTGGTCACTGGACGCATGGGAGTCTTGCATGTTGACCGAGTGACTGCCAAGTGCAGGGCACTTTTTCTCCTGTGCAGCTCACACACAGCCCTATCGCTGCTCCTGTCTGCAGACGAGGAAGGGAGGGAGCCCAGGGGATGAGGGAAGGCGGGCCAGGCCCCAGCACTAGGACAACACAAGAGATGGGGAGCTCCACGTGCATTTGCTTAACCCTCCTGTCAAGTCAGTGTGACCAATGCAATGAACCTGAGCTGTTCCACACAGGTTAACACATACCTACTCACTCACGAATACAAATCTGCTCACAGGTGCAGATGGCCTTTTCTGTGTCAAAGCTCGAAAATGTATCAGGCAAGAAATACTGACCCACAGTAAGTTAGCAACTCAGCCTGAGCCCAGAATTAACTAAAATCAGTAAACTAGGACTCATGTATTACTCAGTTCCTATCCAGAGTCCGAAAATGTAGTCAAGCCCTAAAAATGTAGGAGAAGTATTTCCACACACTGGTATCCATAATCTAGTTTGTGCAGCAATGTTTCCACTAGATTCATGGCTGCCTTTCCCAGCTAAGTTATGGTCCTTTATGTATGTTTACACAAATTCTACATTGAACGTGTACCAAAATCATAACTGAAATGTTTGCATCTTTTTGGTAAACAACAACAAATGAAAGTCTATGTGTAAAGAACATGGGACAAGATGTCTAGGTTGAAAGAAGAAGCAAATATGTGGTCTAAAGGATCAGTGGACATCATCAACTTCCTACAATTCATGTCTCTTGACTACATTTATGTTCATTATATTTATGTTATGCATCTTTCATTTGTTCTCAAGACATTATTTTTATCAGGTGGTAAACACCGGGGAGAACACTACTGTCCTTTAGTCTTTGCTACAAAGGAGCTCTGAAAGTACCCACTTGCAAGAGTCTCATTTACAGAAGCTGACACTTCCTGTTTTAGTTTTAGCTGTAATTCATAATTTTCTGACATAACCTTGAAAGAAATCTGAAGACAAGAGAAAAGGGGCCTAATGTGAACCAAAGCCCTTTTTAGAGAAGAGGCATTATTCTCCAAAGTTCCACAACGAACTTGGTCAGTCTTTCAAAGCTAATGTTCCTGTTTACCGTGTTGCTCCAATGGGCAGGGTAATTCAACCAAGACTGAACTGTGTTAAAAATTCTTGAAATCTTGCTCAAGATTAAACTTACGTGAAGGAAGTGTCTTTTACCTTTCTCATTTGTGCATGACTACTCCAAACAGATTTCTCCCAAATAAATGAACTTTAGCAAGCATTTGAAACTATTTTAATGTTAAGATAAAATGGAAACATCTTATTAACACATGTAAAATCAATACGTTGACAAGTAGCATCTTTGAATTCAAACAATACTTAATCAAATTCATGCCCATATCAATAACTTATCCTACAGAAGTAAATACCGTTTATCCTTAGAAGCCATATTGACCAGCCAGCCAGCTAGTACATTGGCTTTATTGGCCTTTGAGGATTCTTATTTTCCATTTATATTTAATAATTGATGAATACACTTTCCTTTGGTATTAAGAATCTCAAATGCAAGTTTGAAAGAAGTAAGGTACAAAAAGCAATTTTTTAGAAAAGGAAAAAAAAATAAAAAGAATCCATCCTGGCCACATTGTTTCTGATGAGAATTATTCCTTTGATATCAGACCTCAAATTTTACAGTTACTGAGGATTTTATGCTCTGCTCTAATAAAACCATGGATAAATCACCCTTAGGAAGAGGAAGAAAATAGCTTAACTAGAATAGCAGGACCTGATGTTTTTAATACAGCTATTTGAGGGCTAATGTGTGAGAGTAGCAGGCATGACACCATCCGTTGCGTGTGAACATCAAGAATTTAAAACATACCAATAAATTACAGAAATGTTAACACTAATCAACGTACTTCTGAATGTAAGAAATTGTATGAAACATAGTGATATTTAAATGGTTAGAACCTATATTTGCAAATTTTAAATATAAAAAGATATCATCTGTTATAACATACCTATAAAGAAATGCATTATGTTTCTGTGAGTTTTCTGGGATTCAAAAATGTTATGTTTGTTCAAGCAAAAAGAGCTTATTTTTCCAGAGGCCTAAGTCTGTGATTTACAATGAATACAATCATTTCAAATACTATCTTTGTATTTTTAAGAGCAAAACAGAAACAGTATCTTCTGATGTTTTGAAATGCTATAAATGTATTCTCCGATAAGTTTTAATCCTATAATGCATTCTCTTGCTGCATAGAAACATGTTTCCATACTTTAATTTCATTTTTATTTAAAACGAACCAAAAGCCAGGACCTACTTTATGTAATAATAAACTTTCTGTGGCATAATTACCTTGAAATCTCAACTATGTCTGAATTCTGTCTAATGTCAGATCATACGGTCATGATTCAGCTGAACCAAAATATCACTCAACAATTCAGGGGTTTTAAATAGCCTAGGACAACCAACATAGAGCTGTGATGTCCAGCGTTTATCTACCCCTTACAAAAGCTACCACATAGCCCAATTCTTAGTCCGCAAACTGAGGCAAGATATGTATTTGGGGAAACGCAGCTCATGGATGGCTGCTGTGGCTGGAAACTGGCTTTTTATGAGACAGAAGCAGGGAGGAGCCCTCTTCTCATGCCCCAGGGCACCTGGACCCCCAGAGCTGGAAGAGCCGAGATGCGTTCTTCAGGAATATCAGAAAACTGAGAGTGGACTGCTGAAGCGACAACTGATGATGGAGTGGCCATGACAGGACCCAGACTGGGTGGAAGGGGGTCCTTCTCCCTTCATGTGGCTAGAAAGCTTTGGCCAGAGAAAGTGCAAATGCATGGATTTCTAGAAAATGTACTGGTGCTGGAACCCCTATCCATAGAGAGCAACTCAGTTACTTGGTTCCAAGTCAACATTTTCAAGTTCATTTTAAATTGTCTAGTGTTTCCATTTAAAGCTAATATCCAGGGGCACCTGGGTGGCTCAGTCGTTAAGCGTCTGCCTTCGGCTCAGGCCATGATCCCAGGGTCCTGGGTCGAGCCCCCCATCAGGCTCCCTGCTCAGCGGGAAGCCTGCTTCTCCCTCTCCCACTCCCCCTGCTTGTGTTCCCTCTTTCGCTGTGTCTCTCTCTGTCAAATAAATAAATAAAATCTTAAAAAAATTAAAATTAAAAAAATAAAAATAAATAAAAATAAAAATAAAAATAACATCCAGGGGCACCTGGGTGGCTCCGGCGGTTAAGCATCACTCTTGATTTCGGCTCAGGTCATGATCTCAGGGTCCTGAGTCTCAGCCCTGCATCTAGCTCTGCACTAGGTGTGGAGCCTGCTTGAGATTCTCTCTCTCTCTTTCTAAAACAACAACAACACACACACACACACACACACACACACACAAAACTAACACCCACTAACATGGAGCTTCTCTTCCATCTCTTGGATCAAATCCGTTACAGCCCTGGGAACTGGCAGGGAACCACTGTCCCCCCTGAGACTCCGAGGCCAGCTCCTCGTCGCCCCGGAGCTCAGGCAGCAGGAAGCTCACTGTGAGCCCAGCCACGGGTGGAAGTGGAAGAAAGCGTCTGGGTGAGCCATGTGGGCTCTGCACGGCACAGCGGTGAACCCCAAAAGTGGGAAAGTAGCGAAGTTGTTTAGTACAAATAAAGAGGATCTATGTTTCTCGGCCAGAACAGAGGAGTCAAAAGCACGTGCTTTCAGTCAAGTAGGCCACCACCAGTTTGTTCCTTGAGAGAACTACTTAACACGCCTGAGCCTCAGTTTCCCCGTCTGTGATCCTGGTGAGGCAGCCTCGCAGGACTCCTTGGGATCGACCGTGCTGATTCGAGGGTGCATGCAGCGGACAGGTGGGCTCTTACCGCGGCTACACGGCGTATTCGGACGGCGCGGCGTTAGCCCTCGGGCATGCTCTTGACTCTCCGCGCGCAGCTCACTGCAGTGGCCCGGCGCCTCTCCTCCACCCCTGCGCTGGTCTCTCCCACAGCCACACTCCGCTCATTCACGGCAGACGGCAAGTGTGGCCAAAATAAAAGGGTATTCGGGCCGATGATGGAGTCCCGCCCTCCTACCGGCCTCGCGTGCTCGCGGACGCCTCAGCAGGTGCGCGGCTCCCGGCGGGTCTCGCTAGGTCCGCGCCTGTGTCTCGGTGTCCAAGCTCCCATGCTCTCCCCGGCTCCTCGCGTCTGTTGCAGCTCTGTGATGTGCTTATTTGGCACATCTACGTCCACCGTAGAAATCTCCCAGGGCCAGGGCGCTGGGTGGCTCAGCCGGTCAGGCGCCCGACTCTGGCTTTCAGCTCCGCCAAGACCTCAGGGTCGTGCCACCGAGAGCCCTGCGCTAGAGGCCGAATCTGCTTCTCCCTCTCCCTCTGACCCTCCTTGGTACTCTCTCTCTCAGAACAAATAAATAAATCTTTTTCAAAATAAATAAATAAATAAAATGAATCTCCCAGGGCCTTAAGCTAACAGGACGCCCCACTCGCCTTCCCGTCTCCCCCGGGACTGTGCTGCACACGTGTGTCCCTCACACATGCTGAAGTAGTTAAGGTGATTAATCCATGTCCACCACAGAGGGTGGAACTTGGAGCCAATTGTATCCCATTTTCCTTTATGTACACGCCAGCCTTGGGAAAGGCACAATCCTCCTAAAAGACAGGAAACCCCACCACGGTGTGTACCATGACCTCTACATGCTCGGTCCTTGCGGGGAAAACATACTGAAGTGCACAGTGTCGCCATATCCTAACTGTGATGAGGAGCAGGGGCGTCCCACTGCCCTGCACCTTGACATAGACATCCAAGCATCTGCAGTCTGTACAAGTGCTTAGTTATCTCCGTGGACTTGGTTTAACCTCCTATAAAATGGGTTCACCTCACCGACTCACAGCGGGGTCGTGCGGATCCCTGTGGCTGACTTTTCTGTTACTTTTTGGAAAGCCGGCGGTAGATGGATAGCACTTTGAAGGCTAAGTCTGATGAACTGAAGGCAAGTTTTGGCCCAGGGTCTAAGCCCTCGTGCTGAATTTCTAGGCTCGTGTGTACTGAAGCACCTTTAATGTTACTTTAATGGAGTTGCCTTTTTTTAAGCAGTTAATTTAATTCTCGGTGGTAATGAGATCCTGCCTCTTATGCAAGTTGAATGTGCAGGCCTGAGGACAAAGTGCCGAGTGGTAAAAAGGGGGCTTCTGACGGAGGAACAGAACCTTCTGGAAGAGTTAGAACTTGCTCTACCAGGTGCATCCCGTGTCAGAGCATCAGAGCATCTGCTCCCCACTTCCCCCGGGCGAGTCAGAGAGACCTCATCTAGGTCACTGTGCCCCTTGGAGTTCCTCAGGCTTCTTCAGTGGGCTTTGCTCACGCCCATCAGTGAGCTCCCATTCCAGGAACTGTATCCGCTTCCAACAATAACAAAGCAGCGTAAGTATTTTGGAATTAAGATAGAAAAGTGAAATCTAATAATTTACAATAATAATTATAACACAAATCATCTTCTCCTACAAAGATCACACTGTTCCCCTTTTGCGTAAATGCAGCACATAAACTACAATGAATTTTAAAATCCTTTCAATGCAATTTTGCATTGGTGATATTTGTGAAAGTGTTTTAGATGCTCGAGGCTCTAAAACACGAGTGAGTGAACATGTCTGTGCCCATAGTCCACACCAGCGGCTGGTGTGGACGTGCGGGGTCAAGCCTCGCGAGCAGGAGGTCGGCGGGAGGGATCGGATCACTCATATCCCCGGGCATGCTGAAGGAAAGGAGGGGGGAGGTTGGGAAGGGCCTGGAGTTAGAATGGGGTTTTCCGCTGATATTTCACTATGTTTCCTTGCCCATGTGTCCAGTGGTGATCGGTGGGTGGATCCCTGAAACACTGGCGTTGGTGAGGTGCGCACGCTGGAAAAGCAACATCAAACTATCGCATTGCTGGTAGCTACGCAAACAATGTTGGCAGCATATTCAAACACTCAGTTTGGCCGTTTTCTGTTCTTCTGGAAATAACGGATGGCATAGAATGGAATGTCTTCCCCTTTAAAAAGAGAGAGACAGAGAGAGAAAATGAAAACAAAACAACACCACGGCCCTCCACAAAATACAAAATGATGGATGTTAGAGTTTCCAGAAAAGGCCTGAGCATCCGGGTCTGTAAAGAGCTTCCAGAGCGGGTGGGTTGTGCTGTGCCGAATGGAAGGGAAGATCGGCAGAGAGGACGGTTAATGAATACATCGCTATCTGCTGGGCAAGCCTCCAAAATATTAATTCCTTTCTAATGAAGTTTGTCGAAGAGTCTCTACAATCATGTTCCTTATTTCCAATTTCTTGGCTCCCTCTCTAGTGACTATCCTCACAGCTTTTAAATGCACCTCCCATCTGGAAGGAGGGCCATGCTCTCTCCAGTTCTGCCTTAGATCCAATTCCGTACAAGCAGCCCCTCCCCAGAGACCAGGCCCATCACTTGTCATGCCCATGTCTAGGCTCTGGGTCGCGGTCAGTGAGAGCCCCACGGGCAGGGTCTCCTGCATGGCACCGGGATGCTGAAATAGCAGCATGTGACACATTTAAAACTTGCTGTTTGTGCAGTCGCTAAAAACTGCACCATTAGCTGGATTTTCAGATTGCATGAGTGCAGATCATTAAGTGTTATTACAGTATTAATTATTAGAAATGTCCTGTACTGCCCAAATTAAATTGGGATAGTCAACGACCTGCGAGTTCCCAATACCATGGATAATTTAACTGGAGATCTGCCACAGTGGGTAAGGTGTCTTCACATGCCATTCACATTATTTCACATTAAGTTCCAACTGAGGATCCCAGAAGAAAATGAATAAATCAGATTTTAACATTTTTCTACGGCAACAGGAGATTTCAGAAGCAAAGGGCGGCCGGGACGGATGGCAGTGCTCGCGCGAAGACGCGATGCCTGGACACACAGTTGCGGTGAGTACTTGGACCTTGCTGTGCCTTCTGGTTACTGCGGTGACCGCTGTGGGACTCCCGTCTCAGAATCTGTGTTAAGTTGATTAAAAAAAAAAAAAGAGGAAGTAAGTATCAACATTTGAGGCTGATCCGTTCTAACCTGGATGAATATTTCCGAAACTCTTCTGACCACATACCACCAAGGCACTTCCCAAATCCTCACAAACACGGGCTCCTCAAAGCCATCAATCTCCTCTTGGTGGTAAGAGGTCTTGCCATTGGAGCGGACAGCATCCTGCTCCATAGCGGAGCTCTACCTGACGCTGGAGGGGCCACAGGAGGCTTCTTGACCACGCCTCCTTCCCGCCACCACTGAGGAGGTGAGAGCCCCTCCCCCCCAGGTGGGGTACAGGCACCTGGTGGCCACCAGCCACCTGGCCCCAGGAAGCAGGCAACCCCATTTCCACTAGAGCTGGTCATGGGCCATGGGGACATTTTCTTAATTGAAACAAAAAACCTAGGAAAAATATATTTTTAAGAAGAAGGGTAGATTTTTTCCTAAGATATATATTAACAGTATATAAAGGTAACAATAGTATAGTGCAATAACGTAACTGTGATTGGAATGTGTTAATGTCCCACACTGGGAAGAAACTACGTCTGACTCCCCTGCCATGGGTGTGGCCTGTGGGGAGCAGGGTGAGCCCCAGCCCAGAGCACGGCTTTCTTGCCTTCGCCGTTTCTCTCACCTGTGAAATACCCCAAGCCTCAGAGAAGAAAACAGGTATAAAGTCCCCAGTTTGACGCCGACCTTTGAAAAATGTTAAGTCCTGTTTCCTCGTGCACTTTCTCTTTCCAAATGGGAAACTCAAGTCCAAGGTGAACAGGAGGCCCATCAGTGGTGGACGAGTAATTTACTACAACTTCCAAAACTTCTAACTCTGTTCTACCAACAAAAAGGTTGAGATCATCCCAACTGAACACCTGAATATTTAACATCATCCCTTAGGTTGGATTTCTAAATTTTTAGTGTTATTCACAATCTAACACACAAGTTAGGTTTTCAAGCAAAGGTAAAATATAAAAAAAGTCATTGGAGGCATTAATATGATTAATGTTATATTAATACATGGCTCCAAATGCCAATCACCCTAAATATCCAAAAATTAGACCATGATAGAGCTATTAAATGGCATTTAGTCTTAAAAACAATGGTTATACAGACTATGTAGTGATATGGCAAAATGATTATGTAACATTAATTTAAAAAGTAATATCAACGGGCGCCTGGGTGGCTCAGTCGGTTGGGCGTCTGCCTTTGGCTCAGGTCATGATCTCGGAGTCCAGGGATTGAGTCCCGTATCGGGCTCCCTACTCAGAGGAGCCTGCTTCTCCTCTCCCACTCCCCCTCTACCTGCTGATCCCTCTGCTTGTGTGTGCCCACGCACGCTCTCTCTCTCTCTCAAATTAATAAATAAAAATTAAAATAAATAAAAATAAAAAGTAATATAAAATTTTATGTGTAAGCACAGTGCTGACATTGTAACTATGCACAGAAATTGCATATTAAAAAATTAAAACACTAAAAATTGCAAACATGATTGAGTGACTATATATACACATATAGATGTAATCTGTGTATGTACATGTATGATCACACATATAGATGTAATCTGTGCATGTATGAGTATGACGCTTTAATGGAACTTGGACCTTCATATCTAATCTGAAATTTAATAACATTCAAGTTTCCTCTGCAACAAGGGAACCTACCCAAACCCCTATCCCTCTCAAAACCTACTTTTGCTTAGTTTTGCTCAGTAAAGATCTCCTGGTCCTGGAGAGAGCCTCTGCTGTCTCAGTGAACTCTGTCTTGTCTGTACGTGGAAGAGGAGAAGGGTCTGAAGCGGGAGGGGGGAGGGGCGGAGTGCAGATGGCGGACGGCGCGGTCCAAGCCCCAGCCCTGCCCACTGTCTCTCGTGGAACCAAGTCCAGGGGTGCCCAGAGCTCTCCCCGCAGGGCCCGAATCAGCCACGCGAGCTTCTGTACAGAGGGCCGTATGAATGGCACGGACCAGTGGCAGGGGTAGTTTATAAAGCTCCTTCAGCATTGGGTCTCCCTAGAGCCTCCTTACAGGGAAGGAGCCATCACCTCCCCAGCTCAGGTGCTGGATAGGAAGGTCCTAGAGGTGCAGCAAACTCCTCCCAGCCCAGCTCAGTGACCACGGAAAGCCAGGTAGAACACGGGCCAGAGGAGTCAAAGCCCGTCTCCTGCCCACCGATCACGGAGGACTCAGCTGAGCTCTCCCAGAACAGCACGAAGTGGAAACACTCACAGACGCTACCTTCAGAATAGCGTGGACAACGCAGTGGCGGGAGGAGGCCCACGGTAATGAGAGACTCACGAGGAGTGCCTGCCGTGTGGCCGGGGAGCCAGCATCATCCTTCCCAGAGACCGGATCCCGGCAGACACAGAGAGTTTCACACACTCAGAAACTAGCAGCCGTTTCCAAGAACACGGCACGGCTGACTAAAGCTCCGTTTGGGGCGTCCATGCTCTGCTCCAAGCACAGTGTCCACTCAGCCTGCTCCCAGGTCCCCACTCCCCCACCTCCCTGCCTCGGCTGCTTCTCATCCCCATCCCGTGTCGAGTCCTGGGGTCGGCCCGCGGAGGCTGTGGCTCACAGCTCGGCCGTGAGTGGTGTCCCCTCGGGTGGGCGGTCCGCTCAGGGGGAGCCGGAGCGCGGCCAGTCCTGTGCGTGGTGGCTGTCTCAGTGGCTCTGTTGAGGGCTGACCTAGAGGGGCAGCCTCCGCACCGGGATGGGTCTGCACTACCAGGGAGAAGGCAGCGTTGGCTGGCATCTCTTCAGATGGCAGGGAGTGGGGCAGGACAGAAGCACCAGTCAGGGAAAGGAGCCCCTCGCCCAACAAGAGAGTAAACGGAGGCAGGGCGCCCGCCCAGCCATCTGCACTCCTACAGGGCGGGTCTGATCCAAGAGCACCCCTGCCGCTGCCCGACCTAGTGTCCAGGTCACTCGGCATTCCTACGCTCAGGAGCTACAATACGTAGAGGGAACAGACAGCCTGACGCGGGACACAGCCCGACCTTGCCCGCTGGTTTTCCGCACGTCAGGTTGGTCGACGGTTGAAATCCCAACCAGACAAGGTGCACTGTGGGCGCACACAGCTTTGCGCTGACCCAATTCTGTCTCCACCAGTGGCTCCACAATGAAGCAAATTCTCTCCCATTTTTAGAAATATGTTTTGATTGAGAGAAGAAATACTATTTTAATATTTCCACTCCAGCGTTTGTGTTCTTGTCCCTTTCTGTCAAATCCAAACCTTTTTAGAAATTTAGTCTCCCTGTTTTTTCAGTTGCAAATTTTCAGACAACAGAACAAAATCCAATCTGCTGCTGGGGAGGTAGCCTGGCAGGAAACTCTCTCTCCAGCTGTACAAAGGCAAGAGCAACAAAAGTGTGAATTTCCCCTCCTCAGTCTATTCGACTCAATGAGGTGGTAACTCCACAGCCCACACTAGGCTATTTATATGCAAACGCTACTAAGCAATGTCTGTTTCTTTCTGTTATTTCAAAAAATGGAGAAGAAATTAAACATAAAAACTTGTTAAAGCAAAGTTAAGATTACAAATTTAAGCACAAAAAAAGTCGGTAAATGCAAATGCCAATGTTCTAATTGTAGCATTAACTTAAACACATTTCACATCCTGGTTTGCACTGACTGTACGTTTAAAAGTTCTAATTAGAAACTTAAGCTATTGTGGGAGATATGGACGAATACTTTTATTATGAGCGCATTTATTTTTACAGCTTTACCTCTAAGTGGTAAGCTCCCTGAAAGTAGGGATTTTCCTTTAATTCACTGTGTGTGTGTGTGTGTGTGTGTGTGTGTGTGTGTGTGTTTTATGAACTATCTGGTGTTGATCCAACGAAAATGAAATAACCCTGGGAAAAATACCCCATGTGGCCAGGATCCGTACAGCAACATATCCTAGTAAAGGAACCGAGTGCCGATTTGTGGAACAGGGAGATAGCCCACGCCATCTGACAAATACAACTCGAAAATGTTGTCATTTACCAGACTTCGTTAACTTGAAAAGTCTTTTCCAAAACAATTTTAACTTCAGTTTTCACTTCTTTTATTTTTTTGAGTTTTTTTTATTTTAGATTTTATTAGGCAAACATTTGGAACATCAGTAATGAAATCAGAAAAAAAAAATATGCCTGTATTTTGGGACCCTGGAAAATTAGCAACTTCGCGCCCTCCGTCTTCCTCCCTGTCCTCATTCCTGTAACGCACACTTTGGCGTAGTTGAATAACAACAGCGCACTGCATCCTTGCTGCGATCCGTTGTTTGGTGTAGCGTTGCTTGCCTAGCTACCTGGACCCCTGCACCTTCGAAATGTTTTACCTGGTGCTGCTGTCGACACGCCCCACGCTACCCGTCCCTGATGCACCTGTCCTGGGCGGGGGGAGGGGTCAAAGTAATCCAGGAAAGTCCTCATGAGTTTGCAGTATTTGTAATCACTAATCTACTAAACAGATTATAAAACATTTATAGGCCAAAAAATAAAAAGAAAAGAAAAGAAACTAAAGAATGTATTTATTACAGGGGCCCCTGGGTGGCCCAGTTGGTTAAGCATCCAGCTCTTGGTTTCGGCTCAGGTCGTGGTCTCAGGGTCGTGGGGCTGAGCCACACGTCAAGCCCCCCCCCACCAGGGAATCTACTTGAGAGTCTCTCTCCCTCTCCCCCTGCCCTCTCCCCCTGCCCTCTCCCTGCTTGTGCTCACACTCTGTCTCCCTCAAACAAATAAATCTTTAAATAAAAACTTCAAAATTAAAGAAAGAATGTATTTATTACAATATAACAAAAGATCACTAAAAACACTTAAAATTAGTAATTTTAAAGATAAACAAATAATTAAAGTCAAAAATAATGGTAAGCAAAATATCTGAAAACTCCTCATTCTCACAAATGATAAAAGAAATGAGAGCTAAAAGGTTTATAAAAAGAGGCAAAATCCAGGGATTTGGAGCATTAAACAGCAGTGCGTGAGCCAGCCATTCATATGGAGATGGTGAGTGATGTACAGATGCTGAACGTTCACGGCAACGTGACTGGTAACTATAAAAACATCAGAGTTACATTTCGGTGATAATAACATAAATTATATATACTCTTGTGAAAAATTATTATAAATCATAGGGGAACATGTTTATGACAATTATTAATGGCCTAAGACAATGCTTATTATCTAATACCACTTGAAAAGAGTGAAGAATAAGATAACTTTGCATAGGGAAATCTACAGGGAAAATCTTCCAATGGTAACAGTGGATTTGTCAATATAACAAAATTATAGATATTTTTTATGATTCTTTTCACTTTTTAAAAAAAGGTTTTATTTATTTATTTGACAGAGAGACCCAGCGAGAGCAGGGTGAGCGGGAGAGGGAGAAGCAGGCTTCCCGCGGAGCAGGGAGCCCGACGCGGGGCTCGATCCCAGGACCCTGGGACCATGACCTGAGCCGAAGGCAGTCGCTTAACGACTGAGCCACCCAGGCACCACCTGATTCTTTTCACTTTTATGGAGCCTCACTTTTCTATTATTTCCAATAATGAGAAAGTGTCATTTTGACAACTCAGGACAAGTGAACTTACAAAGGCCATCATTCCTTCCGCCAGAAGGAAATGCAGTATGATTTCATTATCTTGTCTTCTGATTTCAGTGTTATTTGTCTGAAGTGTACGAAGAACATGCATTCTCACACAGACTAGTTAGAAAGGGAGGAGTATTTTAGTAGTTTTTCTGATAATTGTGCATATTTTTCTTTGATAATACACCAAAACTCAGTAAGTGCTCATCTCCTAAAGGTTGGTTGGAATGTGGAATCCAAAACCGCCTCAATGTCTCACACACGAAAGCCCACTGGTGTCTCTCACACTTGGAACGGACCTTCTATCCACGATTTTGTGTTGTCGTCCTAATGCTGACCCCATTCAGTATAAACACATTACAACCGTTAGTATCACCCTAATCTCATCACAAAACTATGCCACCGAACTGTGCGAGTCACACACACCTGTGGGAGAGCAAGGTCCACAGTGTCCTGGCAGGATGACAGAGCCCTGGGAGGTCCCTGGGACCCTGCGCACCCCTGGACCAAACCTGGGGAACCGCACTCCAGGAAGCAATTCTTACACGGCCAGGAAGACCCTCCATGTGGCAAAATCCAGGAGCATATTTCTGTGGTCATTTTCGTGGCTCCCCCTCGGTCTGGGAAGACTCTCGGCTGCCATTTCGAACCCGTCCAGGACTCCTCTCAGCTTTCCAAACACACCTTTCTTTCCTCATTCATGGCTGCATGTCTTTCCCTCCCCAGCCGTTCAGTTCTTTCGCTCTATCAGCCTCAGCTCTGACCCTCGCCCGCTGTCTCCCTGTGATGATACGACTTCAAGCCCTGTCCAAGCCGAGGTGAGTGCAGCACCACCTCCCCCGGCGCCCTGAACGTCACCCCTGGCGCCAGGAGCTCCACGGACATTCGGGCGTGTGTGTGGACGTCCAAACTGTGATTTCCTCTCTTCTCTGCTCCCAAACTGTACCATTTCCAACCGTTCACATTTCCCTTCCTTATCAGTGCATTACCTAATGCTGTCCATTTTATCTCCGGATGATTCGTGAATGCTCCTCACCTGCTCCTCTGCTGAGTCCGTTCCGGTCTAATCGCCTGCCCTCTAGGCCAAGGAATCATCTCTAATGTAGCTCCTCGCACTTGCTCGGCCCCTTACCTTCACATCCATGCCTGGCACAGCCCGGCACTGGTCTTTCTAGAACACAGTGGGCTCATGTCACATGCCCAAGTGGCTAACTTCTGCTGAAGGTGCAAACCGTGTCATCTCCTTATACCGACCAAGGCCACCCAGCAAGGTCCCACAAGGTCTGCGGCCCCCACGGCCCAGTGCCAACAGCCTCTCCGGCTTCTGTCCCTGCAGGCCCTGGGCATCCAGTGACCATTGTTTCTGGGACCAGTGAGCACCTGCTCCTCCTGGACAGTCTTCCTTCAAATCAAATCTCAGCTCAACTGTGACGGATGTGGGAGCCATGCCTGATGTCTGTGAGCAGATCAAACCCCCATTAGTCGCCCTCTGGTTACTTTATTTACGTGATTCTTTGATAAAAATATTTTGAGTTGAGGGAGTTCTGGAAGTATTCTAGATGCAAAGCATTTGTCAGATATGTGTTTTTAAAATGTTTCTCTGAATGTAAAGCTTCCCTTTTTATTTTCTTTTTTTCCCCCTTTTTATTTCCTTAAGAGTATCTCTCAAAGAACAGAAGTGTTCAATGTTGGGTCCAAGTTACTGAGATTTTCTTTCATGGTTTGTACTTCATGTTCTATGTAGAAACTTCTGCCTCCTTAGAGATTCAAAGATTACCTCCGGCATTTTCTTCTAGATGTTCTACAGGCAGAAATGTTATGTTTAGATGTTTGATCGATTTTGATTTAATTCTTGAGATCAAATATTATGAGACAACATTCAAGGTTATTTTTTTATTCATATGAATAAGCAGCACCATATGTGGAAAGATGATCATTTTCCTATTGTCTTACTTAGCAACTTTTCAGAAAAATCAATGGCTCAGGTATGTGTGAATCTGCTTCTGGACTCTATCTGTTCCATCAGTATGTGCGTTTATCCCTAAACCAATACTTCAGTGTCTTGATTATTATAACTTCACAGGAAGTCCTGAAGTTGGGTAGTGTAAGTCCTCAAACTTTCTCACGGCTTCAAGATTGTTTTAGATATTCTTGCATTTCTACAGAAATGTTAGAGTGAATGTATCAACTTCTACAAAAACGTCTGCTGGGATTTGGGAGGAGATTTCATTGCCTCTCCAGATCAGTTGGGAGAGAATTTATGATTCTTAGTGACCCGGTCTAGCTCTCTATTTACTTAGTACTTAGGGCTCCCTTTGTTTTGTAGTTGTTACTGTATATGTCCTGAACACAATTTGTTAAATCATCTCTAAGAAGTTTGTGTTATAGACAACAATATTTTTAATTCTAATCTCTAAATTTTTGTTGCTGGTATATAGATATAATTGATTTTTGTATATTGATCTTGTATTCTGCAACCCTGTTAAACTGGCTTATCAGTTCTATTATGTTTTAGGGGTTTTTTTTTGGTAGGTTCCTTAGAAATTTCTTCATAAATGATCACTTCCATGCAAAGACAATTTTTTTCAGTCACAATATATTTTATTTTATTTATTTTCACTTTATTGCATTAGCTAGAACCTTCAGTGCAGGGCTGAATAGTAGTGAAAACAGAGATCTTTGCATGGTTCCTGAGGTCAGGGGCAAGCATTCAGTCATAACCCATTAAATGCGATGCTAGTTGTAGGGTTTTCACAGATGTCCTTTGTCAAGTTAAGGCAGTTGCCTTCTATCTTTAGATCAGTGAGAGTTTTTATGATGAATGCATGTTGAATTTTATCAAATGCTTTTTCTGCATCTACTGAGATAACCGTATGATTTTTCTCCTTTATTCTGTTAATATAGTGAATTACGTTATCTAATTTTAAATGTTAAAACAGTCTTACACTCCTGTAATAAACCCCACTTTGTCATGATGTGTTACCTTTTATATGCTCCGAAAGTTGATTTCCTAGATTTTGCTGAGATAGTTGTATCTGTTCATGGGGTGTATTTATCTCTAGTTCTCTTCTCTTGCACTGTCTTAGTTTGTATCGGGGTAAATACTTACTCAGAAAATGAACTGCAAAGTGTGCACTCCTAATGTAGCTTTCTATGGAGTTTGCATGTTGTTATCAATTCTTCCTTAAATATTTGGCAGATTCACCAGTGAAGCATTGTGGACTTTGATCATTCTTTAGAAGATATTTTTAAGTTAAAAATGTGATTTCTTTAACTAATACAGGGCTATCCAGGTTTCCTGAATCTTCTGATTTGTGTCGTTAAATTTGGAAAATTTTAGCCGTGATTTCTTGCAGTGTGCTTTCTGTCCTCACCTCTCTCCCGATCCCCTGAGGTTCCAGGTGCGCCTGGCTTAGCGGGTTTCTTGTGCCCCCTGGTCACTGGACGTCTGCCCGCGTGCACCTCATGAGCGTGTCCACGGATGTCGGCGTAAGGACCTCCCCTTCCATATCTTCCAGCTCGCCAGGCTTGCCTTCCCTAATACGACTCCTCCACAATCCTGCAATGAATTTTTCATTTCAGATATTACACTTTTCAGCTCTAAAAATTCTATTTGTTTCTTTTCACGTACACTTTTCTCTCCAGATTTTGTCCATGTCTGATCCGAAAACCTTGAACATATTGACAATATTTGTATTCATTGTTCTATGTGCTGATTCCATCATTTCTCTCATGTTGCCTCTGTTTCTATGGATTGTTCTTTTCCTACTGATTATAAATCACTTTTCTTGATTCTTTACATGGTTGATGATTTCTTTGGATCCTGGACATTGTGGGTTTTTTTTTTTTTTAAAGCGTCTGCAGTTTGTTTTCTTCCTTTAAAGCTGACACTTCCTGTAAAAGGTCAGGTGGTAAATACTTTGGAGTCTGTGGCCCAAGAGCAGCCTCAGAAAATAGGCACACTCAAGGGCATTGCTGTGTATCAGTAAAGCCTTATTTACAAAAGCCAGATGATGGGCCAGATTCAGCCCTGATGTAGGGACTGTAGTTTGCCAATCCTTGCATTAAAGAATGGCCAAGTTTGTTTCTACTTAGGCAATTAGTTACTTGTGGATTTACTAGCGTGTCCTTTGCTCTGGGCACCACTTAGCGTTAATGCTAAGGTGTGACCTTTTTTGGGTGTTTGCTGAATGTCTTAGGTGATTAACAAGTAGTTTCTACTGTGCTGGTTAAACCCGGAGCTTCTCCTGCCCTGGGCAAACCAGCCCGGCCTCATGGACTTCAGCCCACTCGCGGGAGAGAGGAGGACCCAGATTTCTTGTCCTGTGGAGCTGTGCTGTCTCCAGACCTCGGCCGCTGCAAACCCCACAGTCCTCAACCCCCGAACTTAGGTGTCTGTCTCGGCTCCGAGCAGTTTCCCTTCCCTGTGCTGAGGCTCCAGAAGGCTCCGGGCCGCCATGGCCGATTCCCTCAGGGACTGCGTTCTGTGCCCCTTACTGTCCTTGTCCGCACACAGCGGTTTCAGACACGGACCCCCGCGTGCGGCTGCTCCGGGCTGGAGGCAAGCCCCCCGGTCCCCGCTCCCCCATCACCTCACCTGTGATGTCACACACCACTTGTGATGTCATCCACTCACTCACTCCGGCATTCATGCAGAAAACAGCCCAAGTCTCTTCCTCGAAGGTAGATTTGCCAAGTGCTGTGTTTCCGAAATCGAGGCAATGCAAGTGACCCGTGGTGAGCCGCAGAGCAACCAGGAGTGATGGGGAGGCCAGACAAGAGGTCCACGGGCCTGGACCCACAGTGCAGACTTCACAGGTGCTGGATGGAGGAGAGGGCCAGGCCCAGGTGGAAGGCCTACGGGAGGCCCAGGGGAGAGCGTTCTAGACAACGGGAGCACTGCCAGTGACCACACAGAAGTGTTGGGAGCTAAGAGAGTCAGAAAATGGATGCCTTCCTGGTTGGAAAGCATCTAAGGAGAGCAGAGCTGCATGGCAGTGAGCCCTTCGTCCTCGCCTCCCCCCACCTGCTTCGTCCCCTTCCCCCACCCCGCCACGGAGACTTCTCTGGACAGGGGCCCCCCAGCCTTCCTCCCCACAGCCCCTGCTGGCGTTGACCCCGTTTCCACGCTCAGGTGTCAGCCTCAGAGGCACCTCCTCAGTTCTCTGCTCTCACACGCGCCGCCCTCCTCCACGGCCGAAAATACGCCCAGAGGTCCTTCCTCAGCCCATCCGCCGCCCAGTGCTGCTCTACAATGTCCCCTTTTCACTCGACCTTATTGCAGGAGCCTCTCCTGAGACCTCTGAAATCATCTCAGAAAACTGCGGCAAGATTAACTTGCGTCAAGGTTTGGTTAGACTTTCTGTGTGCCCGCTGTGTCCGGAGGAACCAGCCCATCGCCGCTGGAGGAGGACCAGAGATGTCCACGCACACTCCCGCTCACGCTCCGGGCTCAGCCTCCTCACCCTCGGCTCGTGCCCCCGTCCCTGAGGGCCGTCCGTCTGGGCACCGAGTGGGGCGCTCCGCCGGGCGCAGCTGCCAGCCTTCGGGAACTCTGGTGCTGCAGACTCCCCTCTGCCGTCCCCCGTCCTGAGGGAGCCCCCACAGGGCGGTGCTTCTGACCCGCGAAGGTCCAACGATGTCTCCTTCCGAAGTGCGATCTTTTTCAACACATGCTCTGGAGCCAGGGGCCCCAGTGTGAGCCTAATGCCACCATTTAGAGGCTCTGTGACCCTGGGAAGTCGCTCGATTCCTCTTGGTCTCCGTGCTCTTGTTTGCAACTTGGGAACAGTGGGGTCCTAACATTTATTATTTTACCAGTTGGCTGCAGATAGGTCACTCTGGGATGAGACGCATCAGGCACGTGCTTAAAGCAAACAGTAAAGAGATTGTTAGGTCGCTTTGTATAAGAAATAAGTGATGGCGTCTCATGAGGCAGAGCTGCAGATCGAGAATAGGGAGACGTGACTCACGGCCCAGGCGGTGGGGGCAACCAGAGTTTCCATGCCCAAGTCCCATGTGCCAGGATCTGTGGGGGGGGCCTGACAAGCAGGTGGAGGGGAGCAGTGCAAGCAAAACGGTCTGGTTGCAGTGAGTGAGGTGACACAGGTAAGCCCACAACATGCCGGCACCGTGCCCTGCCACGGGCCTCACAGCGTCCAGCCCTGCAAGACAGTGTCCCTGGACACAAATAAGAAGGAAGACTAGCTGTTTGTGGGAGACCCGGGGCAAAGCGCGGCCTCGTGCTTACGTCCCAGAGCATGAACATGCTTAGCTAGGACTTGCTGATCCGGAAAACTGGCAAGCAGATATATACCCTTCCTATACTTTTCTCATGTGTTTTTGGGAAAAATAATTTCTTAAGGTGAATAGTGGCCCTTTTCTGTTTGATTCTCCTCCCCTGTCACACGTGTGCAGCGGCTCTTGCGCTCGAACACCCCATCTGTCCTACTGCAGTGACCCCAAACCTCCTAATCCCACCGCTTTCAAGACGACGGACCTGGGGTTAATGCCTTTAACCACACTGTTATTATTCAGATACTCATGTCCACACGTGTGAGAGCAAAAGATCAATGTCAAAAACATTTTTCACATGACACAGATCCCGAAATGATGCCGAAGCATCACAGGGTGCAGAGCCCATGGAGGGATGATTCCAAGGGAAAAAACACGTGTTAACATCTACTTGGTCTCAGAGAAAGCTAGGAGAGTCCCCGGTGCCGTTTTAGAGCCCGGCAGCCCCGAGCTCAGGTCCTCACCCCTCGGAGCTGCACTGCTTCCTCTGGGACACAGGAATCCCTCTCAGGGGCCAGCGTGAACTGGGGGCCGTCTCAGCTGTAGGTTTCATTCCCGGGAGGCTGTTTGTACTCACGGCCGTCAGCCAACCTCCTCTCCCGTCCCAAGACAGAGATAGCGTTTGAATAAACTACTTCTATTTGTTATGATTTATTTCTCCCCACAATAGAAGGGAGTGGGGTCTCTAAGAACAGTTCTCTTACTTTGAGGAATTACCTGTGTTCCTATCTAGCAATCTGTGAAATATATTTGTACATAATCTATTTCAAAAGAAGTACCTTTTATGTCACAAAACATTCAATATGCACAGAGGTACGGATGCTCAGAAACTGATATGATGAAGTGGACAAGGGTCTAACACGAAGAAAGCGTGCACAGCGGGACGTTTATGCTAGCAAACGCCAATTCACACCTGTTAGCTGCTGTGGGGAAAACGGCAGACAGAAACCTTAGTGAGGCCTCTCCCATGAACTTGCACAGGGGAGAAACCATTTTCCCATTGACTGTAGCCATGGAAGCGTACTGGAGGGACCTTCTGTCTCAAATAATTGTCACAGCTCCACAGCCATGCCATTTACCAAGAGCCGAGACAAGAGACACTGTGTGTAAGGATGGTGAGCACACAGTTATGGACATATGCACAAAGACATGCATATCTACACTCACGCTGCCTCCGTGGAGCATGTGTAATGCACCACTGTATGCACATGCATGTCTGTGTGCACGCCTGTATGCACGCCCCTGGGGAGGGGTGGCAAGGACTGGTTTCACAAGTACCGGGATTTGCTGCCTAGTGCGCCAATACCTTGTGTGATTTGTGTCTTCACCTAAAACAGAAGAGGAAAAAAAAAAAAAAGAATGAGAAAGGATCAGATTCGGGTCCCCAGGGAAGAAAAAGTCACCTGCAGTATAAATGTACAGTTCCACCAGATAAGTAAAAACCACAGCCGCCTTTGCACATTTTGGAAAGACCCATTTTTATTCTTTTTCTGTCAGCCCCGACTCCGAGAGGCAGTGATATATAATTATGGATCACCACGCTGCCCCCTGATGTCACATCCGGATTTGCGTGGGGCCGAAGGGACCCAAATGAGTTGTAGTGTTTTGGTTGTGGGGTCATGTTCAATCACCAAGCCTGCTTATGACAGATCAATGAACAGGAACTCATTATATCCTGGCCAAACTCGCCACGAGGATGGGGAGGTCCGCTTAGGTGTATGAGGATTAAATTATATATTGTTTTTACTGTGGTTTCATTTCACAAAACTGCAAAAGTCCAGGCAACATTTTGTCAGTAAAAAACAATAAAGAATATGAAAAGCCCATCTTCACAGAACATTGGACATTGCAAAACAACCCACAGCTATTATCGGATATATCAAAACTGACAAGTAAAACTTTGGCTGTTGATTGAACCATACCTCACAGGGACAGCACCGGCTCGCCTGCACGCTCTCGTAGGCGAGCCGCTTACCCGGGAGAACCAGGTGGAGGGACCTCGTGAGCTTAATTGAATTGGTGGCATTTGTATGATTGAAAAAAATTGGTGACATTGCAAAACTGACCATTAGATTTTCGGAGGACTCACTCCACACGGACCTGAGGGAATAGTATGCTTTAGGAGAGGTACAGATTTTGCTCACATACCTTTAATAGAAACCAGTGATGCTTTGTGAATCCCTTGTTAATGTGTGTATTGCTCATTGTCTTTTCCCTTTACAAAACTTAATGGATTGATACATGCATTGGTTCTAAGGTCATCAAAAAGGCAAATTTTTCTTAGAAACAGGAAAAGGATCCTGTGCTTTCTCATGTTTCATTTATACCCATACGGTATGAATTTTGTGTGTTTTAATATCACTTTGTGTCTTTCTAATATTGCACCAAGAACTGTGTGTGTGTGTGTGCGTGTGTGTGTGTGTGTGTGTGTGTGTGTGTAGAAACTACATCCAAGTTAAATCAGGAAGAAACAATTTGGAACATTGTTTTTCCTGTGCTGCTTACAAGTAGGAGAAAAACAAATGCATAAAAAGCCAAATAGGGGTCAGATCCTAAGCTACAGATGTTCAAAAAAGCCCTATTATGCACAACTGACACCCTGGAATCCCCACTGGCCCACCTAAATAATATCAGATCCGGCTCTCCATGTGTATTATACTGCTGCACATCTGTTTCCTGGGTTTCTGAGAGACTGTATTTAAAGCATAAAGGTTTGGTATTAAGGGAAATAATTAACATGCTCCTTGGCACCTGGCCAGCAGGGACAAGCCATCACCTGAAAATGACAAACTCTCTTAATATCCCGTGTCATCGTGAGTGATTCCTAGAGTAATTCAGAAGAATGGCCGTAATAATATGCCCTTCCTCGCACAAGGTGGAGATATGATGTATGCATGAAAATGGCAAGGAGATTTCACAGGTGTGGGCGGGAAGTAACCTTAGTCAAGGGCGCCGAGAGCCAGCGGGATGTTCCACTCACAAGCTAGTGAGGACCTGGCTTTCTTTTAGCTCTCAAAGACTGTAAGCTATTGCATTAGTAAGAAATGGAAGTTTTTCAATTAATTCTAAAAGCTGAAAAGATTTCAGTTTTGAAATATAGAAGTAGACATACCTCAGATACTTTCCTTACAGACTTAGGGCCATCCAGGTCCTGAAATTTGTCTCCACATGGTCCTGAGCACAGGACCATTCCCCCTGGTGTTCCGGGGAAAAGATTCAAGGTGCATCAGGCACTGCCCGTGTCTTTGTCTTTTTTAATGACACAAAGAAACTCACAGGATTTAAAACTTCTCACCATGACCTAGGAATGGAGGGAATCAGTGGACACTGGCTGTTTTCTTTCTCTTCCTACTGTTAACGATTATCTACACACGGAAGTAACAATTTTTGATGCAATCTGCTCCTCCCATATCACCATTGCCTATTTTGGATAAGATGTATTTCTTCTCGTTTTGTTTTAGGTTTATAAAGCGTCTGTATTTTTACATTTAGGGAAAACTCAGGAAGATATTCAGGGGGTAGGTGCTCATCCCACACAAAATGGATTCCCTATTTAAGCATTTCTGAGAAACACCTCACGACAGTAGACATCCATTTTCCAGACCCAGAGCTAGGGCTCCTCAGTACAGCACATTTGCAGGGTACTGGGGAGTGGAAGCTACCTCTTCTCCTCACACCCCCCATGATTCTTTATGTTTTTAACCAGAGAGTGCTACGGAATCTGTTTCTTCTTTGTTCCCGTATGTGGTTTGTAAGTTAGCTCCATGCTGACGGCATTTAGGTATTTCTATTGCAATTAGCTTCCCTGCCCTCACTGTGTAAAGGTGGGAAAGTGACAGGGGCTGGAGCTCCTTCAGGAGAGCAGCCCGGCCGGCAGAAAGTGATTGAATGATCTCATTTCAGGCTTTTTGTTAGACAACAGGCAGCACTCTATGAAGATTGATACAGAAGTGTTGGGCTTCGTTGGCTGGATCATCAAATGGATTGATATTATACTCCAGCGGTGGATGAAGACAGAGTGACTGTTATCATACTCAATACAAGGGCTTGTCAGGAGCGGAAAATCATCCCGTGTCACTGATTATGGGAGCGTTTCATGACTGTCATGCGAATTTAGTAGTGCAATGTCATGGGCAGCCTGCTGGGCCAAAAACTCTTTATTTGTAAGAAAAGTAAAAGATGCCTGTGAATCCAGCCCGTGCAGCCCCAAATAAAGGACCCTCCTGCGTGAGCAAGGACCCCAGATGAAAGTGCAGGAAAGCAGCTACTGATTTGCAACAAGCTTTAAATGCATTTGTATCTTGTTCACAGAACAAGCGTGACTGGAGTCCACCAGACGCCATGCGTCCTGGGTCTGTGACGTGTTTTTGCGGTGTGAGAAAGACACTCCGCTCAATTCTTCTGGGAGGAGCAGGAAAACGTGTTTTGGAAAATGGCTATGAGTTCTTGACCACTGACCATGTTTATCTCATCCACTCTTACACACACACCCCAGCGAGGAAGGTAGGGCCGTTCCTGTGCCACGATGGGAAACTGAGGCACACACAAATGTTAAGTGACTTGACCTAAGTGACACAGGTGATCTCTGACAGCCCCGCATGTGAGGCAGGTCCCCTACGCGGCAAGAGGAGCGATGTCCCTGCCCCCAGGCCCACACCCAGCCAGACCCCAACGCCCATTTCTGACCTTGGATGATCACTCCTTGTCGTTTGCCCTTCGACCCCTTTGAAAGGCAGACACCCGAGGGAGGATGCTGTGTGTAGGGTAGGTCACGTCCCAACGAAATAACTTGACAGAGTGGACGCTGGTGTTACAACACCCCAAGGGGCGAGCACATAAACACTTGTGCTCTTATCCAAGTAAGTGTGAGTGAGGGAGCAGGTACCTTCCCGGGGCCCGCGAGGATATACACGCCCCACGAGGACGAGCATTCATCGTTGAGTCCCCTACACGTCAAACAGACGCATGGCTGAAGGTCAACAGCGACTCCCAAGGACACCACGAAGACAGTGGCCGGCGGCGGCAAAGTGAGAAGGAGCCTGGCAGGCTGGACTGGGCAGGCCGGCCCCGCAGAGATGGGTGTGGGCTCCCGTGTGCAGACAAAGGAGGCTGCCAGCACATTCCCTGTGGGTGAGTTCCATGGTCTGATTTATGTTCAGAAATAAATACGTCACTGGCTGCCGCGTGGGATGCCGATGGCAGGGAGGCCACGTCCCAGGGTGCCGCGGGTCAGGAAGCGCAGGTGCATGTGGACAAGGGTGGTGGCAGTGGACATGGTCAGGGATGGGGCCACAGAAGCAGCAGGACCCATTGAGACACCTGTGGGTAGGGGGGAGGCCAAGGCGCCCCCAGGCTGACCCTCCGGTGGGGCGGGGTGGTCACTGCTGTTGTGGGCAGGGCCAGGAAGATGGTCTTGTGGGGAGTCACGGGCCCGGAGCCAAGAGCTGATACGGTGATCACCCCGCTGGAGAGGCCCTTCCCGATGAGGGCGTGCCCAGAGCGGCTCGCACCACTTGTGTGCGTTTGGGCGTCACTCCCAATAGCCAGCAGCCGCCCGGCGGGAGGCGTATTGAAGGAAGAGGAAGGAGCTCAGACCGAGCCAGAACAAAAACTACCTTTAGAGACTGTTCAGCACTTGACTTACCCAGAGACTCTGTCCTATGTTAAGATCCCTTGTGGGGCCACAGGGGTGTGTGGTGTGAGCCACGGACACCTGACTATAGCGCAGCAGGATGTACACAGGTCCTGGTGGTCCTGGAGACCACAGGGGTGACCTGAGACCCATGGGGATCGGGGATGAGACTCCAGGCACCCTGTGCATCAGGCATGCTAGGGTCAGGGGCCCATGAAAAGCAGAGCGAGGCAAGCAGAAGTTTGGTTTACAAATTCAGTTATTACTTGCATTAGCTCTATCACCTCCCTTCACGCACAACCAGATCATAGGTTGCAGGAGAAGGGAGAGAAGAGACTGTGTCTTATCATTTGAATCCCTAATACCTACAATCTTGCCTTTCCCAAGGGATTACTTAGTGAATGTTTGTTTTAGGAAAGACTAAATGAATAAGGTTTGTTTCGGTTGCTTTGTGCTGCAAGTTTCAGATCACTTCAAACCTTAGTGGCTGAAAACCATAACAGTCATTCATTTGTTCATGATTTTGCAGTTTGGCAGGACTCAGAGAGTCTACTCTGCCTGTGTGTCAGCTGGTGATGTTCAGCCGGCACTGGGAGATCTGTTCCAAGATGGTGCCATGCAGCCGGAAAGTTGGTGTTGGCTGGGAGCTGGTGGCCCTGATCCGCCACCCTGCAGGCACCTCTACTTGTTGCTTAGGCTTTCTCGTGTTATGGCAGCTTTTCTCCTTTGCCTGGATGTGGTTCATGCATCACTGCAGGGTTGGCTTCCATCTACTTCTTGCTGATTGCCAAGCACTGGGTCCCAAGGACATGCTGCTTGTCCTGGAATCACATTTAGAGCTTTCCAGCTCAGGGTGCCTGTCTCCTCTCCTCCCCTCTACAGAGTCACCAATGCCTCTGGGACAGCAGTTCCTCTGCTTATCGCCCAAAGACAGAACGCTGGTAGAGCTGATGAGGACCCAAGCTTCCTGGGTTATTAAACATAGCTCATCACTTTTCCTCATCATTGTTCTTTAGAGTTAAAAGGACTCCAGAAACCCAGGGTATCAGTTATCCTTAGTATAAACAGCTTTGATTTTCTGCCATCTTAAGAACGTAACAAGACCTAGTAAAGCAAAATCTCCTGCAACCTCACATCCCGCTCTATTTACAGTCTCCTCCCTTCACTCTGCCAACTCTTCCTGAACAAGCCACTGTCCCCGCTGTGTCCACTCACCAACCATTCCTGCAGCCTGGCATGCCGCCCTCGCCAACCTTTGTCTTTGTCGGGTCTCCAGGGTTCTTCTCTGCGTTGTTAGGCTGGCATTTACCAAAGCAACATGAACTGTCGTCAGCTGTATCATTCATGAAAAGAACAAAAAAACGGGTTTGGGTCCTGGATCTGCAATTTCCTAGTTATTTGATCAAGCATGTTATATTTTAGTTGCCTGTGTAACAACCTTGACTTCCTTCCTCTGTGAAATGAGTATTTCCGTCATCTGCTACTGCACACTCTGGAGGGCGTGGTGGGTCTTGCCAGCATCCATCAGTTCGTCTGGTCCTTTTCTCCCTTCTGGGTGCACAGGGCTTCTGCTCCTTGGCCCCCTGGAAGTGAGGACACACATATGACTTGCTTTGGCCGAAGACGTGTGGGCAGAAGGGACATGTGCCACTAGCAGGCAGAGGCACTGAAAAGTCAGGGATGCACCTGCATGTTGAGGCAACCCCCAAGACCGAAGGAGCCTTGATGCCGAGCGCCACGTGGAGGACACGTGACATCAACAGCCACGTGGATCTGCAGTGGACTTTGCATGAGTGAAAACACACACTTCTGCTGTCTTAAGCGACTGTGAGGTGCTCTTTCCCTCAGCTTGCTACACCCCGAGCAACACCCTGAGCAGGACCCCCAAGCTGGGCTGCACCTCCCACCCCTCCACCCTGCGGAGACACCTACCTTGCTTGGCCCCATGGATTTGGAGTGGCAAGTTATGGAAGGGAAGAAGGGAAAAGAAAATACGTCAGAACTTAAGCAACACAGCTACACTGCGGTGGTGATTTCAGGTTGATTGGAAGATGGGAAATGCGTACACATGTATGCATATGCTTCTATCCTGTTAAATATTCGTGTAGTCATTTTAATAAAGTAGATGATTATTTAATTGCTGTTCAGCAGACAAATTCTATCAAAAGGTGTGGTTCCTGGGAGAAACATCATTGCCGGGATAGAACCCGCTTGGGGTCTGGTCTGCCCTCTGGTCCTGCTGGCTTCACTCTGGGCTTGGTCCTCAGTGGCACCTCAACAATACAGGGATGTGTCCCATTCGAAGGATGGTGTAGACGGCCTTAAGGACTACGTTTGAAAATCAAACCCCAAAATACATTAATCAGTGAGCACAGGTTTGATCTTGAAAATCTTGATACCCCTAAATGAATGTCATTTGTGCCCATGTCATGCCCTCTGGTACCCTCCACAAACTCTGGACATTATATTTTACAGAGAACCCTTAGACTGTCCACTTTTAAATGGTAACTTATATTTCATATGGCCTCTGTTTTTATTGTACACCTCCTGCCCATCCCTGTGGACCTGGAAGGGCTCCCACAGTCCCAAGAGGAGCCTGATCACCTCCACCTGGGAGGTGTGTGCATGGAAAGCTCACGAGGCTCAGGACAACCCCGAGTGGCACCCACCACGTCCTAGAGGAGACACGCCAGCCTCCACCACTGAAAAATAAATGCAAACTAGGAAAAACACAAAATTCCCCTACATGATACTCCAAGTTTGGTAAACAGGAGAAAACGTGTACGTTGTTCACAAGAAGTTATTCATGACAAACTAAAATCCAAATACTATAAGACAATTGTAACCTTTTCTCAAAATCAAGCATAACCTTCCCATACTGATTAAAATATGTCATGGAACTAAGGTCCCTGAGCTGGTATTCAAACTCCAATATGTTGACACATGGAAAGTAAACATGCAACACATTTTTTAAATTGAATAATTAGAGGATATATTTGTTGTAATAAGAAACTTTTGGCATTCAATGAAAATCAGAAGTAGACTTTCAAACAGTAGGAAAATTCTTGACCCGTTCTCTGGCATGTTTCTGACAATGACATGGTTGTTTGGAAGGCACAAGGAGCTAGGAGCGTCTCACTGGGTTTGGCATGAACTTGGTTCATGATACCAGTATCTTCATCCATGTTTATAAGTTTTCAGGGTGGCATTTAATTTAAAAAGACACCATTCTCCTTAGGTTTTATATGTGATTTGATTTCATCAAGCATTTCTTAAATTTCAGCCACTTTCAAAAAGTGACAATGCCCCCCTTTTCCCTTTAGTTGTTGGTATTTCCATTATATGGAAATCATTGATTAATTATTTCCATGGAAATTCAGTTGCATTAATTTTTGCAAAAATACTATTTTTGTCCCTACATCCATGTAAAGCATCACAATGTACTACTGGTTGGAAAGTGTGGCCTGCCTTTGGAATACAACAAAATACTTCAGGTAGCAAGAAAAATACTGATGACTTCTCCAAATATTTTCCAAACTTAAGTTTGTATTCACACAGCCTCCACTGTGTAATAGTTACAAGCAGGTTTGATTTTGAGAATGAACGAGGTCTTTTCTTTTTTTTAAAGATTCGTTTATTCATTTATTTTAGAGAAAGAGCTGGGGGAGGGGCAGAGAGACCGAATCTCAAGCAGACTCCCCGCTGAGCTCGGAGCCAGACGCGGGGCTCCATCTCATGACTTGAGATCACGACCCAAACTGAAACCAAGAGTCAGACCTTTGACTGAGCTGCCCAGACGCCCCAATAAAGTATTTTTTAAGCTAAGGGGAATGAAACCAGTACCTCTTGTCCCTGAGGGTATAAGCAGCATCACGTGGATGGAAATCAAGACGGTGGGCCACTTCCTCAGTCCCCCGTTCTCTGCTTCCTGTTCCTTATTCGGCAGTGTTCTGGTGAATGGAGCCGTGGTTTCTTCGTTACAAAACCCGGCCTTGGCTACAGAGCCGTCTGTTACTATTGTCGGATTCAGGGCATGCAAAGCAAGGCGACTGTTGATAATAGATCCTGCGGCGGTGAGCTTGAGAGCAGAAAGTACAAAGTTGAGGCAGAAATAAAGCAGAAAGGAGACTTCTCATGGGGTCTGGATGCCAAGCCGCTCCGCGCTCCCCCGGCGGACCGCCATGCCTCCATCACTTCTGCCCTGAGCAGGGGGCAGCCTTCACCGAGCCCCCATCCCTGACCTTGGGTCGTTCGGAAGGAAGATTGAGGAGACACATGCAGAGCCTGGGGCACAAGACCTGCTGCGCGGGGCTGCCAGGGGTCCTTTCCTGCTCCCTTCATGTAGCTTTATCTCACAGGACTTACAAACACATCATTGTGGTCTCGGAGAGCGTGAATGTCAAAGAGGGGGCCCGGCCGTGCAGCCCCCGGCTGCTGGGATGATCAGGGTGGCGCGGCGCCAGGCCCATCCACCCCTGCAACGCGAGCTGGCACATCGGAGCCCCGTGGCTTCTGAGACAAAGCCGACCGCCATCAGCAAGCCGGGGACCGACTGTTGCCTGAACTGACCGAGCCGGACCCCAGGCAGCGTCCCCGATGCCCGCGCAGCACGGAAAGGTGCTCCGCCGACTATGAAGAGCCCTACCGTCAGGCGTCGGGGGCTCTAGGGTGCGTGAGCAGGGCCCCCGCCCATCTCTGCCGCTGCCACAAACTGGTAAGTGAAGGTGGCGCTCCAGAGGACGGGCTCCAGGCCTGTGTGGGCAGCGGGGAAGGGACCTTGAAGAAGATGCCGCTGCTGCTTCAGCCAAAACAAATCTGAATCGGGATCCGTCAACCTCGGGTGAGACTAGAGAGAAGCCTAAGTGATGGGTTTTATCTCAGATTCGTACTCTTCTGCTGGATAAACGCAGTTTTCCTCCTCACTGGCCCACCGGCCTCCCTGAGGGTTTTCTCCACGCTCGGGAGAGACGGTGGCAGCTCTGGGGCCGGGGGGGGGGGGGGGCACACGGGGACTGGTGACCCTCCGCTGGCTGACTCGCCCTCACAGAGCTCCCATATCATCACTGAAACAGGTGCTCGCCAACCGCGGGTCTGGGTTAAAGTCTCCCGCGGTGGGAGACTAACAAAATTACTTAGAATGAGGTTGGCGTGAAGTGGTGGGTTGCCCAAAGCAATGCAGTGCCAAATTCTGAGCTTATGTACCTAGAAGGTATTAAGGTATTAGGTACATAAAAGGTATTAAGTACCTCTTTTAAAGGCATCTGATCAGACAGGAGGGGACAAGTAACTAGGAGCAATGCCAAGAGGAGAAAGGCATTTCTTAGCCTCAGAGAGACAGAACTGCTCCTGATCCGAGAGGCCCGAGGAGGCTGGTCGTGGGGCTCTCTGAGCCACCGCAGCTCATGCTCACGTCCTGGCAGAGGCTGGGTCACCGGGCATGACAGGCAACTCAACACGTCGCCCCCTACTTTTTGACATTTAAGATGGTGAGTCTAATCATGACGCTTCGTGTGGCTGGAAGAACAGGGGTGCGTGCATGAATCAAACGGGAACCTGCATGGGGAGACAGACACTCACGGTTGCTCAGAGAGGCAGATGAACCCCATCTCCCAGAAGGAAGTGCCCAGTTCCTCTGACCGTGAGTTTACTTGGAAACATGGTTTTTGCAAACAATGGACTTGAGAGGAAATGGTTCTAGGTTCCGGTGGGCCCTGAATCCAAAGACCGGTGTCCTTATGAGGAGCAGGAAGTTGGGAGCAGGTTCGCGAGGGCACCGGGGACGATGAAGCCATCGGAGGGACGCGGCCACTGGCAGCCCAGAGCCACTAGCAGCTGCAATAGGCAGGAGGACGCGTCCCTGGAAACCTCAGAGACCCCGCTGATTTCCGACTCCTGGCCTCCAGGGCTGTGGGACCATAAGTTATCGCTTAAAGCCCCTGGTTTGCAGTAGCTTCTTCCAGGCGTCCTAGCAAGACATGCATCAGGTGAGTGTCTCATCTGGCCCCTCGGCAGGGGCTTGGGTTCCTCTGTCTTCTGTTTAGGAAGGCACTGGGCCCATTTCACAGAAGCAGAGAGAATGGCTGTGCCGCGTTCTCACTGCCAGCAAGGATTTCTGTTCTGTGTCTGTCTTGCCGAGATTTACCAATAATGAGAGTACTGTGAGCAGGAGATGGGCTCCTTCCCTCCCTTTCCTCAGGGACGTGCGTGAAACTGCTCTGCGTTCCAGGCCTGGGACAAAGTGAGGAGGAGAGCCCGCGCACTCCCACGGGCTCACATCCTGCACGAGGGTCCTCTGTCCGGCTCCTCGGGGCCCCCAGCAAAGCCCGCCCCCAGAGGGTGACCCTCAGGAATATGAGGTGATCACACAGCTCCCATTCAAAAGAAAAAGAGAGAAGCAGTCTGGTATCCGGAGAACTTGCTGGGAGAATATTTTCCGTGGGAGCCGACTGACCATCCATCTCCTCTTTAAAGAATGTCAGGGCTGGTTGGCTTGATGAGGCTTTGATGCGCCCAAGTGCTCCCCCTCGCCCACTGAAAATGAGTGATGGCCGGGGACGGCCGTCACACAGGCTGAGACCCTGCGCAGCAGCTCGGCTGGCCTGGCCCTTAAAATAAAAATGAAAAAAAAGGAAAAGCAACTGTTTTTAAAATAATGGAGCTCCTTGGGAAAAATATACTTCATGATTCGCTTTGTGGGAAGTATTTATTTCTCTCTGCTTGTGAAAGGGTTTTATCATGCCTAGTGCATTTCTCTGCACTAAAAAAAAACCTCAAAATCTATACAGAGAAAAAAACCACAGCTGAAATAGAAGAGCTACACACACACACACACACTCACCCCCCAACACACACACTCATACATGCTCACATGCACACACAGTCACCCACGTGTGCACACACTCGCATGCACCATACACATATTTGTGCACACACGTGCTCTCGTGCACACACGTGCTCACACGTGCACACACTCACTCACACATGCTCACAAGTGCACACAGTCACCCACATGTGCACACTCGCACGCACCATACACATATTTGCACATACACGTGCTCTCGCGCACACTTGCACACACGTGCTCACACTCACACATGCTCAATGCACACTCACCCACATGTGCACACACTCACGTGCACCATACACATATTTGCACATACACGTGCTCTCGCGCACACTTGCGCACACACGTGCTCACACTCACACATGCTCAATGCACACTCACCCACATGTGCACACACTCACGTGCACCATACACATATTTGCACACACGCACAACATACTTGCACAGGCCAACATGCACACACTCACACGTGCACACACACGTGCACACAAGTGTAGACGTATTCTCTACAGTCGCCTGTGTCTGTGCTCCACATATGCCCTCGTGGAGCTGATTATGGTCGCCACTGTCTGCATGGATTTGAAGTCACGAACTTTAAACAGACTTCGTTCCACCTCTGTCCCAGGGTCAGCAGGGTGACTCTGAGGAGTACCTGCATTCTCTGTAGCCCACGCACCCTCCAGTGATAAGAAAGCGGAGCAGGCGAGCACCAGACATGTGGGGCCACGGGAGGCCTAGGGTGGGCCCTGCCTCATCAGATACGGCACAAAGTGTCTTTCCTGCGGCAGGAGGAGTAGCAGGGACAGACTGGTGTTTACTGATGGCTGTCTACACCAGCATTGTGGGGGCTATTACCCCTCCTCTAACCGTGAAGAGGCTGAGGCTCCCCGAGGATGAGAATGCTGTCCCAGGTCACAGAGTCGCAGGTGTGACATAGCCTGGCCTCCGGGATGCACAGGGACAGCGTGGCATGGGGCAGCAGGCCTGGGTGCGAATCTCCGCTCCAGCTTTTCCTGGTGAAGGGTATTGGCCACCATAAACTGCCAGTCAGTCCAAAGGTGACGTTAACACCCACCCCCATGAGCGTTGTTTTAGACCATCCCAATGTGTTCACCTCACTAGAAGAGAAGCCAATCATGTATCCCGACCTGTGCCGAATTTCTGTTACCACTACGGAGGAAGGACGGGGACCCCGGGCGTTTTCATGAGAGGGGAGATGGGTTTCATGTGCCTGAGAGAGACCCAGAGAGGGGCAGACGCAGACGACCAGGCAGAGACAGCCTAGCGCTGGGATACGCGGGGCTGTGGCAGGCCTCCCGTATTCACTGACCAGCTCACCTGACTTTCCTTCCTTCACCCCATCCCCTGACCATGGGGACGAGGAGGGAGCCCGTGGTGACCCATGCTGATCTCATCAAATAGCTTGTTTCTCAGAGGAGAGATGAGACTGTCTCTCTCTCTCTCTCTCCGTTGTTCTTGGACAGCTCAGCTCGGACTCTGCCCACCTGGGGAATGAGTCAACACTCTGTGATGTGGTGTGGCCCCAAGAAATGATCTAGCCAAGGGAACGCTTAGCCCGAGCGAGCTCCTGGCCCGGCCTCCCCATGGCAGAACGGGACAGCGAGCCGCCCCGTCTGTGCACACCAGCATCAGATAGAGGCGTGGGGTGCAAAACGCTTTTTTCTACAGGGCCTGCTCACCTGTCAGCAGACACTGGCGCAGCATCCCCTGTTCCTACAGGTGCCTCTGCCATGCAGGTGAGGGAACCAGTCCCCCAGCCCCTGAGCTGCGGACCCCATCCCTTCTGCCAGACGTTGGAATTCACTATTTCTAAATACACCCATTTCACATTCTATTTTGTCAGTTTTGAGGAAACGGGATTATTCTAATCCAGAATCCTTGCCTCACCACTAAAATTTTAAAATATGCCATTTGGACTTTGGGTTCGAGGTGGCAGGGCGAGCATGTCATCCCCACTCCCTGCTGAACTCTCTGTGACCCTGGCGAGAAGCACATGAAGGTGCGCTTACCACAGGGCACCAGGAGGACGGGAGAGCCAAAGCCCAGCAGCACCCGTGACGAGTCAGCAAGCGGGTGCGCACGGAGGGCCCTGGCCGGGCAGTTCAGTGGGGGCCGAGGTGGGGGATGGTGGGGGTCTGCAACGGCACAGCGGGCCTCCCAATTCCAGAGAGGTCTGGCTTCCAGGAAGACCAGGTGTGCGAGGGTGCAACCATCCCCCAGCCCGAATCAACTGCTCCGCAGGAACTCAGCCGCGCCTGCTTAGAGCACGGGTCTGCAGGGGCCGAGTCCCTGGCCAGCAGTGTGTGTGCTGGGCCCTACGGGGCCCAAAGCCAGAGCTGTGGCCAAGCCTGTCGGAGGCTCTGGGGTCAGTCAGCTTCAGGCCACGCCATCATGGACTGCGTGTGGTGTGGGGCTGGGGTCCTGCCCCCCTGCTGCTGGCTGGGAGTTGTCACCTGTGCACCCGGAACAGCCCCATGACCTCGAGAGCCAGCCAGAGCTGTAAGTCCCGCTCAAACTCAGAACCCCTCCTGTCTCCTCCACTGGCCTTGCTGATTCTCCAGCCTCTGTTGGGCTCCGGGGACTCCACCGGGCAGCCCGGGATGGTCTGCACCGAGTCGGCAGACGGGTGTGCACGGAGGGCCCTGGCGGGACAGTTCAGTGGGGCTGAGGTCAGGGTGGTCCTCCTGCCCCGTCCCGCAAACCTTCCAACACCAGTCCCAGGCGCCCCCGCTCCCTGTGCTTCTGACCCACTGGCCGATTGGAGTTTCCAACCACCTCCTCCTTAGGTTCTTCGAAGTCACCAGAGCGGCTCACAGACCTCGGGGGCACTGCCTTGTGCTTCCCAGTTCCTTAAAGGACACCAAGAGTGAGGTGCCAGACAGCTGAGTTTCTGTCGTCATGGAGCTTGGGGCCGGCTCATCGTAGAAGAGTTCTGGTTCCCAAGCGTGGAAGGTCCCCAGAAAGGACCAAAAAGCTGACCTCCTGGGTTCTATGGAGGCTTCACTGCGTAGCCGGGATTGATGAAATCATTGGCCACTGGCGGAGTCAGCCTCCGTCCTCTCCCCAGAGGTCAGGGATGGGGCTGAAACGTCCAACCTCTGATCACAATGTCGGTCCTCCTGGCAGCCCACCTCGCCCTGGGGTGGGGTCCCAAAGTCACCTTCATTAAGACCATGTCCCCTTTCTGGTACAGAGCGTTTCCAGAACTGGATAAAGACCAAATACATCAGGTATATTTTGATCATCTGAACAACCAAATACGTATTTCTCATAAAACATTATATCTCACAGGCTCTGAGACCCTCTTAAGAAGCAGGCAGCTAAAAAACACCTGTCACTGACAAAGCAGGAAACCAGTGCGTCCCCAAGGTGACAAAGGAAGTGTCCTGAGCAACTGCAGGAGAGTGGGCGCCATCACAGAGGCCGGCCAGGGTCAGCATGTCAGCGCTAACATAAGGTCCGGGGTCCCCTGAGAGCAGGCTAGGTGTGGGGAGGAGTGGGCACGGTGATGAGCCCTCCGGGTACACAGAGTTGTGAAAGGATTCAACATACAACTTTTGTCAATGCATGAAACTTCTCTGTCGTCCACGTTCGTTCTTGAAGTGAAAGTCACTTTTGTTTTAATTTGTGAGCACTTTGAATCCTTTCTGCAAAATCTAAATCATTTAAACAAATCAAAAATATGAAATACTGCTTTTTCCCTTTTTTGAAATTCATTCTCTCATTTCTCCCTCTGTCTGTCTGTGTCTCTGTGTCTCTGTGTCTCTCCCTATGTGTCTCTCAACATACACACTACATATATTTTTTTAATAAGAAAAAATCAGTAGTTATTATCAACATGAATTCAATGAGGAAATGTAAAACTGACAGCTCTTATTATCACCCAAGGCACAATGATGTGGATCTACATTTGTAGATCTGCTTAACTTAACATATCAAATATTAGTGTCAAATGGAAGGAAGGACAGATAATTTTAGAGAGTTGTTATTACATGACATTCAAAATCATATGCTATGTTCTGCAACACTCAAAGAAAGATAAAAATGAAAAATGAAGTTAATGAAAAGTTATTGCCTTCCTGACGACTGCAGAATCAGGCACTTTACATTATGATAAAATCTTTCTGGAACACTAAAGCTTACAGAAAATAATAATTTAGGAGTGAATCGCCCTGATGGGAAGCTCTCAGCCCCATGTCCACAAATAGTCTTCCCAGCGGAATGACGAGTCTTTATTTTTGTCATCACACAGGATTTATAAATCCCAATTTCTGGGAGAGCTCCCTTGACAGCCGTCAGAGAGGCATGCAGGTCCTTCCCACAAGCTGGACCTGAAGTCCCCTTTGAAAGTCCCTGCCAAATGAGATGGAGTCCCTTTGTGGTTGACCCAGGAGAGCTGACCGATGTCCCAATGTTTGCGTGCCTTGTTTGTGGGTGCCGTTGTGGAAGCTAGCTCTCTGCTCTGTTTATAACTGGATCCACCTTTGGGATCGGCAGTCTGCCGGGAGCCCACACACTGGTGTGCTTAGAGAAGAAACACACAGTATTAAGCCTTAAAGGATTTATTTTACCCTTTGTTGAAACTTGCACTTGAATCGTGAATCTGTAAAATGGTATCAACACAGTGTAAGCTGTCTGGTGTTCTTTGAGTGCTCGTGATATGCAACACAGAGCACAGGAATATCTGCCCTTTCTAGATCCTTCCATTTGGACTTTTCAGTGGCCCCTGAATTGGTCTCAGAAGCATCCAGCTTCTGAAAAGAAGCTCTTCTAATCTCAAAGCTTTAATTTTCAGAGACTGTTTTCCATGCTCACAGAGTAAGTTTTGCAGTCCTTGGCTGGGCATGAACCTCCCTATGGTCTTGTGTTTATCCACCTAACTGTGCTTTATTCGGAATGTGGTCTAATAATTGAGACCAGTCTCCAGTCTTCAGCATGCTTTCCCATGACCTGGGCCCCTGCCTCCATGAGTGTGCTTCCCAAAGATCCCCATTGTCCCCAACTCATGACACTGAAGGGAGGTGGCCTTTAAGTGCCCACATGTTGATGGTTTGGGTCCGCTTTCCACCCTGCCATCCTTGGGACTAGAGATTAGCCCACCTCGCCTGATACCGGCCATTTCCTGCTGAACTGGAGGACACAGCCTCGCATACCCTCAGGGGCAGCTCTTCTGCAGCCCCTGGCACAGCCCCACACCATGTCCTCCGATGCCCACGGCGCCGCCCACAGCCTGGTGTAAGTGGCTCTCTTGTCACATAAACGGGAGAATCCGCTTTTCAATTTGTACAAAAGAAAGAAACTGTACATTGAGATTGCATTGAGTCTATAGATGGATTGGGGAAGAATGGACATCTTCCTAACACTGAGTCATCTTGATGACACCTTCTCCACATATTTAGGATTTCCTTAACTTCTCTCAGCAATATTTTATAGTTTTCAGTAATAGGTCTTACACATATTTTGTTATATTTACTTGATAGTTTCTTATACTTTTTGATACTACTCTAAATAATATTTTAAGTTCAATTTCCAACTGTTTATTGCTAATATATAGAAATACAGGTAACTTTTGTACATTGATCTCGTACCCTGGAAATTTGCTGAATTTATTTATTAGCCCTGATGGCTTTTTAATTCCTTAGGATTTTCTACAGACTCTATGTCATCTTCAAATAAACATGGTTCTATCTTGGGCTCTGCATTAGGGGGCCTTTTATTTCTTCTGGTTGCCCTGTTGCTCCAGCCACAACATCTGGGGTGATGTTTCCTGGAAGTGGAGAGAATGTGCATCACGGGCTTTTTCTTATTCTCAGAGAGGAATGATTTAGTGTATGTTAGCTGCAGTATTTTACAACGCCATTTTCCTAAAAAAGCTACATCTCATTCCTAGTACATGGGAACTTTTTATCCCAAATGGGTGTTGAATTTAATCAGATGATTGTCTTAATATATTGAGAGGATCACAGAGTTCATCCGTTTAGCTTGTTTACAGAGTGAATTGTGCGGATTTGTTTCTAAGTGTTGAACCACCCTTTTGCGTTCTCATTCCCTCACTTGGTCATGATGTATTACCTTTTTTTTTTTTTCCTTGAACCTACTCACTTTTGAAACTGCTTCAGCCAAGATCAGCAGGAATGGGCATGTTGCTAATGGCAGCGGACGCTTCCCAGGTCCTGTCTTCTCTGACCGGCCGGCAGCACACAAGACGTCCTTGTTTGCACACACCCTCCTTCCCTGCTCTGCCCTCCCCCAGGCTCTTCTGAGCCCATCCTGACTCTGCCGCCCGCACCTAAATCTACATAGGTGTTCTCCAGGCTGGCTGCTGAGCACTCCGTCCTTCCTCTCCAAACCCTTCCCCGACGATGGTTAGGATTGCCTGTTTGTGTGCATGTGTTTTATATATGCATGTGTGTGCATGCATGTGCATGTGCACACAACAGTGTCCTCCTGTCCTGCTGCAGGGTGGGAGGGGCTGCAGGGTGGGAGCGACTTGATGGAGGCTGAGAAAAGCTCCTCCATACACCAGAGGTCAGCAAGGTCCTGATTTCTGCCCACACCCTGGGAGCAGTGCGGGCACCATCGCTGGACAGCAGATAACGCCAGCATGGGGACGTGCCCCTCTGCTCACCTCCTGTCCCACAGGGTGGCACTGAGCACCTGTCAGGGAACGGGTGCACCACCCGGGAGTGGGCAGGGAGGGGGAGCCCCCTTCGGCTACCTCCATCGGATGCTGCTAACATTTTTCACACCATTTCATCTTCTGAGCCATGGATTACGTCTTGTGAGGATTCCACCCAGGCATGTGTCCCTGGATAGAGAGGGCCATGGACACTTTCTTTACTAACAAGTCATCTTCCACTCAGATCCTCCTCCTAAAGTTATTTTCTGTATTCCTGGGCTCATCCATTAGCATTTGCTTTTGTGAGCCCCAGATGGGAGAAAGGGTTTCAGGTTTTGCCTTCCTGAACAATCGCTGTGCCCTTGATCTGGAAAGACAGACGTGGGGCGTTTCTCTCCCATCTGAACGTCACCGGCAGCATTCGGCTCTTTCTGCTGTGACCCAGAAGCTGGCTACAAGGCTGTTACTGCTGGGTGGCCCAACTTTCTTTTCTCTGGGGCTGCTTTTTAAAGCTTTTCTTCACAACCGCAGTGCCTTGGTTTGATGAGAATATGGTTAAGTGCTTCTGACATCCTGCTTGGAATCCATGGGACCTCCCCGATCTGAGTGCTGGTGCCTGTTATTAATTCAGATTCTCAGCTGTGTGTGTTACGTGCTCGCCTCCCTCTCATTCCTGAGCACCCCTGCCTGGAGCCTGATCAGGCACCTATTGTCCTTTCTCACTCTGTCTTCCATGTTTTCAAATACATCTTTCGCAGTGTCTAATCTTCTCCGCCTTCTGGCTCATTCCGTCTTCAGCTCCGGCTGATCATTGTTTAATCCATGAATAGTTTTCTAGTTTAAATTCTATTCTCTAAGCTTTGTGTGATTTTTTTCTAACTTAACCTGGTCCATTTTGGTAGCCTCTTGTTGCTTCTTTTTATCCCCAATTTTTCCTTTGAAATGTACCAAATGTGCTCACTCTATATTCTGTCCCTGACAGTCTCAGCACCTGCTTGGAGTCTGGGTTTAGGAAGGGCCTGCTGTCTGTGGCTCGTGGTCAGTAGCTCTGTCATCTATTTAGTGACTTTGGTTTTGAATTCCTGTTTCTCAGAACTGCTCCACGCAAAGTCTTGAATCCTAGGTCCAAATTTATTCCCCATTTTCTTCCCACGAGAGCACCACCAAACGGACAATTAATAAAGAAAATTGTTGGGCGCCTGGGTGGCTCAGTTGGTTGGGCGACTGCCTTCGGCTCAGGTCATGATCCTGGAGTCCCGGGATCGAGTCCCACATCGGGCTCCCTGCTCAGCAGGGAGTCTGCTTCTCCCTCTGACCCTCTTCCCTCTCGTGCTTTCTATCTCTCATCCTCTCTCTCTCAAATAAATAAATAAAAATCTTTAAAAAAAAAAGATTTAAAAAAAAGAAAATTGTAGCTTGCAGTTTAGCCCACAAAGTCAGTGTGAAATTTTTTTCCCCAGATGCAAATGCGGGTGGTCAGTTCGTCTCTGAAGTGGACTTTTCCTGCCCATGGCCTCAGTACAGAATCCACAGCCACTGTGAAAAGATTGTTCAACCCCTGGATTTCTCCTTTCTCACAATTTGTGGCCTCCAAGGAATTCCCTCTTCTGATCCCTCAACCATGCATTTAAAATTTTTTAATACTTTTTTTTTTGAAATTTTTTTTTTTATTTGAGAGAGAGTGAGAGAGAGAGAGCTCAAGAGGGGGTAGGGTCAGAGGGAGAAGCAGACTCCCCGCCGAGCAGGGAGCCCGATGCGGGACTCGATCCCGGGACTCCGGGATCATGACCTGAGCCGAAGGCAGTCGCCCAAACAACTGAGCCACCAGGCGCCCCGCATTTAAAATTTTTTAAAAATATGTTAGCTAGCATTTTTAGCGTAATGTGTCAGGCTTACCATTGCCGGCCCTTCATTGACTCCATATCTGACCATTACTATTAAATTGAGCTTTTGTGGCACAATGTCCCTTCTTTCCCCAACCTCCCTCCCCAGGCTGGCTGACGATAAGCTTGACCCTCCTACTCGTCCCAACAGTGAGGACACAGCTGTGCTAAGGAAATACAGCTTTTATCTGTTGATGCCTCCCCGCTTTTCCATAAGACTTTATTTTACTTTTAGCTTTTATTAGAACATTTTCAAAAACTCACCATGCTTGGAGAACTACCTACCTTGAAATGTATTTGGGGAGTTGGATGGCTTCATGACTCTGCTAATCCTCACCTGCATGGAGAGCACAGTTTTGGCTACGGAAGTTTCCAATGACTCCCATGCATACAAAAAATAAAGTCAATGCTGAAAAAAATTTGCCTTCCTTAGATGTAAGCATCCAGAGGGCAGAATTTAGTGTCTGCAGATTCTAGGAGACAGAATTACCTATGGATTGAAAACGTTTCCATGTTTGGAAGTTGTGCTGCAGAAACACGGGACAGTGACAGTTCTGTGACCCTAGGGGAGGAAACGCAGTTGCATGTGGGACTGTGTCTTCTCTATGTGCCTGGACAGGGTGTCACCGGGGAAGCAGGGAGGCGGGTGTGCGGGGGGCAGCAGGGTTCAGGCTAACTGAAGCACGGTGGCAGGGCCGCGGAGGCTGGGGACAGAAGAGAAATCTCTAATGTGACAGGCTAATTTTAATGTAAAGGGACCACGTCTCTAAATTAATTTAATTAATCAAGCCTCAACAGAGGGGAACAATTTGCTATTTGTGGGCGCAGCCATGACGAGACAATTCTCCTGCCCTAATATAACAGTTGCAGGTAGATTTTAGTCAGGTGTTTACCCTGCTGGTTTCTGAGGGATGAATTAATTATATGAAGTAAACAATTATATTTTTAAGTACCATGGACTCAGAAAATATGACTATCGCTTAGTGATAGGTGTGAGCTTTTTTTGGTTTGGTTTTTATTTTGTTTATTTGTTTGCTATTTCCTTATTTAATTCTCTGAATTATTATTACTTGTGGATATTTTTGTAAAAGAAAGTTTAAATTTGCATTTAAGCCATGAACATCCGCATTTTTGATTTGCAACACTTTTTCTACTCACTTATGGCCAATGATGAGTAACTGGCCACACCGGCCACACAGAAGGGAAGCGCACGTGTTAGCTGACCTTGCCTCATCTGGATAAACACTTGCTAAAACAGAAATGCATGGCAACTGCGTTCTCATGATAAAGGCAGTGCATCGTTAACCCCTCAAGGGCAACCTCAAAGCCAGCCTGACCTCATTTTTAATTGTGACAATGTACGTCTCAGCAGTCCAGAGGGGATGCCTGTGAGTGACCGAAGTAAATATTCTTCCAGATGAGTGGGTGTTGTTTTGGTTTGTTTGGTTTTTTAAATTATGTGTTTTTGGAAAGAAATTAGAAAAATTAGTTTGACCTCGTGCTGATGTAAATGCACGTGTTTTCCTCTGGAGATCTCAGGGGTCCCACCAGGAGCTTCCTAGTCGGGGCCCCACTTCCAGTGTCCGTGGTGCCCCAGTGCTTGGTGAGGAAAGGGTGAGGGCGTTGAAGCCTTGCGTTGGCACGGAGCACTCCTCTAGAATTCACTAGAATTTCACACCAGCTGACTTAAGTGTCATGGTGCCGGAATCGCGGCCAATGGCATCTTTGTGCCAACGAGGTCAGTGCAAAGCACCAGGGAGGATTAGAAGGCTCTTTGGAGCAGGAGAGGTCTGGCACAGTGCTCATTAAGATGTAGGAGCTGAATTAGCTCTACCTACGTAGCACTCATCCATCACATAATTCATTTCGGTTCTCTGTAATGTTAATGAGATATGAAAAGCCTTTTCTCTACTTGCAAGATATCAGCGTAGTAACATTAATGACACAGAATCAGCTCTAGTGAATGGGAGAGAAAGCGCTCACCTACACTATAATTTATAATTGGCCTACTCAGGGGACCTAAGCCTTTTTGCAAGAAAACTGGAGCAGTTTGAGCTTTCAAATATGTTCCTTTCAAGCTCGCATTGTCACAGAGAAGGTCTGAAAGAATCCGTTTGCATCTAATTCAGTCTTCAGTGTTCTAGTCTGAAAAGACTCAAAGAAGAAAAGAAAGGAGAAGAAAAAACCCTCCAGCTTCTCTAAGGCCCATGTGTGACATCAGGATTTGTTGGCATAAAAATGCCCTTGTGACAGACATCATTATATCATTGCAGGAAGGGAAAGAGTGAATAGATCCCCCCAAATATTTCTGGCACAGTCCCAAATGCATGCAGTTTATGGCAGACCCTCTGAAAGTCTCTCTGCTTCCTAGGGATCATGGGGCGAGGTGGGGCCCATTGGGTAACACTTTATTTTAAGCTTCCATCAATGGGTGCTTAACTACTACTAACTTAGAACGGTGGCTTGGGGAAAGATATTTGTGAGTCACACATATCAAATGATTCCATTGTGATTGGTTTTATTGCGACAAACGCCGGGGAGGTGAGGCTTTATTGGTGGGAAGCACGAAGACGTGGGCTACGGTCCGTGTGCTCTGCGTGGCGGCCGCTTCTGAGCCAGAGCCGGGGGCCCTTGGGCGGCCCCGCAGCTACCCCCCGGCGCTGGCGAGGGACACTGCCCCCATCACGCCAGGCCCAAGAAGCCAGAACCCGGCAGTCCTGACCTAAAACACTGACGTGAATTCCTATTTCTTCACTAATTTTAGGGAGCCCAGGAATCCAAGTGAGCGATGCCCCTGTGTCCTATCAGTGGGATTTTGGATTCGTCGTCTCAGCTCCAGACTGGCCTGGGGTCATTTTCTGCCCAGAATCCCAGCCTTGGCCCCTCTGCCCGGCTCCTCCAGGCGCCCCAAGCTCCAGAGCCGTGTCTGCCCGTGGCTTTCACCCTGCCCTCCACCCACTGCGTGAGCACGCCAGACTTGGCGCTACCAAACCCGCCCATCCTTGTCCGCCTGGCAGTTTGACCCGTCAGTTACGACAGTGATAGATAGTATTACCTGAGTGTTATTTTGAATCTCTTCTTAAAATTAAGCATAAAAAGCCTTAAGAAGTTAATGTAAAGAATTAATGCAGAGATGACGGTAATCATCTATTCTGGGAAAAACTCTACATGCCAGAGAGACAGAGTGCTTCTGATTACTCCCTGCACACATCCAGGGGGCGCCAGGTATATCCCTGTGCACAACCTGTGAGGCTGAACAAGGCTGCACAGAGCCGGCCGCTCTGGGAGGCACAGAAATCGTGGGCCTGGCTCAAGCCCGGCCATAGGTCTCGGAAGGGGGGAAGGTGAGAGCGAGCCTTGCCTTGTGGCGTCAAAGTGAAGCAGCCCTGAAAGCCCGTAGGGAGGGCGTCTGTGTTAATAGTTGTGATGCAGCTGTACGTGTGTGTGGGACAGGGGTGGCGGGAGCCAGGCTCCCCTACGGGGGGGGGGGCAGTTGCACATGACCCACATGGGGGTGGATTAGAAGTGGAAACTCGTGTACCGGTCAGTATGGATACAGACCCATCCATGTAGAAGTAGTTAGGGTGCTGGCATAGACAGGGTCAGTACACACACATGCATTTCATTGTAGGTCAGCTGAGAGAGTCTCGCTCCTGGTGCCCTGCCCAGATCTTGGTTTCAGACACAATTCTCCAGCAACAGGACCCAGCAATCCTTGGAGAAATGACTCATTAAGAACGGGGTGGGGGGCAATACACAAGAGGAGCTGGGAGCATCTTGCAGTGCTAGAGAGTAAGGAGGTGCCCGAAAATAAGGCGTCAGAAGCACACAGCAACCAGCTGAAAGAGCTCTCAGTGGCCAAAGCTGGAACAATTTTAGCAAGGGAATAAATAAAACCACCCAGTGGATAAATTTCCATAAGTCATATTGATGAAAACAAATGATTGAATAAGCAAATAAATGGAAGAGAAGAGACAACTATACCATGCAGAAAGATTCCAAGTAATTTCAGTAGACACTCTGCCCTCGAGAGGTAGGGCGTAACGCATCAGTGGTGACACGTGTTTGCTCACCGTGTCCTTCTTCCGATGGGGACAGCATACGGACAGGGAGGCCTGACGGATGTCACCTTCACCAGGCAGTGAAGGTCAGCATCAACAGTCAAAGCCAGGTTGATGGATGGACCTTGATAAGATGCCACATAAATGAAATCTTACCTCTGTGGTTTTTTTACCTCAAAATTCATGTCCCCTGGCTCATCATAGAAAAACACTAGGCAAATCCCCACAGAGGGATGATATACACACTTCTGGACCAGTAGTACTCAAAATGGATAACATGCAAAATAAGAAAAGTCTGAGAAACAGTCCCAGAGCAGGAGAGCCTAAGAAGACATGACAACTAGATGTAATGTGGGGTCCTGGACGGGATCCAGGAACAGAAAAATGGTGTCGGGTAGGAAATAAGGAGATGTGAACAATGTATGGTCTTTAATTCATAATAATGCATCGGTGTTGATGCAGTAATTGGAACAGGTGCAGATACTAATGTAAGAGGTTACTAACAAGTGAGACTGGGTGTGAAATCTATGGTAGCTCTCTGAAGTTCATACTGTTTCTGCCAAACTAGAGCTATTCTAAAAATAAAGTTGTTTTTTAAAAAGTTAACTATGGGACACATAGAGGGCCTTGTATACTAGGGAAAGAGGTTTCGAGTGGCTCCATACAAATAATCCGTTGGGAAGTCTTCACAGTGGGGTGCAGGATGGTTTGGGGCACAGGTGGATGGAGGGTGCTGTCAGCCTGGGTCAGGGGCTTGCAGTGGACAGGGCTGAAGCCCTACCTGCCTCAGACGGCAATCTCCACTAACGGTCTGAAGGATGATTTAGAAGAAAACCATTTGGGTATATTTGCATCCCAGTTTAGACAGTATGACTTAAATTCAAACTCACAGTGGCATAGCATACAGGGGGATGAATTCATCAAGCAGAAATTTAAGCATTCCAATAAGTTTTCAAATATCCTTGGGAAGACAGAGTTGTAAGAATTTCAAAGCCAAGGAAATCGCAGAAGCCATTTCTCAACACAGTTGGTGGTGGGCTCAGAGAGCTGGGAGCCCGCAAAGATCGCCAGGTTGAACCCCGACTTCACAGGTGAGGAGACGGGGTCAGCAGTCGGCTGAATTCTCGCATGGCCCAGGGGCAGGGGGGTGGGGGGCTGAGCCCACACCGCTCTTGCTCGCCCTTTTCCGTGTTGTGTGAGCTAGCATCTCAGAACCCTTGGCTTGCTTCCCCATCTTTCCTAAACCACTTGCAATTTGGAAAAGGGTTTTAAGGGAGGGCCAGTGTTACAGGAAATCGGGAAATTTCACCTCTGTTTGGAAGGGCTCTGTGCATTTGTTGGTGACAACAACAAATCGATGTAATTGGTTTAAAAACAAATACCTTCACTTCAACAGCCCACCAATAGAACAGCAATGGAGGAAAATACGGGATCAGAAAACACAAACCCTTCCAAAGTGCCTGAGAACATTCAGAAGCCGGGATGAAGAAGCTATTGGAGTTTCTATTAAATCTGTCCGAAGCCCTGTAAGAACAGGCACAAAGGCCCCTGTCTCCACAGGCACAGGCAACCCTGCACGCTACCCCTCGGCACACAGAATTCAGCTTTCTGAGCTTCCAAGTGTCATTTCCCAGCTAAATTTGGAGAAAGGAATCTGGAATCTGGTTGCTAAGTGTATAGATGTTTGGGGAAAAAATGAACTTGGGTTTTAGTTTTATAGTCCAAATAATTTTTAGCTGAAGAAACTAATAGAAATGAACAACAGACATAAAACTTTAGCCTGTGTAAATTACATGGTTCTGCTGCATTAACTTCATAAAGCCATAATCCTCTCTTCCATAAACTATTACATGCACAGCAACATATCTGATTTATGGGGTGTGGAATCGATGGGAAAAATTAATGCTTGAAAAACATATTAGAGACATTATTGAACAGATTTTAATTGAGATTTGATTTCAATGCCCCTTATCCACATGATTAATGGGTCCTACCCCTCGACTGCTGCAGCCCGAAAAGAGTCCTTAATATGACAATTACGTATCTGTCTTTAGGTTTTACGGCGCGCCCCTCCCCCAGACACTTCATCAGTACAGTGCGGCTTTTGTGCAGATTAAATTGAGACTCAATTTTCTCTATTTTCCAGCACTTACTTATGTTTTATGACAAGCACTAAATCAATTTTATGCTATTATTGATTTTTTCTTAAATGGACACAAACCATTTCGCCTTTTGCCCTTCGTTTCTGCTTCCCCTTTCTTCACTGTACACGTGATATATGGCCCGCACCGCAGATTTCCAGCGCTCCCTGAGACTTCCACAGGTCGCGCCGGTTCATTCCGTTTTTACAACACCAGAATTGACCAACTTAACCTGGAATTCTATCAAAACTTATATATTGTTGCAGGGGACGGGGGCTGGGAGTCATGGGGGGCTCCTTCCTCCTTTTCTTTCCAAAACAAGAAAGCCTCAAGGTTAATTCATTGCCCTGTAAGTTCTGGCAAGATTTCTCCTATAATATTGCCTAAATTTTTGAGCAGAAGCGTAAGCTATAATTTTTCTAACATCCTTGAAGTCTAATTAATATAGCAATAGAGGGAGAATCCATTTCATGGCTTGCAGGGAAAGGGCATTATCTTCAAGGTGCAATAATTCCTTTGAGTTGCGTGCCGACAGCTAGTTGTATGCAGTGCAATTAAGAAGCTCCCGGATCTTTGGGGCTTTATCCTCTATGACCTATGGCAAAAATTAACTGCTGCCTTGGGCAAAAGAAGTTAAGAATAGGTACATAATTTGTAATCAGATAGCGTTTTTTTTTCTGAGTAAAGAATTATACATGAAGAAAAACAGCTAGCAATCCGGGTTGCTGAAAAGGTCCCGCACATTGATTTGTGGTTCAACTGCTTGTCTTCGAAAATATAATCATATTTAAGTGCAAATGCCTGTTTTCTTCGTGTGATTAAAAGACATGCAAATAAGTACAGTCACTGCACTCCATCCTGTAATTAGCACATTTTATATATTTCATTTTGAAAGGTTAATAGCTAAGCTATACATAGATGTGAAGACAGCCTGTTTTTTCTCTTACATTTATAAAATATGATAGATGGTAAGTACCAGTATAATAATACTTGCAACAAAATTTTGAAAACAATAACATTTGCAAATTCAAACGATGCCGAAGTCAAGTGATTGCTTTTGGAGCCTTTATGTTAGGCAAGATTAGTTCACCTGTAAGCTTTGCAGCAGAGGGAACGGGAACGCCTAGCGACCGGGAAGTCTGCTGTCTTGGGTCTATCTGGTCCTTCTTGCTTTTTATCTCAAAATGTTCTCGAGACTACTTCTGTAAAATATTATAAAACACTGTTCGGGCCAGCAGGCTGGGGCAACATCCATTAACACATAGGTTTAAACATGAACGCTATTTAAATATTTGACACTGAGCAAGGCCCACGGCTTATGGTTAAGTGTTCAGATGCTGCACGTTGCTCTCACCTGGACACACGCCGCAGGTCTGACTTTGGGGGCATATCCCACAGCCATCGGCCTGCACGTCCCGTGACTGGGGGTGGGCGCCGCCCCGCCGCTTCCCCACGGGGCTCCCTGTGGACGGTGTGTGGCTCAGCAGCACGGACGTGAACCTTCACGATCGCCCAGGTGGTTGTGCTTTCTGGCGAGTTCAGGATCATGGGGACACAGCACGAATCAGCGCCCCCTCCTGCAGTCGCCGCCCCCATGGGAAAGCTCTCTGGGAGCAGACCCCGTACGCACACACACACACAAACACACACTGCCCTCCCTCCACGTGCGAAAATACACACAGATTGGTAAGACAAGTAGCAGCAGAGAAAAAAAAAATGTGTAACAGATCAGAAAATAGAATTCACTGCAAGAAAAGTATAAAAAATAGTGACTGTGAAAGAATATTGTAAAGACTTTGAGGGTCTGTCCCAATATTGCTGAAAGCGAAACTCACGAAGCGGCTTTCTCCTCTGAGAACTAGGTTTGCCTCTCTCACCGGTGAGGATCCATCGACTGTGGGGTGTCCGGGAGCACCCCTGACTACCCCCGTCCCCCAAGCCACAAGCACGGCCCCACCCCCAGCATGACACCAAAAACTGTCTGTGGCCGCTGCCCAACGTCGTGGGGGCCCAATCACCCACCGGGGACCTCTGCTGTGCGGCGTGGCCGTGGGGTGGACATTGTCCCTGACCTGGGGTGGCGAGGACAGCTCCCGGGAGAATGCCAGGGATGCTGGAGAGGGAGCCCACGTCTGCGGCTTCTTCCTCCCTGCCTCGCTGTGTTCCCATTAATGGTGGAGATTCCGTCTTACAAAGTCAGGAGGAAACACACGCTGCTCCATCACTGACCGTGGAGGTGTCCCCACAGAAGTGGCCGCACTGACAGGACCACGCATCCCTGTCGCCCCTCAGTCCAAGAAGAGCCCCAGCAGACCGCCCGCCTTGCCCCACAGGCCTGTGTACGATCCCAGAGAGCGTCGCCACCCCCTCTGTAACCCGGCCGTGGCCGGGGCTGGGGTCAGGGCTCCCGGACAGAGGCGGATGGCTGGAAGCGCTTTGTGATGAGTTCATTCATCAGTCCGCGCGAGGGAGTGAAAGCTCCGGATCCCGGACTGCCTCTGGGCTGACCCCCGGCACCCACTGCTGGGCCTGCCTGGCCCCAGCATCCTGACCATAAATTCAGGGGGATCGTTAGGCACCTGCGGCACTCCCTGCCTCTCCACCCTCCAATTCTAAGGATAATCTCAGGACAGAACTAGAAGTACTAGTTACTCCTCTCCCTTCAGGTTTTAAAAGTACTGTATCTGTTTTCACAGCACTTTAGTAAGAATAATTTGGGGGATTATTTAGCAAGTGAAAAATCTCATACCAAACGAAATCTGCATTGCATGAACCAGAACACAAAGACCATGTAGGCAAACAGCAAGCACTCAAATTTAAAGATTCCCACGTCCATTCTGCAAACATTGAGTGGATGTCTACATGTCAGTAATGAAAAACCAGACAAAAATACCCATCTTCATGCTGCTTAAATCCTGGAAAGGGAGGCAAATAATAAACACAATCAATAAGCAGCAGCATATTTACAATGTGATCTGGTGATAACACGGTGGAGAGACGTCTTCAGCAGGAAAGAGTCTGAGATTGTGCATGGTGTTTGTCATAATGAGGTTTTCATTAAAGGAATTGAATACTAGGACACTTTAATTTTAAGAAATACATTCTCCTAAAGAAACTCACGATATTAAGAGATACGTCCCATTTATCATAACAAGCAACTGAAATTGTTCTGACGAGGCACAGCAGAGCACCAGACCCGGACGTTCTTCCACTGGTAAGCTCACTTTAAAAAAGAATCTTCAACTTCACGTACCCCAAAGTTTGTAACTTCAAATAAATCACGACTGAACGATGCTCTCGTCGCCTGCAATCAACTCTCATCTATATCAGGGAATTCCTAAAGAGAGAAACTCCTTCACTCTTTCAGTAATGATGACATTGTCCTTAGCTTCAATTAACAAACTAATGGAGGCTCGAAGGTTGCATTCTTCTTGAGTGAGCCGGGTCGCTGCTGCTCAAGATACGGAGCAGAATACGGCTTTGTGTCAAACTGGCTTTGGCCGCATACCCACGGCCTGCTCCTTGTGTGTGATGACTCTGAAACAGGTCCAGCGCACGTGCACACCACCCGCTTCTCGCCATGCGGGTCACCACGGGAGCAGGTGTCCCCACCTTCCCTCTGCTGCCCCCGCCTGGCCTCTGGGGTCCCAATCCCCCTCCTCATTGTCCCGTCCCAGCCTGCCGGACTCCTCCATCCAACAGCACATACATCCCAGGTCGGAATACACTGTGCAGGGGCCATTGTCTGAGCAGGGAGCAAGGTCTGGCTGCCCAGTGGGGGCCACGGGGGTGTGACCTTGCCCTCCCTTGGATGTCCTCGACTGGGCCATTGCCATTGGCCATCTGAACATGTTTGGACTCATTCTGGCCACCCACTGTCAGGGTTCCCTCGGTGGGGCGATTGCTCTACGGGATTTCTGAGATGGGGCATGACACTGGCAGACGGGGACACACTGGTGTGCCTGGGAAGGCAGGGGGCGTCCGGGGCACTGGCACTTGGCTGGAGCAGGGTCTGCTGATGGCTTGCTTTCCAGGAAGAATGTGGACGCCCCTCACCAGCCGTCCAGCCCTGGGGAGCAGCTAGGTCCCGAGCCCCCCGGCCCTGCAGCCATGGCACAGAGAAAACACCTTCCGTCAGCGTGCAGAGGGCCCACCTTCCGGGTGCAGCTGGTGCGGGAAGCCGTGTGGCTGGGCCGTTAGAAACGTGTGGAGAAATTACCTCAGTCCCTGTAGAGGCATCCAGCAGCCGCCCGGCCCAGCCTTTCGGCGGTAATATGCTCCTATCAGCTTTAATAGCCCCGCGCTGGATTCTGGAGGTATTATGGATTGTACAGCAAGCATATTGTCATTAAATTAAATTTTCAGAACATTCCCCAGCTCATCACAAATACCACAGAGAGTAATCATAATCGGTTCTCAACACATGTGTAATTGCCTTCAGCTGGTGTTTTTTACAGTTGACATTGCTCAGCAGTGATAAGGTGATTGGCGATTTGAATACACAGCTTGTTTCATAGCTGCGCCGTAATTGAAATATGGTATGTGTGAATGGGAGATTACGTTAAAACCTAGGATAATCACCTGACACGAGAGTAATTGAGTCTACAATCTGCCACTGGGGCTCTCGGGGAGCTCCACGATGAAAGGCAGCCATTAGGAGACGGCGCCTCCCCTGGCTGCTCGGGCTGCCGGGCTGGCACTTGGCTCCGAGCGGGGCGGCCGGCCCGGCCTCGGGGACAGGTCCTACGGCGAGGGACGGCATGTGGCACCGGGAGACGGCATAGCTGGTGGCTGTCCTCTGCCTCCGTGTCCTTCTGTCTCTGTCTCTCCATGTCTCTGTCTCTCCCCACTCCCTCCCCCCTTCTTCCTTCTGTCAGAGGGTCCTGCCTCCCTCCACCACCTCCCTTGGGACGCGCACACACACATGCACACACACATACACACACGCACACAGGCACACACGCAACACATGCAAACAGGCACACGTGTGTGCACACACACACGAGCAGCTGCACATGTGTGCACACGTGCATGCACACGTGCATACCCATGCCTGCAGGTACACATGCGTGCACACACATCTACATACACACAAGCGTACACATGTGGACGCAGGCACTCACACATGCACGCACACACAGGCACAGACATGCATGCAAACGCACACTCCCATGGAGTAGAAGTCAATCGGCACCACTCTCCAGGCCTGAGAGGAACAAACACTGTTTCAGGGGCCAGCGGCCGGCCATACCGTGCTCTCTATCATCGCCTTCTGGTGAAAATTCTCCTGCCAACCTGATTTCCCAGCCCTGCACTGAGCAACAGAACTGAGGCCCAGCCACAGCCCCGGTGTCCTGGGGATCTCTGCCTGCATCATACATCCCACACCCTAACCCACCCTGAATTAAACACCTGAAGACACTGGAAAACAGAGCTTATTTATTGCCACACAGTAAATTTAGATAATGATGTTCATTGAAATATTATTAACAAACAACAGGCCTGCAGAAACTCCATGTAACTGCTTTATTTTTCATAGTTAAAAGAAGAAACCTGGGCATTTTGTCTTACAAAATCTTCTCTCACCACACATATAACTTTTAAAAATTGGAAATACTATTTTATTTAAAAAGCTGAGTTCAGCATTTAAAAATGCAGTGAACATAGGAAATGACAAATCAGAATGAGTCTGTGTGCAGGGTTGTGGTAGAGCATCACCTTTCCTTGCTCCGTGGGGCCGGGGAAGCCGGACACAGGCCTGGAGGAGGCATCCCTACGTGGGCTCCAGGAGCACCAGCTCCTTAGAACGTCTACTGTGCAGGAGGGAAACAAATCAGTCAAGGAGCCATGATCGGATGTGGGAAGTGTCCTGCTTTCCCGGACAGCCTCCTCTTCCGAGCGGGGATGGCAGCAGAGGGGGTGCGGGCAGGAGTCGCTGCGTGGAGCTTGGGCAGCAGGTGGAGGGCTCCCAGCGTGCCCCCCGCCACATGCACGCGGGGGCCGAGGACCCACGCAGGCCGACTCAGGATACGCGGTGTTGGCCGAGCATGGCCAAGTTTTCTGTTTCCCTTTGTCCCTCTTCTTTTTTTTTTTTAAGATTTTATTTATTTATTCATGAGAGACAGAGAGAGAGAGGCAGAGGGAGAAGCAGGCTTCCCGCCGAGTGGGGAGCCCGACGCGGGGCTCGATCCCAGGACCCCGGGATCATGACCTGAGCCGAAGGCAGACGCCCAACCATCCGAGCCACCCAGGCGTCCTAAAGTAATAGCTTTTTATTTAATTTTTTTTAAAGATTTTATTTATTTATTTGAGAGAGAGAAAGCACATGAGAAGGGGGAGGGTCAGAGGGAGAAGCAGACTCCCCGCTGAGCAGGGAGCCCGATGCAGGACTCGATCCCGGGACTCGATCCCGGGTCTCCAGGACCACGACCTGAGCCGAAGGCAGACGCTTAACCATCTGAGCCACGCAGGCGCCCCCTTTGTCCCTCTTCTCATGCTTCACATTCTGCACACTTCGTGCCTAGCACAAAATTTTCTTGTGGAATTTAATAAATGGATTATAAAGGAGAAGTGGGAAAGTTGATCCTACAAAAATTCATAGAAAAATAAATTTATGCTCTTCCTTGCCAGAGCAGACATACTATAAATCATAGGAATTCTGAATTCACGGTAAAGGAAACTCAGTTTAATGATCACCCATCGGTTGCAGAGAACAGTAGCAGGTCCACCGCTCCAAGCACTGCTGAGATCGGCTCCCAGGTCTCAACCGTACCCAGGGAGGCCGGCATCCCCAGTCCCCATGGGTGCAGCGACAGGACAGCGACAGGGCTGTCCTGTAACTTCCCAGGCAGGGAAGACTCACTGTGAACCCCAAGTCTGTGCCCCTGCCGCATGGGGAGCCCTCCAGGATTACTCGCCACTACAGATCTCAGATCTACTATTTCATTCATCAGGAACATGCAAGGCATATATTTTCATAAAACTCATGTGGACAAGGAGACACAGAAAGGGAAACTAGGTACCCCAAGGTGGCAGAGCTGGGGTTCCAAGTGTGAGTCAGTTGCCCTAACTGAGCGGGTCTCTGGGGTTGGGGGGTTACCAGGCTTGCAGGTGCCACAGACCTCAGGCCCTCTCCAAGGGCCAGGGCAGAGCCAGGATGAGCGGCACGTCTGCATTCATTCTCATACCAGCCACCAGGAACATACTCCTTCACCACAGAAGGAGGCTTCAGAAGGAGCCCCCAGCCCCCACCTGCCTTACACCCTTCCTAGGTAGAAATCATGGCACGCCATTCTGAATAAATTCTTTCTGCAAAAAAATTTGCTTGAACTCTGACTGCATGACTGCATGTGTTCAATGAAATTTGAAAGCTAGTGGGTTCAAACTCTACAACTTGCTCATGTTTTCATGATTTGGAAGACTTTTGTCTACCGAACGACCTGTGTTTATGAATTAAAACTTCATGTAATCTCTCCATTTTGTCAGGCACAGAGATAGAATTGCTGGTGGCATCTTACCATCAGCGAGAGATGACTGCCAAGCCAAGACATAGCATTTCTGTGCACTCTCCAAGCCTAGGGATGCAAGTTTCTGTTCCTTGTTGTTTAACTGCCAAGTATCACTTGCATGCACATCTGCATCATCCGGAACCCTCAGAGAACCCCCCTGGCACCACTGGGAACCGCTGGGGCGGTTTTAGGGCTGACCCATGAGAGCGACGGTTTGGACGGAGGAATGTTGTCTGGCCAGCACAGTTGGCAAGCCCATCTTCTCTGGGTGTGACTGGTCCAGAGCTGCGAGGACAAACTAACGAGGGCCTAGACAGATCAAAGTCCCGCACACGCCTGCATGCACCTCCAGAGAAAGCAGCGTTTCCAAAAGGCCAGAGGCAACCGGGACACAAACACATCCACAATCATTCATGGATTTGTGCGGATGTCAGTCAAACCGGAATTCTATCTCCAGGCACTGTGGCAAACACCTCTTCAAACAGTACAGCTTCTCCAAAGTCAGAGCGCCGAGACCCATCAGCTCAGGTCCGTGCTCCCTGGACACGTCACATCCTCCGAAACACGTACCTGGCTTCTCGGCATTTCAATGTCTTCTGCTGCAAAAGGGGAGTCTTTATGGTAGCAGGGTCGAGGGGCTGTCACAAGCCCTGCGAGAGGGACGTATCCAAGGTGACAGAGGAGCCAGCGATGACCGGGCTTCCCAAATCACCCTTAGAGTTTAGAGGCAGGCAGGACTTGTCACTGGCTCAGAAGACTCAGTCCTGCCTTGGTGATTCCAAGACAAAGGAAAGCAAGCATCTTTCCTGTTTCCCACCGCTACTCGGAGTTCACCTGCAGTGAAAAGCTCACACCAGCCGAACCCTCCGCGTGGCTCGGTCCCAGCACGCACCACTTTGGGAGGCTCAGGAGTCACGCGGGCCATCTCCACAGCTGCTGTTTGGGGTCTGGTATCCCCTGGGTTCAGATCATTCCTTCTGGCAGACCAAGAACACCACCTGGATTCAGGTCTGGCTTTTCGTCACTGCCCTGCTGGCCTCTCACTGCAGGACCTCTGTGCGGCTCTTCCTTCCACTAAAAATTCCCCTTGTCCTTCCCAAGTCTGGGCGAAGATGTCAACAGATGCACAGTTATGTGAAAACCCTATGGAAACCGTTCTTTCTGCCATGAATACCAGATACTCTTATTTGCAAGGATTGCTTCTCACTACCCTGGTTCCTATGGTGCACCATGTGTTTACCTTAGACCAGGAAACTGAAAACGCACTAACAGAAAAAATCATTTTTAATGAAAGGAGCTACTTGTGTGTATAAGCAGATGATCTGAAAGGCCCCTTTAGCCCCACTGGTCCCCCTCAGGTCAACACGAGCGAGATCCTGAGGTGTTCTTGACCTTGGAGTGACCCAAGCTAAAAGTATTAATGGGAGAAATCCCAGGGGACTTAAAAAGCTCTTTCTCCTCCTTGAATCAGAAGTAAGCAGAGTTTTCTAGCAGCCTCTGTCGAGCTGAGGGCCGTCATATATCTGAGCGTGCAAACAGATTGAAAAACTCATTAACTCAGACCTCTCATCAAAGACAAGGTGTGAAACACTCAGAGTATGGGCATCCCTAAAGCAGAACCAAGTGCGAGAAGAAACCCGTGATGACCCCAGATGTTTATTGTCCCTAACGCAGAATACAACCCAAAACTAATTCTGCATCCAGGAGGAAACATGAAAGTAAAAGCTCGGGTTACCCTTCTTTTTATGGGATTTTTCTCCTCCATATATTACTCTCTTAAATGCTTTCTTCAAAACTTGCAATGTCCTCACGCTTTTTTCCTGAGAAGCTGACAGTCACAACTTTAGTTTGCTTGACCATAAAGTAGCAAAGTTTTACAACATACAAAAAATACAGTAGTACACTGTATGACACTGTCACTATCATTTATGGCACAATTTTACACAAAGGAAGAAGTGTCATAAAAGAGAAATAACTTCTATCAACTGCCCTAAAATGACTTATGTCATAAATAAGTCAGATTTCTAAGAGAGAACCAATAAAGTCCTAGCAAATACAATTTTTCCCACTAAATAATCACCCTGACCTTTTCCTGTAGCATCACCCCCCTAAAAAAAACACGTGAGGAAATACTGGTCTTGAAGAAATGGTGAAATAGTCCATTCTTGGAGGTGAATTGCAGTCTGCTTCTCAAATGGGATCTGGAAAAGTTGCTGTTGTCATGGGTTGGTGGCCATGTTAGAGATGCGGGATGATGCATCTTAGAATAACTGGTGATTTTTTATTGTTTCCATAATTAGACAGCCCCCAAAATATTAAGTCAGCCATATTGTTTATCCATTTTCCACAATTGGATTTATGACCCTCACACCCTCACCTTACCAAACTCCCACCCTTGCTTCACACATGTGCACACGCACGCACACACACACACACACGCACTCACCCACACTCAGAAGACACAGCCCACCTTCTCCGTGTTGTGCTCAGCTGTAGGGTGAATGAGCAATCACTAAGCTGCGCTCTTCCCTGAATCACATGAGGTGTGTGTTAGGAAAACGGAATTCCATGCTCACGGGGCTCTGACATTTCTTCATGGCATGTCTAACACCCACGGTGCGTGCGTGTCCACATGGATCCAGAGACAAAAATGTGTGAAAAGTCAGGATCACAGCTTCAACCCAAGACCTCCTAACTCAGTGTTTTAACCATTGGCAGCCGGCCAACATGTTACTTGTGTAATTACTACCTGAACATTGAGTGCAGGCACGTTCATGGCTTTGTGGTCACGTAGGTACTATATATGCAGGATGTGAAATATTTGAAAATTCAATGACTATTAGAAAAACTGCCAAGACATTCCAGATCTAGTGACTAGTATATATTTCCTTAGAAGAGGAGAATCGAGCCCATCACTTCTAAATTCAAATATGTGAGTTCAGACCTCAAGAGCATGACAATCTTGACAGATGTAAAGGAAACTTCACCTTTCTTACTTTTTTTTAAGATTTATTTATTTATTTGAGAGAGAGAGAGTGCAAGATGGGGGGGTGGGCAGAGAGAAAGTATCTCAAGCAGACTCCGCACTTGATCTCATGACCCAGAGATCACCGCCTGAGCCGAAACCAAGAGTCAGACACTCAACTGACTGAGTTGCCCACACACGTCAATATTTGCCTTTCTTAAAGCAGAAAATGAACTTTCCAAGTGCATAGTAGTTTATATTTTATTTTCTTTAGTTTTCATTTTATGTTATTTTGTGTTTGATTTTATAATTATTTTGTTATATTTCTTATGAAAATCAATGTGTCTGTTTTGATAAATACAAAATTTGAATCTGAGCCTGTGGACACATGTCTTCCTCAGACCTGCAGGATTTTGTCTTTATAGCACAGACACTAAAACAATAATAGAAATAAACTAAGGCTCATAACAACAAGTACATGCAAGTGCTACAAGTATTTTGTTATGTTTTCGCCAATTTGGTTTATAATCTCAGATCACTCTGATTAAAAGTTCTAAATGTGGGGAGAGGAGCTTGCTGGAATTTACACTCTGAGACCTCCCACCACACCAGGCTGTTCCAGCACGCACACCGTCTGTAACAGGTGCTGTTCAACCTAGCATTTGGAGGGTAAACTTCTCCCAATGTTTCCTGTGAATTATGAGATATTCACCCATGTGACAGAAACACATTCCACATGTTGCATCTGAAATCACGGTTATAATCTCATTCTTAACACTTTGTCTACAATTGAAAACATGGAAACCATTTTGCCAAGGTGAGCCCACTGGCCGCCCTCCGGTCAGTGCATTCTGTCTGGGATCTGCTTGGTTTGCACCGTCTCCCCTGTCCTGCTTGTAATGGGCACGTGGGAGGTTATCAAGCAAATACGTGAACCAGGACAAAAATCTGTCTAATGATTTCCCTTATCTGAAATATTCACATTACTTTCATTCATTGAGAAAATCAACCAACTTTAATATGAAAACTTAAATGCTAGACTTACCAGGGCTAGATGTTGCAAGTTACCCTGAGATTGGCAATTTGGACATTACACCTTACTACAAATATCACACACAACACTACTTTGAAATGGATGGCCTTTGTATCGCTGGTTCTGTCTATGCCATGGAAAGAGAGCACATTTTGACAAAAGCCTGTCTAGGATTCACGTTGTGGTTTTGTCTTGCTTTTGTGCCGTCAGAGCAAACCTTACTCCATCTCTTCCTGCTGATTTGACAGTGTTTGAAAAGAGCATGTAAAGGACTATATCCTCGTGAGGAAATGCCATGTGCTTTTGGGCAAGATAGTATATTTTCCTTGGATTCACATCTATGTACATGTATTTAATTTTTAATGTAATTTTATTATTATTATCTTGCAGAGCAAAGAAAGCCACAAACCATATTTTCACCCTATTGAGTTTTGAAGATTTCACATAATCTGAGTTAAGGTGTGTGTTCTGCTGACCGACCATGTCCGACTTCTTCTCTGGACAGTACTCATCAAGCTGTAATGACCTCACGTGGCCAACAGTGCCCCTGCCCCTGTCCCCCACACTGCCACTTGCTGCAATGATCGTGTAGTTGTCCCCCAAGTCATGCCTGATATTGAAGTATATTAGACTTGTCTGATTTATATTGTGTCCTCATACTTTTCCCTACAATATTAAGCTACTGGTTCATCCTAAAAATAAACTGCTTGCACAGTTTGCTTTGTTGTAACTTCTCAGGAAACACAGAAATGCATACATGGTGTTTCACTGTCTAAAAAATAATTAACAGTGTGGGGGGTGTTTATTGCCTCAAAGGCAAATCTCCTTGATTTAAAAAAAAAAAAGGTCATTCTTTTATGTCTTTGGGTGACTTTGATTGAGATTTTCAATACACCACCTTTATCTTATCTACTGTAACGCTTTGGGTCAGATGAGGACTTGACTTTCCACAGTATGAACACAAGATAATGTGAAGATACTCCCACCGCAAACATCTACATGCTGGGTAAAATATAGCCAACATGCTCTTGAACAAAATCCACTTGCACAAAATGGGGGCAGGGTCAAGAAATAAAGAAGCGTTGGAGCCCTGCCCAGTAAGCATGTTGTGAGCTCTACACCTGCCACAGGTCCAGGGATTGGTAGGGGTGCCTGATGTGATGTCTACAGGTGGGTAGGGACATTAATCTGAGCACTCATCAGCTGAGGAGTGAAAACTGGGCTCCAAAGGGCTGATTTCTCAATACTAATGTGCACAAATTAAATCTATCCATTCAGCATTGAGAGAATTATTATTATTATTATTATTATTATTATTATTATTTGGAATTTGTAACCACAGTCTGAACCACATATTCCTTGGGGAACGAGTTCATACCACACACAGTCTACCCCAAGCTAACGCATTTATGTAAGTCATGATGCCTAACCAGTTACACTAACTGGGAATTTGGAGGGACATTCTCTGAACCCAAGCCACACTCATGCCCCACAGGTGACACCTGGCTGAACGGGGTACTGGTGAGGAAGGCATGCACAGACTGTGGAATCAGCAGTCTCAGCAAGGGGGAGAATTAAACCCTCTTCCCCAACAACCGCAGAAACCTGGATCATCTGGTAGAAATGAGGAAGAACCAAACAGAAGAAGACATGCAGACATTAAGGAAAGAACTGGCAGAAGTAAATATTCCAACAGGGGAATTTAATACGTGGCTATGCAGGTATGGGAGGATTAGCTCGGCTGAAAGAAACACCTCAGGGCTGGCACTGAAGGCAAGAGGCCATTATCCCGTTATCAGAGCTGGAGGTGGAGGAGGGACCCTGAGCCACTGCTCAGACCTGGAGGGAAAGAGGTCCTGCCCTCCGCCGCAGGCCGGCCGCCATCCCCCGCAGCTGGTTCTGGCAAAGACCTGGGAGGGGGCAGCTGCTGGGGCCACAGTGGAGGGGGCAGCTTGCGTTCTCCCCTCTTCTGCTAACTCCAGAGTGGAACGTAGAGTGGGTCCCGGGCGGAGACTCGGTGGGTAAATGGCATTTTAAAATGAAGCGTAAAGAACATGGAGGATAGAATGAGAAGGTCCAGTAAACAAATAACATGATTTCTGGAAAGGAAGAGGGCATTACTGAAGGAGATGAAGGGTTAGAATTCCTTTCAAATGATGAAAGACCGCAAATCCTTGCAGCACGGCAGAATAAATAAAAATAAAGCTACACTTAGACAAGTCACACGGATGCCACAGAACACCAAAGACCAAGAGAAGATCCTGAAACAGTGGGAAAGAACAGATGCTTTGATGCGACAGACAGCTGGGTTCTCAACAGGAACAGCAAAGCAGAAAGCAGGTTAACAGTATTTCCAAAATGCTGAGAACCATTTACTATGCACCCAGCACAGTACCCACCCGCTAAGTTATCATTCATAGGCGAGGACAGCCAGGGGCGGGGACAGTGCCCTTCGCCTGTGGAGACACTGTCCTGAGAGTTCACACGTACCGGCTGGGTCAGCCCTCTCCAGAACCCCCATGAGGAAAGTACATTCATACCCCACTCCCTGATAGAGGCAACACTGAAGTTCAAAAGCCAGAAATAATTTTCCAAAGTTCGTATATCTCATAGGACTAAAATAGTTTACTACTAACACACTCTCAAAGAAGAAAAGTATCCAAGAGTCTGTTTTATGGAGAAGGAAATTGATTCCAGAGAAATGAAATAGGGCAATAAAGAGCAGAATGAGGAGTAACAATATTCCTGGACATACGGGTTCATCTCAGTAAACTCTAACCATGTGAAACCATAGTAACAATAGTGACGACCAATCTGAGAGGTGAGAGTTGAAATGCTGAAGAATAGTGAGCTTTAGCGCCAGAGGGATGGTCAGAATTAAATAATTCTAAGGATTCACATGGATGGAAGGAGGTAGGAATATCGCTTATATTTAGAGTTGGTCCCATCAGGAATGCTTTTTAAATACTTACAATAAGCACAAAACAGACATGTAATGTATAACTACATTATATTGGAAAGATAATAATGGGAAAAGCTGTACTAGGGGAGAAATTCTAATTTTAAAAAGAGCTTGTGGGCCACATTAATGTCAGACAAAGGGCATTAATATGAATCATGGCCACTGTTCAATGACAGGGGGTCACTAGGGAGGTATCAAGATACTAAAGTTTCAATGACCTAATAACAGCTTCAAATATATAAAGAAAACAGAATTCCAGGAAAACTTGGAAAAAATTTTAATCACAGTGTTATAATTTAATACTTCTTTATTGATAACAGGTATAATAGCCAGCACAATGCTATGACAATAAATGATAAAAAAAAAAGACAACACATACATCAAACAAATTGCAGACATGTCTACAGCACTGTGCTCAACAATGGAGAAGATACACATTCTTTTCAGGCACACGTAGGATATTCATAATATCGATCATGCACTCGACCAAAGCTTAAATCTCAAAAACTACTGTGGAATTGGTAAATAACACACTATGTCCTATCAAAACATCTAAGAAATTAAAGATCATAAAAAATGTCATTTATTTGGAAATTTAAAAATGCTCTTCTAAGTAATTTGCAAGTCAAAACCCTGTGATAGAACCTGGAAAACATCTAGAAAGGAATGATAGTGAAAACAGTATTGAAATTTCGGGTATGTGTCAGAAGCAACACTCAGGGAAATGTCACAGATTATATTAGCAGAGGAAGCGAAGTGTCCAATGTAAGTCATAAAAAGCATCATCACCAGAAAGTAAGAAATAACACGGTGAAGAGTGAAATTTAATGAAATAAAAATAAATAAGGGGAATCGAGAATTATGAGCTTAGTTCTTTGGATCGTTACAGAACCACATCGGAGCCACAGTTAATCAGGGAAGGAAAGAAAGCCTAACAGAGCAGGAAGGAATGGAAAGGGGCCGCATGTCCTGATCGCAGGGACTCAATCCATGTCACAAGAATAAAGTAAATACCTGAAATAAATCTGAAAGTCTAGATGAAATAGATAACATCCAAGAAAAATATAACTTACCACATGGCATTTGAAAGCAATTAGAAAATCTGACTAGATTTAAAATAGTACAAAAATAGCATTTCCTATTAAGAATCCACCACTGAAACAACAAAAAAAAAACCCAAAACAGAACAAAAACACACACCAAACAACCAGTGACTCAGTCTTACAGAAAAGTGCCCGTAAGCATTCCAGAGAAGGAATTGTGTGAACTTAGTCTCCTCTGGAAAATGTGGAATCGGGTGGTCCTCACTCTTGTAACATGGGGTGACCTTCCTACCAAACTCAGACAGAAGCACAGGGAGAGGGCAAAGTCATACACCAACCTCAGGCACTGGACAGATGTGAAGACAACTGAATTAGAACACTAACAAGCCCCACCTGCATGAAGTTACATGATGATCAAAGTTAGGTCTCAACAAAGAATGGCTTGATATGAAAGCATCTATTCATATAATTTACCACTTCGACAGATAAAGGAGGAAAAATGTAAAATTACCCACTAAGGTGTCAATAAACATTCAACAAAATTTAACCTTTTATTCAATGAATTGATGGTTAAAAATTAAGAATACTTAGCGAACTAGTGGAAGAGTTCTTAGTCTGATGAACGTGAATTACCAAATCCCTGTAACAAAGGAGATTCTTAACTGTGAAGCATCCTGAGCATTCCTTTTAAAACCAGGGATGAATGAGCTTGCCCGTTATTACCTCTTGAGCATGTTCTCAAGATGTAAACCTGCTGACTGGGAGAAGCAAAGCAAAGCAAAGGCCTATGAATTGGAAAAACTGAAAAAAATACATTATTTTGAGATGATATGACCTTTGGGGTCAAGAGTCTACAAATAAATTATTAGACACAGGCAGGCACTTCAGCTCTGTACATCAACTGCACACAATGAATGAAAACAACCTGAAAAATCAGATTTACAATAACATCCCAAATTATAAAGGAGCTAGGAATAAATCCAAGGCAAGATATGAAAGAGATTTCTCAATAAAATGGTATTTGAAATACTATAATATCTAAACAAATGAAGAGTACATGACGTTTATTCACGGTATCAGGTGATGCATGTATATGAGTGAGAGCCTCTGAAAAGACATTCGACATTATTTCTGGAGACCCGTTGTGTCCCTGCTATAACAGGGATGCGGCTGCTACCTATATAACCAAGAGATGATCCCTCCCACATGCAAAAGACACGCATATAAAATCATTCATAAGAGCTTTATATGCAGCTAATTTTATTTTATTTTATTTTAAAGATTTTATTTATTTATTTATTTATTTGAGAGAGAGCACGAGCAGGGAGAGGGGCAGAGGGAGAAGCAGACTCTCCACTGAGTAGGGAGCCCGATGTGGGACTTGATCCCAAGACCCTGAGATTATGACCTGAGCTGAAGGCTTAATCAAGTGAGCCGCCCAGACACCCCTGTGCAGCTAATTTTAAATAAAGAGAACAACATAAATTTTTATCAAGAGCAGAATGGAGAAATTCTGGTAGAAAATTAATGAGTTCTAGAGCTATATGTATCAACCTGGTAAATATAAAAAATTAAATATAGAATGATAAAAGCAAGTTTGTTGAAAAGGCATGAAACAATCACATTTATAGAAAACTTACAAACACAAACATTTATTATAGCAGTTATGGAAATAATAAACAGCATAAATTGATATTGTGCTTGGGATTGAGAAACTCCCCCTTTCAGGAGAGGTGACTCTGGGAGGAAGAGAATAAAATTGTGAAGGCAGCTCAGGGGCTAGGAACATACCTGCGTTTTTATTTTAAAATGAAAAAGAAAGAAGGAAAGAGAAATCTTTCAAAAAATTACAACAAAATATCAAGATTTAATAAAGCTGGAGTTGGTTACGTAAGTGTCTTATATCATTTACTGCACTTTTCTACAAGATTGAAACCGTTCCTAACAAGAAGAAGGAAGGGAGGGGGAAGGAAGGGGAAGGGGAGGGAGGGGGGGGGGGGGGGGGGGGGGGGATTGGGTCAAGGGCCGGAGGGCGGAGGAGACCTCACTGAATTGCTGAGAAGGAAGTAGTTCATGTTTGCAGCTGACCAGCTGGTGAAAGCCTCTACATATTCCTGTTTTGTTTTGATTTTCCTTTCTTTTAATTACTGAGCATTGCTTTTTCTTAACTGCATCCTTCTTCCACACTCTTCAGTTCCTACAAACCTTTGTGCCCTTGAATACTAAGCCGTCCTCATAGGAGTGGGGGGAGGCTTTCACGTAGAGCTACCATTTCCAGGCTCTTCCTCCCCAGCGCTGTGGTGTCTCCAGATCTGGAACCAGTTTGGGCCTCAGGACACTGCTTTTGTCCTCTGTTTGCAGATGAGGACACTTAGAGCCCGCAGGTGTCTGCAGGTGCCAGAGCGGGGGCTCAGATCCGGCCGGACGGGGGGACCCTCGGCCCCAGCCCGCTCACCCTGCAGCTGGGCTTTCCTCTTGTTACGAAAATAAAACCCCACGACGGATTTTGAGGAGCAAATACTGTGAATTGAGAACAAAATAATGGATTTATTCGAGCGATTCAACAAATGGCCCAAGTTAAAAATCAAACATTTTTGGCATTGTACAATCTAATAAAAAAACTGACTCACGTTTTAACTGGTTGTGATCACGATGTCGATATAGCCTGGAACACACACACAGAAAAGTGTTCATGTAGAGTTTATCCCCTGCACCATCTGGAAGACCTCAGTGAGATTTATTTCAGAGTTATAAAAAGATATAAGGAACATAATGGATCTTTGCCAAACCCAAAAAGATGAGCTTCGCATTCGTAGTGACTCCCCCACTGTCTTCCGAGGCAGCAGGACACATTCTTTATTCTTGTAGGACCTTCAAGTAGCGTTTACCAGACAGCCCTGGAAACAGCTGCTGGGCAAAGGGCCTTCCCGCTCGCAAGCAGGAATGTTTCCCAGCAAAAGCTGCACCCGCCGAGAGGCTGACCCATGAGGTGGGGTGCTCACCAGTCACACCCCAGTGCAGCCTTCCTCCTGATTCCATAAACACCAGGTCCTACGGCGCGTAACTCTCACCCTCACGAAAGGGGCAGCGACTCTGTCCCTGTCATTTCTGTCTTGCTGGGTGACTGCTCATCTCGGGACAGCCAAAATATCCAGAGCACTCGTCTCCCCCGCAGGCAATGGCGGACACGTCCACGGGCGGGGGAGGCAGAGATGTGGGACGGCAACCCAAGTGGGCAGACGCAGCCATGGCTTCTCTCCTTTTATTATTCACTACTGGAGGCGATGAAGCAAAAGGAAGTAATAGTGGTGCTTCCTCAGCCCGGGAACCAACACTTCTCTAGCTTTGTGAAGACTTGTCACAGTGTTAAAATATCTGTGCGAGAAAAAGGGAGAAGCAGGGACGGGGGAGCACAAAGAATGCCCGGGTTCAGGGCCCGGAAGGCTGGCACCCTGCACGGGGCTCCCACGTGCACCTGCTGCAGAGCCGCCGCCACAGTCAGCTCCTTGTCACCAGAAGAGGGACAACGTCCAGGCACCGGGCCAATGAAAAGGTGCTGCAACCCCCACCCCACCGGGCCTCTGGATTCCCACCAGCCCTGTGCGGCCATGGCCACTGCCAACACCGACCCACTGGCAGCAGCGGGCAAGAAGCCTCCCCTCTCCCTGCCTTTCCACATCACCCATGGCCCCTACCGGCAGATCCTCACAAGAAGCCAACTGGCAAGGTCCAGGTGACGGATCAGCTGATGCCCACTGGCCGGTGGAGAGCAGGATCCCCGAGGGGCGGGACTGGGGCTGAGACCGGGCAGGTGAGTAAGCTTGCATTTGCTGAGCACCCGCCGTGTACCAGCCGCTGTTCCAAGTGCTGCACAGGCTTTACGTCATCAAACCTCAGGGCAACTCCCTGAGCCGGGTGCGACTATTATTTCCACTTCAACAACAAGGAAGCGAAGTCTCAGACCAACCAACTTGCCCATCCTCATAGCTACTGAGTGACTGCAGCGGAATTATACACACTCAGAGCTGAGCCCCCCACCACCTGCCTGCATTTACATGTTTGTTTTTATTTTTTCTGATTGAAACATAATTATTCACCTGGCACGCAAATCTCCGCTTCTAATCGGATTCTCCAGTGAAAGGAACCGAGGCTTCTTGGAGACGTGGCTAATTGTAGGGCTGGGCGTATCTTGTACTGCCAGGAAGTAGGAAAGTATATTACATATCTACATATTACAGAGATAGATATTTCAGGGGGTATGTCAAAGGTCAGGGTAGCCAACGAAGGAGCTTTTATAATCTGAGTGACAAAACAAAGAAGCATTGGATTATAGCCCAAAGTATATAATAAATATCCCTGAGTCCATTCAGATAAGAATAATCGAATAAGCAAAGGAATGGACCAGACAGACAAATCTGTGCAGAATTCCAAGGAACTTCTGTAGCTCCTCTGTCCTCACAGGGGGAGCTGGAGAATGAGGTTCTCAGTCTGGAAGTGTGGGCTGCACATGACTTCCTTCCAAAGAATACAGTGTGGAAAGGGGTGGGGAGACCCAGACTGAGTTCCCAGGGGAGAAGCCTGGCAGGCACGCCTCGGCCAGGGGATGAAGGTCAGCCTCAGCGCTGGGAGGTCGTGTTGGCAGCATGGGATTCGCGGTGTTGGAGATGGCACCTTACCTCTGTGGTCCTCCTCCCCAAACCCATAAGCCCAGACTCAGCTGAGAAAAGCACCAGGCAGATCCTGAGAGAGGGCCATCCTAGAAACTGCCTGGCCAGTCCTCCTCAAGACTAGCAAGGTCATCAAAAATAAGCGAAGTCTGAGAAAATGTCACAGCCCAGAGGAGCCCAAGGAGTTGTGACAACCAGATGTAAGGAGTGATCCCGGGTGAGATCCTGGGACAGGAGAAAAGGCCTCAGATAAAAACTACGGAAATCTGAATCAAGGATGGACTTTAGTTAGTAATAATGCACCAGTATTGGGCTGCTAACCCCGGTGGATGTACCACACTAATACAAGACGTTAATAACAGGGAACTTTGTACTATCTTTGCAGTTTTTCTGTAAATCTAAAAATATTCTAAAATAAAAAGTTTACTTTTAGAAACTTAATTACTGAACTTCACCCTAAAGCAACTGATACTCCATGATGACTCACCATTTTCATTAGTAATAGAGAAAGAGATGAATTTACCGCTTATTAATTTCCCTGAAAACCACCTGCTAAGGTATCAGAAATACACACTCACACCTGCCTATATCCCTCCACAAACCAGTAGGCGCCTTCCCGCACACACCACGCAGTGCCTTTTCCTCTGCAAGGCCGCCTCTGCTGTTGGGTTTGGCTCGGTGGTAGACTGGGAAGGTGGCACCCTGGGGAGCCCCTGAAGGACCTGCTTCTTTCCAAACAAGAGAGCATGTTCCAGACCGGCCAACACCACCCGCCATCAGGGTGGACGGACCAAGAATGGAGCCCAGCTGTCTCTCCACCATGGATCATCTGATGAAAAGGCACAAGAAGGAAGTTTTAGGACAGACATTCATCACTGTCTTGGAAAAGTAGGGTCTCTAGAAATGCTACAGGGACTCTCCGTATGCTGAGTGCTGCCTCTCGCTCGGCCGCCCCTCCAGTGCTGGCTCTGAGGTGTGCGTGGACGCAGCTCACAACACAGGATGGGCATCAACAGCCTCAGCAATGTGTCATTTTGTCCAATTGTTCTGGGCGAATAAGACTGAGGCATAGGAAGGCGTTACCAAAGCTTTTGAAATGTAGAAATTTACATTTTAAACAAAAGTTCAAAGAAGAAAATTGAGCAGAAGACAGAACAGTGTAGCTGGTCTTTGCATGAGACCCTCACCTGAAAAGAAAAAACCAGGAAAACATCCAAGTTGATTACTGTTTCTTTCTAATTTTTTTTTTTAATAACAGTCCCTGATTCACTTTCCTTCCTCTTCAAACGGATGGACTGTTTCTGTATGTATAATGTAGACATAACTGACATCTTCCCCACCTCTTTCTTGCTCTGAACACAATACCCGCCCCGGCCAGCAACGATCCGGCTACCCCACGTCACATGGACTGAATTATTCATTAACGTGGAACTGGTGAAACACAGAGCTCAGGTGGGTTTCCCGAAACCTGAGAGGGTTCATCGGGTGTAGGTTTTCAGCCAAGTACCTGGCTCCCACAGTTGTGATCAGTTCAACAAACATCGAGCTGTTTGCCCACCCTGGAATCGGATGTCATTATTCTGCACGCTGTGAGCTCTAATCCTTACCATTAAATAAGATGAACTTACTCTTCCCGAACATTAGCTTCATCGCGTCCCCTTAAATAAGAGCAGTCTAAAGATCCCAAAATGCCCCAAAGTTATTCTCCAAAGACAATGTTGCCGATGACTTATCCTAGATCAATCACCATTGAAGGTCGCCTGTCCTATTTGGCAATATTTGCTCCGTAACTAATAAAGATCAGCCTGCAGTTATTTATATTAGGTTATCATCTCTCCAGGGTGAAGCTTAATCCATTTTGCAATGTTTTTCCCAACAAGACAACATGAGTTTCTCTGCCTGAAAATGAATTAAGTGCACGGTTTCTAAATATGGGATCTGACATTGTTCTTGTTACAAAAAGCAATTTATTCCCCAAAAGGCTTACACTTCAAAGGTTATATAAAAAGGTTCAAATATCAATGCTATCCATTTTTCAATTACTGGGCTTCCTAACACCACTGGCTTTTGGACAGATAAGCAGTGGTATCAGTTTTCTTATTCAACATCTTATAGGTTTCCAATTCCACAGCACAGAGAAAGCAAATTTATTGTAATACATTTAGCTGCTTTGGAAACAGGAGTATCCAGTCTGTTTCCTTCGAGACTATGGAAGGTATCAAATAACATCTTAAAGGGATATTTATGAAGTGCTTGATAATAATGATTGCAATTGTAGATACAGCTTCAAGTGTCTACCTATAAACAGCCTCATATGTATATATATATAAAAAAAAGGTGAGGGGGCTCGGGAAAACGATTTTCCACATATGAAAATTAAGGAGCCACGAAAACAATCCAAACATCTCCTAAAAGATAATCTACAGACACTTGTGATTTCCTAAGAGGGAAGAAAATAATCCTTTTGTCTTCTGTTGTGTGGGCAGATAAAAGGAAATAACATCATTCATATTTTCCTTCTGACAGTTAAAAGGAAATCTTTGGATTATGTGTGAAGGATTATATGGTAAAAAGAAATAATGCCCTGGTACAGAGGGGGAAACATTTTTTTTTTTTTTTTTTTTTGCTGCCAAACCAAACATGTCCCGCAAGATTTTTCATAATTGGGTAATAAGAACAGAACAGTCTGATTTATATATTTGGGTTTTTGTTTTTGGGTTTTTTGGGGAATGGGCAGAGGGAAAAGGAGAGAATCTCAAGCAGCCTCCACGCCAGCACGGAGCCGATGCAGGGCTCAATCCCAGGACCCTGAGATCATGACCTGAGCCGAAACCAAGGGTCAGACGCTTAACCGACTGAGCCACCCAGGCGCCCTGATTGACATATTTATGTAGATCCTTCTCAGGAACAAAAAAAAAACCTACCACTAAAGGGAGGTAACACCGATCACACAGAATCACGGGGGCCAGGGCGCCGTGGCGGCTGGTGCGGTGGAGGTGAGCCTGCAGAGTCTCGTGCCCAGAGCCGCGTGTCCCCAGGCTCAGATGTCCAGGGTTGGGACAGTGGCCGTGGCGAGTGCTGGGTCTCCACTGACCCTGACGGGAGGGAAGCTGCCTCCCGCAGCCCTGCGGGGAAGCCGGCGCCAGAGTCCAGCCACCGTGGACCACGCCCGGAGCCTCACCCCCAAGGCAGAACTTTGAGTTCACCAACAGCCCCCGGGGCACAGGGCCCACTTGCTGGAAGTCCCTGGGTTAGACATGAGAGACACGGGGATTAGTAGCAGCTACAGAAAGTGAAAAGTCAGAGAGGGGATGAGGAGAGGAAGCAAAGCAACCACGGGAGCCATTCTGGGGAGCCTGGCAGGCTCAGCGGGGCTGTGGCGGTCGGAGCTGCAGAGCAGAGATGGAGGGGACCGGAGATGGGCTTCACAAGCACCCCCAGGTCTGGACACAGAACGGGGACCCCTGTCAACAGCGCTCAGACAGTGAAGGTGGCAGAACTGAACCAGGTGCGCCTTGACCTTCCCGCGTAGCCCACCCTTGCAAGGGCTCGCCCTCAGCTCCCATCCCCACGTACTCTCACCACAGCTTCCCCATCTTTTTATTTTCCAAAGTACTCCTCACATGTCATTCCTGCTTCTCAAACGCTCGCCTGTCAAATGTACCTCTCTTTATTCTGTCTGCTTTCCCTGGAAAAAGGCTGCATGACTCTCCGGTAACTTCATTTGCCCAGCCAAGCCCATCAAGCCATGATTCTTTCTGTCCAGACACGAAGCTATGGCCCTGCAGAAAAAATATCCAGGGGGAGCTTTGCTTCGCCAAATGTGGGAGCCATTTTTTAGAGCTCATTTCCACTTTTCCCACCTACAATGGATTAAATTGTACCCCCCAAGAGGAAACCCTGAATTTCTAACTCCCAGCACCTCAGAATGTGGCCTTATTTGGAAGTGGGGTCATTGCACTTGTAACTAGTGAAGGTGAGGTCCCACTGGGGTAGGGTGGGCCCCGACCCAACAGGGTCAGTGTGTCCTTATAAGACAGAGGGCAGCATGGGAGGTTGGAGCGAGGCAGCTGCACGCCAAAGCTCACCAGAAACTGCCAAAGCCGGAAGAGGCAAGGAAGGATCCCCTACCTGCTTCAGAGGGCACATGACCCTGCTCACACCTCGTCTTTCGGCCTCTGGCCTCAGAACTGTGGGTGGAAACGTGGCTGTAAGCCACCTGGTTTGTGGTGCTTCGTCATGGCAGCTCCAGGACCCTGATACACCACCCATCCTGCTGTCCATAACCTGCATCTTCTGCAAACAGCAACTGAGCATGACCAATGCTCTGGGTGGGGTGAGCTGGGACCCATGGAAAGTGGGTCCTGATCTCCAGCCACAGGGGTGGCCCTCAGCAGAGAAGACACTACAAACCAATGTGGACAGAGCTGCCTGGATGCATGTGTTGAGTTGATCGCACGAGGTGAAGGCTTCGTGGAGCGCGGATTGGCCACGGTAGGGGTGCTGATGAGCGCCACGGACAGTGTTCGTTTCAGCCCGTTAAACTGTCAAAGCTGATGGACAACATCTCTTAGCTTAGTTAGGCAACTCCCTGGTATTGGCTCCAGTGAGTCAGGAAACACAAATTTATAAACAGTGTAAGGACATACTATTAATCTGTTCTTTTCAAGCACACAACATGTTTATCAATTTCTGTGTGCAGTCGAATTTGGGGCATAATGAAGCGAGAATTACAGAATTTCTGAAGGACCTAAAGGCTTTGATCTGCAAGTCCAGGAGAGCCTGGAGTAACGCTCAGGTTGCGTGCTGAGTCCACCTGAGCAGAGAGCTCCATCCGCCATCAGTCTCAACCAACAAGTCTTCTCCATGGAAGCAAGCATGTCAGCTCAAAATTTGACCTTTATTTCACATATATCTTTCAGGAAAGCATGCTCCCCGACATCCACCACAGCACAACAAAAAGCCTTCCTGACTTCTCAGCTTGGATTACCTCTCGGACTCAGCAGAAAATATCATTAATGGGCGTTTTTCTCATGTGCTACATTAAGTCTCCAAAAACAACTGGCTTCCTATTGGGCATATGTTAGAGTCTCCAAAGAAATTAATGATGAAAAATGCAATGAACTTCAATGATCATTCTGATGGAGAAAAACGGCAAATCTCTGAGGAGCACTGAGATAGCTCTGTTGCATCCAGACGACGATCCTTCTGGTGATGAGGATGACCAACATCCAGCTAACACTGGAGTCAGACGTTCTTCTAATGTCTTCATGGATTAATTCATGTGATTCTACCACTCCCTCACAGAGCCTGTGAGACAGGTTAAGTTGATGTATCAGAGGGACTACAGCCTTTGTGCTATTGGAGAGATCTCTAACAGACACGTGATACGTGGGTTGGTTCGGTGGACGTGTAGTCATGAGCAGAGGACCCTTGGGAGGTACTCTCGGGGAACTGGACGAGGCTGAAGGCAGTAGCTCAGCCACATCAGGATCATGCACCTTCTCTCACCCCAAGCCCGGAGCTTCGACTCCAGACTCTCACGTTCCCCGTGACTTTTGATCATCAGCACAAAACGAAATATAAATGAAGGTACCGCGTGCATCTCTGCTGAGGGTTCCTTGCACGGACTGAGACCCAGGGACGTGGAAGAAGGCTTCCCACAATCACCGTCCTCAAGCCCACCGGGAGGTTTTGTGAATTACTATATCCAAGCAATAAAAACGAAGACTATAAATGGCTCTGTGATGGCCTACGTTCTTTACTTAAGAGCCAAGGGGTAAGAGACGGCTTATGTGTCTCAGCAAGTTTTGCTCAAAGCTGATAAATACATCGATCAACTTCTAAGTGCACATTGGCATGTTTTTAGGCTGCGGTCAGGAAGCTGCTTTTGGCTGGTATATCCTGGAGAGAGAGAGGCCATGGGAAGAGTCCTCATCCCGAGAGCTGTCAAACAAAAGCCTTTGAGCTTTTGTAGCGCTCACACTTAGATCTCAAACAGAAACCTCAAATCTCGACTGGTACTAGTGGCTTTATCTTAATTAATATCTTGTATCACCCTCTCTATGAAAACAGTTACACTGTAACTGGTGTGATTTAAAAAAAAACATTTAAAAAGAATAGTACTTAATTACCATTCTAACTCTAGTGTAAAATTACATCTATAATCTTTCTAATTTTGAATATTTAAAGAAATATTTGTGTTTTGTTCTCTTTCTCAGTCAGCATCTATGCAGCTGATAGAGCCAAGAAGAGCAGTCGACATGTCGTGGAGTGTTTGCCAGAGATGCCCTTATTCTACTAATGTATTCCAGAAGACTAATGTACTAGTCTCAATTAGTTTTTTCTCCTCCTGTCTCTGCTGGTAATTAGCACTAGAGGGGATGGGTCTGAGCTAACTATTAATAGTTTAGAAGTAAACCTGAATTTTAGAAACAACACATTACCAGACAGTAAAAACCTGATTCTTCTGCTTATGTTAAGAACTTATCAATGAATGGAAGCTTCCAACTGTGTCAGACTATTGAACAATTGTGTTTCCCAGCTGATGTTCATTTATGCTGCACACTGCTGTATACCTGCACTGTTGTCTAACACTGTTAATTTCTTCTAACCATAAGGGGTGCAGAGAGAGCACTTCCATGATGTCCCTGAGCCATCATGCAACAGTCTACGCTCACATACGATCCTTTACTACACTCTGCACATTTAACTGCCACCTCGACATGGGGACCGAGCGCAAAGCAAGAACAATTTATGCAGCTCATAGAACTCCTGCCTCACAGCTATGTCAACCAAGTCAACCAGGACGTACTGTTCTTCTCAGAGCATGTGCTTCAAGGAATACAGGGAATGGGGTCAGGGCAGGTGGGCAAGGACAGCCCACATGGCGCCGGGCACGCGGGGGGTTCAGAACATATTTTGCATATTGAGCACTTGCCAAACATTTTACATGTAACCATATTTAACCCTCACTCAAACTCAATGTGACAATAATGAACCCACTTCCCAGATGTGCAAACAGAAGTTCAGAGAGGTTGGGGGCTTTGCGAGGTCCCATGACTGGTAACTGGCAGAATCAGCGGTGTGTCCAGGTGGATGGACCCAAAGGCTGACAGTTGTCTCTTGATGGCAGTCCTCTGCTCCCTGCCCTATTATCCTCCCCCTCCTTCACTTAATCTTCCTTAAAAGAACACAGAAATATGTAACACTGAGGAATAAGAAATACAGTTTCTGAGAGCTTAGCGGCGGCAAGCTGGAATGTATAAAGAACAGGATGTGGGAAGAGGAAACATCTTCAGGTCTCAGCTCTGTTCATCTGCTACATTAAGGAGAACATGAGCCATCCCCGCCAGACACCTCTGCCCTTGTCTGGCCCCACTCTCTAGCCCAGCCACTGCTCATAGCCTAATTCTGCCACCTGTCATCAAACACCACCCACCCAGGGTTGTACTTAATCAGTAAAACGGAGCAAAAAATACTTGTCTGGAAATTCTCAGAGAGCAAGTGACAAAAGCTGCAGAAGAGGAAATGAGCACACAACCCAGGTGCGTTCACCTCTCTGTCCTGAGACCTGCTCCAGACCCACTCCCCACCGGGCACCTGCTCCAGACCCACTCCCCACCGGGCACCTGCTCCAGACCCACTCCCCACCGGGCACCTGCTCCAGACCCACTCCCCACCGGGCACCTGCTCCAGACCCACTCCCCATCGGGCACCTGCTCCAGGCCCACTCCCCATCGGGCACCTGCTCCAGACCTACCTCCCATCGGGCACCTGTTCCAGACCCACTCCCCATTAGGCACCTGCACATCCAGCAGGACAGCGGCTCCAGGCCCAGGTGGCCTGGGCAGTGGGATCCATTCCCACAGGGGCCTCAGCCCACAGACAGCCACACACCAAGGTCCACACAAGATGTTATTTTAATTTTGTTTTTAGTTAAAACAAATCTTCCTCCTAATTAAATACCGTCCCATGATTTGAAGGTATAGAATACGCCCTCCAACATAATTAAAATCATTTTACTAGTTAAGAAATTTAAAAATGACCCTTGGACCTTACGCTCCCTGTCTCCCCCACACAAGTCTCTTTGCCATAAGTCTGCCTCACTGCCCCCAAAACCCTCAGGCCAGAGTTGGTGTGAGCTGGGTTACCTTTCCGGGGACCCAGGACGCCCTGGAAGGAAAAGACGCGGAACCCAGGCATTCTGTAAGCTATTTAAGACACAGAACTCTAAATAAGGTGGCGTGCCCATCGGAGATGTGACCCCTTCTCTACCTAGGGCTGCACCAATGTCAAACACAGCCTCGTTCTGGTGCCTTGGTTCACGCTGTCTCCACAGCAGCAACCAGCTTGCCCCAGTCCAGTGTTGCTTAAAGACAGTCACTGCTCAAATTCTAAGCTGCATTTGGAAGAAAAGTTTATGACACTGCACATTGCTAGAAATCGCTAACCTTTAATTACACACACACACTGTCTGAACAAAAGACGTCTTACTGAAAGATATGCAAACAAGAATGGGGTCAAGTCACATGGCCTTCCCAACTGCAACCGGGTCTCAGGAACATAGGTGCATCACCTGGAGCATTTGCGCCCGATGCCCTTAGCAGCCACGTGTGTAAGGCAGCCCTGGAGAGCTGTGGGGACGGGGCCCCTTCCAAGCCTGGGAAGGAGGCACACTGGTGAGGAAGGCTTCTCCACCCACTTCTCCTTGAAACTCCTGTGTCCAGTGGCAACTCACACACCATCGCATGCGATCGTTTTAAGTGTACGTTTCCATGATTTTTTGTACATTTTCAGAGGTGTACAATCACTGTCACATCCTCATCATCCCCAGAAGAGACCTGGTAGCCGTTTGAAGCCCCACCCAGGTTGGGACAGGTGGGGACGGGTCCTGATGCTGTGTCCACCTTTCCAGGGGATTCAAGCTTGACCCCAGCTGGAGATCCGCCCTGACGCGGAGGAAGCTCTGAGTTTGCTCCAGGAGAGGTGACAAGGTACCAAGGTAAAGGATTCCCAGGAGCACAGTTAAGGGAGGAGAGGTTCTCCAAATTACCCTGAGAACAGGATGCCTGACGCCAGGTCGTGGGAATTAATTCCTTGTTGCATCTCTCACACTGATTTGCATAAAGATGGTGCTTTTTAATGTAGAACAAACGACTATTTTATAAACCTACAAAGATTCTTCCCTCCACTCTATTTTTTGTCTTAATGTTAGAACTTACTTAGAAAACTCTTTGTTTTTCATGTAAAGTTCCAAAGTTTATTAATTTAAATCTAAAGGACAATAAAACACCATAAGCACTGTACCTCCCCAAACCAACACATTTCCTGTTCTTATAAAAGCCAAATGAGTTCATCATAATTAATGCTATAGAACAAACCCTGCATAATAATAATTAACCACATATTGTTAAGTGCTATCAAAAATGCATGGCATTTAATTAGCTTGAAACAACACTCTCTGTATATTACAAAGTGAGCTGATGTTATTCTTGGGATGATCATTCTTCAGCAGGAAGCACTTTTGTTAACAGTCTTTTAATGTATTTATTAGTACTTCAATAATATTGAAGTACTGCGCTAGCAATTTAGCTTAAATATTCCATTTCAATTAAACATTTGACCCCTTTGAACTCTCTGAAATTCTCAAATTAGAAATTGGTTTGTAATTACGTCACTTGTGGATACAGTATAATATAATAACTCCAGAGTTTGATTGTTTCAGTACCTCATGGAGATGTTCTGCATCATGAAAGATTTCCGCATGTCCACTCCAGTTCCCTTGAGGGTGGGGACCCGTCACAAAGTCACTCAAAATCATGGGAGGAAAACCTGGCAACAGCTGATCCTCGGACTCAGCGAAGGTGTGTCCCACGCCCACGCCAGTCACACCCTTGCAGTGTTTCTTTAGACAGGCTCGTCTCTCCTCCGAGTATTTTCTTTTCTATGAAATGGGATAATATTGCTAGATTCATGGTACCTCCCAAAGCTCCTGGGAGACTACGCTAGTCTAAAATTTATATGTAAATGACTTTCTGCTAATTGGTGATAAGAATAATTTAGTAAAATGTGGGATTATGATACAATCTTTTATGGGAAGAATTATCATGAACCTCATTTTTATTCTGAAAAGAAAATTAAACTTCATTAAGATTGTCATGTTGGATTTGCATTTATATTGGCCTTTAAGAGTCATAGTGGCAACTACTATCTATAAATAAATAACATAGCTGTGTATTTAAGTACAATGCTTTGAATAAATAGGCACACAACAAAGTCTGTTGACTGTCTATTGAATAAAAATGCCAGTTCTTGACCATATGTTGTATAATCTTTTCCTAAATATTGTATGAGATTTCATTACTCATCATCCAAATCAGGTATGGGTGGGAATCTGAGAATGATCCATCCCAGGGCAAATATCTCCTCATCTGTGAACCTGTGCAACTAGAAATCCAGTCATCTGCCCTCAAAATACAGTGATGTGAGGAGTATTGGGTACCAAAGGTTCAAAAGGGAGAAAATGGGAGAAAAAAGGAGTCACTGGTCCCCAGCAATTTCAAAATGGGGAAGCTCATTGGGTTTCCAGGCGTGAGGTCAGCCCTTTATCGCTCGTGGCCCTGTCCAGGAATCATTTTTCTTTTCTCTTGAAAGATAACGTTTATTTTCTGCTGAGAGGCTTTATTAGTCTGTTTCCTGCCTGTCAAATTTTGGAGATCTGACAGCCTTCTCTCACTTTGTCATCTCTCCTTGCCTTCTGGACCACACTGGCAGTGTTTTGCGGGTCTGAAGTCCTGGAGAACCATGGGGACCCCGCCCGTGTGCCACAGGGCCCTGCTCCACCGGAGAGCAGGCTCGCCCCACAGGTAGGGCAGACACCGCCCTGGTCTCTCTGGCTCTTGTTCCGGGGGGAGGAGGCCCGGCCAGCGAGTTGGGGATGCTCTCTGGCTGGACCGAGGCATCTCTCCACCACCACTTCATGTCCTCAAAGAGCTTTCCGTGTGACTGAGTCTTCCGACCTTCTGATCCTTCGGAGCTATTAGTGAGAGACGGAATGGCCACACCCCCAGCTTTTCCTGGGGAGCACACCTTCCCGGTAGCGGATCTCTTACTGTTGTATTTTGCAATCTGGATGGGCTGGGAATCTCCCAAATAATCAAGACTTAGTTCCTTTTATTTAATGGTTCTTCTCCCAATTGATTTTTTCCTGTGAGCAACAAGCAGAAACCAGGTTACTGCCTCAACCCTTCCCTAAATGTCGGACTTCACAGCTTACAGGTTGTACTTGTCACATCACTGCAGATGCCGCCCCACTGGGGTTGTGGTCCTGTGCAACACAGGTCTCCCTTCCTCCGCTTTGCAGTGAGTGCCCGGGCGTCTCCCCAGCCCTCCCTGACAGCGTCCTCCTGTCGAGGTTTCTGCAAACAACCTGTGAGGCTTGCAGTTCACATCCCTGCTATTCGTCTGCTCAACACTTGTAGGCTTTTTGTATTATGGCCTCCAAAGCCTCCCAGCCTCCTCCCACTGTTCAGTGCCAAACACACTCCCTGTTCTTAGGTATGTTTTCCAGCAACACCCTACTTTCCGGCAAACGTCTTGAGCTATCCTGTAAGTAGTCTGGGGCAGAAGAGTCCATGTGTATCAATAATGCCGATATGTATACGTAAGTGTATGATCGATTGCTTCTGTTTCTCTGGAGTACACACACTACATGGAATATACACAGACAAGGGTGTATACACATGTGGGAAATTGGCTCACGTGGAATTGGGAACCCGCAAGTCCAGAATCGACAGGGCAGGCCAGCCAGCTGGAAGCTCAGACCGGAGCTAACGGTGTAGGCTTGAGGAGACTCCTTCTCTTCCAGAAAACCCCAGTCCTTGCTCCTAAGGAGTCATCTGATTAGATGAGGCCCACCCCATTGGCAAGGGAGATCTCCTTTGCTTGGGTCTACTGATGGATGGCGCCCGCCGTGCGTGCTGCGTAGCTTCTCGCAGCCCCCGCCCACACTGGCGTGCACAGCCGGGGGCTGCGCACTGGCCACCTTGGCACCCGTCCTTTCTCCCCCCACCGTCTTCGTTCTGATTCTCGGTGTCACTCCACCTTTCCAGAGGCCGTCGCCCCAAGCTCCCTGCCCTACCATCGTGCTTCCCGAGGGAGAAACTTAGGGAAAGCTCCAAGAGACATATGATGTGCAGGTGACCAGATCAGGATCCACAGATGCACTTCGGAGCATGAAGCCGAGACCCTGAACGGAAGGGATGAGAGGGACGAGGACTGGCCATAAAAGACAGCAAGTAAGAAAACGTAGGGAGAGAGCAGAGGAAAGATTTGTATTTTATGCCATGAAAGACGTAGCCTATGAGTTTTTGTCCTGCGACTGTCCCGCAGACCAAACACGTCCCCAGCGGGCTCTAAATACAACCGTGACGTCACGTGTGATGGGCCAGGGGCCCTTGTCCGGCTCTGGAACGGGCATGGGCTCAAGAGGGACCAGAGATGTGTGCCCGCTGCAGTGCCCTGGCCACGGAGATCCCACGCCCCCTGGAGGAACGCCCCGGGAAGAATGCTGGCAGCGAGTCGTAGCTGCTCCCAGAAATGCCCGGACCAGGAGGAAAGGGCCAACCACCTCACGTAGTACTAGCCTCCCGAGTTTTTGTGAGGCCCCACTAACTGACCTTCGGGACGCCCCATCCGAGTGGTCCCCCTGGTTTCACGCTGATCTGTGTGCCGCTGAACCCGCTCCTTGTTTTACGTATCTTCCTGTTCAAACACACATTCAGGCCAACCCTGTCCACCTGTGTTATTTCCTCCTTTCAAAATTCCTCGATGCGTTAAGCTTGTGTGTTCTATGAACTCACATGACATCGGGGCCCAGCTGGGGCCCCCACACGGTGGCCTGTCCTCCCAGCACTCGGGTCTGAGACGTGCACAGAAGGCGAGCTGCCTGGCCCTCCACGTGTCCCATCTGGGCCACATCAGCCGAGGCCAGGTTCATCGTCAGCTCCAGTCAGGACCCTGGTCCCCCTCTGGCAACTCTCCCTTCCCTCTACACTCCTGCCACCTCCCACAGCCTCCAGATCTCCGCCTCTGCTGCAGAGGCAGCGAACACGAACCATGTGGGGTCCCTCTGTTCCCCACCAGCCGCCCGGGGCTACAGCATCGCCAAGCCCCACCATCTTCATCCCCCGCTAGACTGCAAACTCCGGGAGGCGGTTAGAAATTGACTCACAGTAGGTGCTCAGTAAACATCCCTGAATAAATGACTTCAGGATATAGAGCTGCGTAGACCTGCACACTCCCTCACCGTCTGTCTCGGGAGTGGATTTATGAATTCTGAGGCAGGAGGCTGGCACAACCTCCTCCTGTGGTTCTCTCTCCAGCCGAGTCGGGGAGGGAGGCAGGCGCTCACCTCGGGCACAGCACTTAAGGGACACCAGAAATCTCAGCAATCAAGCTAAATAAAGACTCAGTGCAACGCTTCTTCATAAATAAGAGTAAAAAATCCGTCAACTGAATATCAAAAGACATGATCCCTCTTACTGGTTTTACCTTCAGCCAATATGGCTCTGCAGGACATTGCTACTGATCTTCTCTTTATTTACCACGTTGATAGTTTCCACCATTGATTTTTTGGCATAAATTTTGACTTTTTTTTAATTGCATTTAAAAAGTCCTCATTTTCATGTCTGAACTTTTCGGAGCCTCCTTCAATTTTGCATCCAAGGTGGATGCTGCACTTGCCCACGTGGCCCCACACTACAGTTTGGAGACATTGCTTGGCCACCAGGGAGCTTCTCAGTCCGACCAAGCATTCTCCACCTGGTGTCTGGGGTGGTACAGGGTCCATTTTGGGGGCTTCATAGGTGTTCATAGTTATGCTTCTCTGTGTATGTTTTCTTGACTATGTTAATGTGCAATGAGGATAAAGATCACACGCCCCTCAGCTTATGCTATCATAGCACCCCACATCCTCGATAAATTCTTCATTTGTGCTACATTGATTAGGTACTTGGTTAACTCACATTGAGATCTTTAGGCTGAGTCCGACATTACTGTAAGTTATGCAGATGCATGGATCTATGAGAACATTGTTTTCCTCTATGTAGCAACATCACTAACAGCATTCCAAAGTCCAAATAATACAATGAAATGAACCCAGAGGAATAAACTACCTCATTTCGAAGACAACAAACGTTTTTAGGGTGCCTACCTGTCCAGCCAAGAAAGACACTTGGGGAACCCTGCCAGGGTCAACAGTTTGCTGAGGCCAGACCACAGTCTGCAGTGGGACACCCTGGTGTCCGACCGTGGCCAGAAAGTAGACAGCACGATTGTGTGAAGAGGATGGGGCAACGGGAGGCAGGGATGGAGGCCGCCGTGATTGTTTTAGAGAAAAGTGGTAACTGGCACAAAATTCAATATAACGAAAGTTTTCAGCAAATATCAAGCAACTTTCCATCATTTGGATTGTGAGCTGTTTAATCAAAGGTACAGGATATTCGGGTGTTTCGGCTGTCAGGCATGGGGAGTGAGGCTCCTTCACACTCTCGGGGTGACTCGGGAACATGGAGATGTGCTCAGAGCTATGGGAGGGCTGGTTGTTCCTGCCTCGGCATGATCTTTCTGCCCGTTGGGAAGGTCAACCGACCCAGGAGTGGAGCTATGTCTGGAGATGTCTGGGCTGCTGGCTGGACCTCCCCATCTGCCGCGTGCGGAGGACAAGCGGTCAGCAGCTGATGCACAGGTCCCGTGCTTCTCCCTCTGTACCTTCTTTTACCATTTCTGGGGCTCACGTTTGGTTGAAGCCCTTGTAGATCATTCAAGCATAACAGGTGCCTCACTTTGGCAACTGGCTGATTCTGGTAAAAGCTCCTCTTTAAATACATCACCTGTTCTTAGATTCAGTGGGTGCCAGATGGAGTTCGGTGAGTGTGTAGTGAATTAACTTTACCTAAAGAGAGCTCAGGCCATGGCCATGGCTCCTGGCAGGTAACCTCTATACTCTTGGAATGCTCTGCCTAATAGGAAGGGTTTGTAATTCATGCTGGACCCTAGGAATCTCCCCTGGCTTTAATGCTAATGAGATGACTCACGATGGGCTGGTTCCACCAGAAAGTACAACCATATGAGGAAGGCAGGTCTTCCAAGCCAGTTGATGGTAGCCCCACCTCAGCAGAGAGAGAGGGCTGGAGACCAGTTAAAGCAAGTGGACAATGTCCAACCAGTCACGGCTAGCTAGTGAAACCCCAGTAAATACTCTGGACGGCAGCCTGGCCTGCTTCCTGGGTTGGTGACTCTGAGGATATGGCCATGCATGGTGCCAGGAGGGTAGCTTATCCCTGGGGACGATAAAAGCCTCCAAGTCCCAGATCTGCCCGGGACCTCCTTCGGTGACCAGTCCGATGAGCACCCTTCTGCTGCGGTGAGACTAGCACTGTATCCACAGCCCTGTCCTGAGCAATGGGAGTCCTTTTGGAGAAGTGTTGAACCTGAGGAAACCCAGGGGATCCCACAAGTGTTGCCAGCCAGTCTGAGTGAGAATAATCCTGGGAACCCTAGGGAGGCTTTGTCTGGAGTGGGGGCAGACCCGGTGGTCCAGTGGGCAGTGCCCTTAGCCTCCTTGGGCACAAGCCCAGGGGCAGCTTGGAACAGCATCCATGTACCATGTGTAGGCAGCTTCCCTTCCCTGAGCAGACTCCCTGGGCAGACCCCCTGGGAAGGCCCCCTGAGTAGCTCCCCTGGGCAGGCCCTCTGGACAGGCCCCCTGGACACAGCCCCTGAGTAGCTCCCCTGGGCAGACCCCCTGGGCAGGCCCCCTGGACAGGCCCCCTGGACAGAGCCCCTGAGTAGCTCCCCTGGGAATCACGTAGGTGATTCCCTCCTGAGAATCATCATTCCTCACAGGTACTGTATGTGGGCAGCCTAAAAAGATGCTCTTTTCCCCATCACATGTGATACTCATCCTTATGTACATGCTAGTGCAATGCTATAGGAACACAGTACTCTGATCGAGCCTAGTTCTGGGAGGAACACCCAGAAAGTCTCGGGTGGGTCTGATATGGAATTTCAGCCAGGTACTGAGCTTGGATTTGCTGTTCCATGCAGATGTCAATTCCATTGTTAAGACCCATCAATTTCATTTACTGAGTGTTTAGATCCATCCTCCTCCCCTAACAAGGATGCCTCCAAATACCAGCACAGGCTAGACTTTCTCCATTGGATTTTTGCAATGGCTCTTCTGCCCGTCCACCTACTTCTGCACGGTCTAAATTTAAACCCAAGGAAAGTTGCTCTGGACTCTTAGGTACTTTCTGGTTTTTCAGATCAACTCATTTTTAATTGAGTTTCATCGAATGTATGAGAGCCGATTTCAATCTGCCGACTGTCAGGTCTGTGTCAGAAGTTTATGACAATAACGGAACCCTCAGCTCACACGCTTGGCTCCCAGCCCTTTCTGCCGCACAACCTGGGCCTCAGCCAGGGAGTAAAGACTTCCTTCATCCACAGTAAAAGGCCAACTTCTGCAGTGAATCTGCTCGTAATAGTGCAGGACGTGGTGCATCTGCTAGGTAGAAGCAGGGAGATTAAAGTATTAATGGGTTAGGATTATAATTACATAAACACTCCAAAACCTCATGCTTAGAAATGCTGGAGGAATATATGGTAGGATGTTAGCAGTTGGCGTGTTTCCCTAGAAGAACTGCTCACTCTTTCTACTGTACAGACCCTCAAATTCTCCCTACCAAAGTGTTTTGTTAGGGGGACTTTCTGAAGGTACAAACAAGCACCATGCCACAGCTGGAAGTGCAGCATTCTCCCCCACAGATGGAGCCGTCACTCCCCGAGCGTTCGCCCTCCTGGTACACCAGAAGGCTGGGAAAGTGCCCCCCGCCCTGGCCGCAGCAGGCCTCCAACCTCGTGCCCTCAGGGGCCACTCCAGAAACACACACTTTGGTCTTGTTGCAAAGTGTGTATGACCAACAGAGATGGAGTCTCCCCAGACAGACGCCCTCTTTCGGATATACTGACGGCACCCCTCCTGCCAGCCCACACGCTGGACACCCTCCCCGGGGGCCCCACCGCGGAGGGTGGCATGGGGCAGCCGAGAGGCTCTGCAGGTGGCCCCGAGGAGGAAGGCACCCCCAGCATCTGCAGAATCAGTGTCATCCGGGAGAAGCCCTTCCCGGGGGAGAGATCAGGGAAAGGTCAAGAAGTTGATGCCTGTCATGCCCCACCTTCTGTAATATTATTTTTAATATTAAATAGCAGCTTAATTTGAAAACCTGAGTCGTAAATTCTGAAACCTCCATCCCTTCACATCAGAGTCATGCTGATTAAGGGACATCATTACGTAAAATACAAAACTATGTTGGTGTAAAAATCCCTGTCTCAACCAGAGTTCCAGGCAGAGAAAGGCCATCCACAGAGGAATATGTGTTAACATGGAAAGGGCCTCGAGAGATCAGCGTGTCTGCGGCGGAGAGCTGCATCCGAGGCCAGAGACGGGCGAGTGTCAGGTGAAAACCCAGTCTGGCGACCCGCGACGTGGCAGGTCCACTGGGGAGTGTCTTTCAGTTACCCTCTGCCTTTGGCTCTTCTCCCCCGGCCCCGGCCCCGCCATGCTGTCACCCTTCCTGTGTCCTTCCTGTCTGCCCGGCTGCAGACTTCGGTGCGACTCTTCCCTCTGTCCCTCCCGTTGTCACCTCCTGCCTTGTTCACACTGGCCCCCACAACGGTCACACCGCGCGCTCGGTCTCTGCGCTATCTTACCAAAGCGCTCAAGCACGCGTCTCCTGGACGTCACTTCTCCTCCGCCAACTCGCCACTCAACTTCTAGAATTTGCCTTCCTCCTCCTATCCCTATGGAAACGACCTTCAGAAAAGCCATTTCTGAACTCCAGGCCTATCTGGATTTCCCGGCGCACCCCGGCGCCCAGCGTTCCGCGGTGGTTCGCGCTCCTGAACGATGCCCTGGAACTTCTCTGCCGCGTCCTGGCCCCAAACCGTGCACAGTCGTCCCTGTCCACGAGGAGGCCGCTCTGTGTTCCCTTGTCTCTACTGCATTAAGTGCATCTGGTCTACACAGACCCTCTGTGGCCTCACAACTGTCTATTTCTGTGGTGTTTCCATCCTTAACAGAACACCCTTCACCCGCCGTGACTGCCTGCTGGACACTGGACATACGCAGAGACAGGGGAGTGGTTCTAGCTCTTCTTAGTCCCATTTTACAGACCAAGAAACTGAGGTTTCCTTAGGGAGGGAGGGTTCCCCGTCAACACACAGCAGAAAAATCATCCAAACCAGGTTGGTCTTGAATCCAAGAGATGTAAGCCGGGCTTCACCACACCTGCCAAGCAGCACTGACCATGTATGCAGGGTCTCTGGAACTTCGTCCACCTTGGTCTCTAGCTTTCTATCTTAATTTATCCATTTCCCCTTTAAAAGTGCCTTTCTCCATTTTTCCTCTTCCCCAGGAATAATCTTCCTCTTTCTCTGCTTCTCAAAATTGCACACCCTTCAAAATCTAGTTAAATATTCCCTTCATAAGAACACTCTGAATCTGGGACCAGAAAATAATGCTGTGGCCCGATTCCCCCCCTGCACTGTTCTTTCTGCAATGGCTTCCAACACTGTTACCGGCTAGACACTGTAGGTTTGTACTCCTCTCTTCCTTAGCAAACCAGAAATTTCTCTGAAGGCGCGATTTTCTGTATGTCTCTAGTTCCCTACCTGGAGCAGCAGCACAGAGGGGATGCACCGTCTTTAAGTGAATGACTGGAGACAGTGAAAGTCAGAATTCTTCTCTCCTCCCCAAGACCTTCCTTACTCCTGGAGAATCATATATAATTTAGTTTTATTACATTTTAAAGAGCATAAAATAAGCTTACACATAGATATAAAGTAAACTAACCACACACACAGAATAATTATGAAGTCAATAAAACATTCCGCAATCTTAAGAACTCATGTCAATAACCCTGCAGAGAGAAGACAGTGCTGTGCGGAGAGCACAAGCCGGAGACGCAGTTAATATGCCAGGCAAATCTGAGCAGGTTGGTAATGTGATTTAGCTGTCTTAACTGTGTTGAGTGATTACCTCCACAGATCAAGGAGTAGAATGGTGAAGAAAACAAAATCACTCCTCTCCCATTCGATTCCGTACATCTTCTGTGACAACCGCGCATTTCCGTGCGCATTTTCTCCAGTTCATGATTAGCCAGCGTGACAGGGAGTCTTCATCTGAAGTCCTGCCCATTAGCACATACAATGGATTTCTGTTTTCTAAAGCACATGCCCTTATTTTGGAAAACTGTACATTTCAAGACCACAGGCAATAGCGGTGCTGAAAATAATCACCAAATTTACACCAGAAATACTCCGTCATGATGGGGAAGCTGAAAATATGTAAGGCTGGCAGGTTAAACAGAAACCCCCCAACCCAGGGACTGTGGACCCCCGACACACTGCTTCACTCCCAGGCTAGGTCTCACCACCCCCGACTACAAAACGGGGTGTGGCCATACCCACCTTGTCAGGTGCCCTGAAGGCGATCCGGGGAGCACGTGGACCCCCAAGAGGTCACCTTCAAGAAATGTCTTCTTCCTTGCTCTTTCTCTTGAATTTCTCCTTGTTCTTTGAATCTCTTTGGTAAAGGCAAATCATTTAAACTCCCTGATTTCCGTTTCTTTACAAGGACAGTGGAAACAATACCCATATTTGTTACATGCATACTGCAAGATCATTGTTTAGAGAAAAGGAACCACCGCACAGAAAACTGTGAAATCAGCAGCCTCTTGAGCTCTGCCCCTGGTCTGTCTCCCATGACAGGAGCCTTTGCCTTCCTCTGCAATGCTGCTTGTGTATGAACATGAGACAAAACATCGGTCTAATCGTGAATTCTGATTTGTATTAGTACGTGTGCTAAATACCAAAGCGACATGAACACTCCATCAGAGAACTTCCCCGCAACTAGGACACAGGAGAATATTCCATCTCCAGGTGAAACACTGAGTTAGTTTGGACAGTCAGGAGTACCAAATGACCAAAGTAAAAACAGACAAGCCCAAAGCCCCATACCACTGAATTTTCACACAGACCTGCAAAGTTGGATCAAGGCCTTTTAAGATGATTAAGCAATCAGATTTAACCACTTTAGAGGTATTGTTTGGTGTTCTTCCATCTCCTAAAGATATTGCAAACTAAATAGATAGATAATTTCCTTTGATCTACCCAAATCATTTATTTTTCTCAAATACATATAAAACTGACTTTTAAAAATACTCTCCACCTAGGTAAGTGAGTGAGCTATCTCATTTATGTCTCATAAGAACATTTGGCTTCCATATTTCCATGGCTGGAATAGCCACTCTGATTTTTCAGGGGTAAGATCAATCACTTTCCTCACTTTCCATGTGACTGGTCAGTGTGGGGTCCACAAGGAAGCCGACCCCTTCCCTTCTCCCCACATAGCACATGTGTTGAATAAATGAATGACAACAGATGCTTTATTCTGGTCCAAGGTCACCTTTTGCTGGCACAAGAGCGTCTTGTTTCCTATCCCCGTGCCCCTCGCCTCTCAGAGCTCATCCTTTTTCCACCAGTAAGAGCAGCGACGTGCCGTCAGGCGCCTCGCGGAGGCTGTCAGTGTTCAGCAGAGGTGTTCTACTTACTCCATTGTACATTTAGACATCGTTTTCAAAAAGGCAACAAACGTCCAAACAGAAAACCAAGAAAAAAGTTACATGATTCCCTAAGCAACAGCAAAAATAAATAAGAAAGATGCCTCAAAATAAAACTCTAAAGAAAACTATTGCAAAACAAGGCCATGAAAAGAAAAAGCAGAAATGCTCAGGAGAGGGTGTGGAGAGCACCCTGAGCGGCCGCGGCCATGGGACGGGCAACAGGTTGCTTCATCCATTGAGCAAGAGACAAGAAAAGTTCTCAACAAAGGAAAGCACACATTAAAGTCTTTACTAAAGGTGAGTCAGGCACATTCAAACCTAAGAGAAACTGGGGCCCATCAGAGGGACCTCTGGGGTCACGGGCTTGGGAGGACGTTGCACCCCTCAGCAGGTCTCGTGGGACCCTGGCCAGTGGATGCAGAGGACAGTGTGCAGGTCCCGTCTTCTGTGACTCAAGCCTCTCAAGGCCCGTGCCCCACACTCGTTCTTACAGGAGACCGGTCCCAGAGCGGATGGTGCCGGTTGGGAAATGCAGGCTAACAAACAATCTCAGAATTGAGGTGTCCTCCACACTGCACAAACCTCGTGAGCTCTCCCAGAAAAACTCTCTCTGAGTAGTAAGTTATCTGTTACACGTGAGCCTTTCTCAATTACGTGTGTTGGTAGAAGGTCAAGGCTCTTCCCAGGGGGCGGTCCTTTCTCCTTCTGTCTTCAGTGCTGTTCTCCCAGCCTCAGTCACTCTGGCTCATTTGGAATAACAGGAAGTACCTTACCTTCCCAGGAGCACTTTAAAAAGACACAGGTGCATTTATGCATTGGATGCTTTGACATTTTGAGCAAAGGGGTGTAGTAGTGGGAAATCTTTTAAGCCAGGATAGACAGGTAATACCAAGAAAAGTCCATCATGACTTTTCCCACATGGTGGACCCTGCCTGGTGGTGTTCCTTGTACCTGAGGAGCCGAAGAGAATCAAGTCAGGCATCATAGCTCACAAGGGCCTCTGCCCCCAGCAAACCCTCAAAATGAACATATCTGTAGCAACACCTCAATGAAAAACCTGCTGGATCTCAATGCTGTACTGGCAAAATACTTTCATCTTTCTATTAATAAAAATTACAGTGCTGTCAACACGCATCTTTGGACAAATTTCTGAAGTGGAAACTGGGTCAAATGGCATAAACTCGAGTTGTCCAATAGCATGACCATTAGCTATCTGGGGTCATTTAAATCTAAATTAGATGTACAGTATGGTGACTAACATAACATAATAAAAAATAATAATAACAATAATACTATACCAAAATGTTTCACCTTAAGCTTCTTAAAAGCTCTTTACTTGATGAAAAAAATAAATTAATAAACCTAAATTAATTAAGATTAAATAACACTGAGCTTGAGTGCCCAGTCACACTGGATGCATTTCATGCTCAAGGTTCCTGTCTGTCACTGATGCTCTAGACTTTGTTAAGGTTTCATTCAAGTGGCCCTGCAGGACGAATTCTCACAGGGCAATGTCGCCCCCAGGGGACACTTGCCAATGTCTGGAGGCATTTTTGATAGTGAAAACTGGGGTAGGGGGTGCTCAACACCCTGCAGTACACGGGACAGCCCCCATGTACAACAGATTACCCAACCCAAAGGTCAGGTGCAGGGCTGGAAATCCCTGCTCTGCAGGAACGTGGTCTCCACCACCTCCACCACCGAGCAAACCCCTGTCAATATTCCACCATTAAGGGTTACTTAGGCTTCTTAAAAATTATTCCTTCTCTCTCTGGTATCTGTCTATTCCTCCATATCATCCTGTCCCTAGTTTACCATGAATCCAGGCGTTAAATTTATTAACTTATATGCACATGGTCACAGGGATTTTGGATCCCTAAACTTTTGAGGTGAAAATCACATTATTGAATTTCTTCAGTATTGAAAAACCCTTGTGTTTTTGAAATAAAAATAGATCTTGGTATATTTTTTACTTAATCTACTACTGGATTTGTATTTTCTCCTGTTCAGTTTTTGCAGTGTCTGTGAATGCAACTCATCTATGGATTCCTCTTGCATGTGTGTTATCAGATTTAGCAGTCTGGGGTATGCTGACTTTATAAAATGAATTAGGACAAAAAATACTCCGATTTTGTCTTCTCTGAAAAAATAGAAAGGGAAAGATGTGTCTTGGAAGTTTAAAATAATTGCCTGAATCGATGTCCAGCGTATATTCCAGGATGAAGTATGCTAGCTGGCCAACTCCGGGCCAGGCCAGGCATCGGTGCAGAGCGGGATCTGTGATGTGCGGGAAGATGGTGCCTGGAGTTAGTGAAGCAGGTGCTGGGGGCAGGAGTTGGGGCAGGTGCTGAAGCAGGTGCTAGGGGCGGGTGCTGGGGCAGGTGCTGGGGCAAGTGCTAGGCAGGTGCTGAGGGCAGGTGCTGGGGGCAGGTGCTGAGACAGGTGCTAGGGCAGGTCGTAGGGGCAGGTACTGAGGCAAGTACTGGGGGAAGGTGCTCAGGGCAGGTGCTGGGGGCAGGTGCTTGGGGCAGGTGCTGAGACAGGTGATGGGGCAGGTTCTAGGGGCAGGTGCTGGGGCAGGGGCTGGGACAGGTCCTGAAGCAGATGCTGGGGGCAAGTCCTGAGGCAGGTACTGGGGGCAGGTGCTGAGGCAGGTGTTGGGGGCAGGTGCTGGGGCCCAGAGGAGGCACCACCCACTCCTGCCCAGTGGTGTGCTCTGAGAGGACACTGTAGTACAGAGAAAGGTACAACAGCTGGAAATTCTCCTCCTCCTCCTCCTCGCTTTCTGCGTGGCCTTCATGTTGGGCTCAGAGCCTCTCGCCGCTCCAGTTGGTGAAGCCCCTCACACCCAGCCCATTGCCGACTGCCAACCGCTCTGCACTCCCCTGGCGGTGAGAATCCAGGCTCTGGCTATGGCTATTATCAACATTCAAATGCAAACTGCACAGAGACCCACCATCACCGTTCGCACCGGAAGATAGCCTGTATTTCAGACTAATTTGGCCCTTCTTTGTGTTCTAATGCATTTCGTTGCTTTCTGTTTCCTATTATCCTCACTGCATTTTGTACTCTCTTTTTCCTCATATTATTCCTGCGTTATTGATTTCTTTTTCTTTGAACTCCTGTGCCACTTACAGCCTTCCCACTCAAAGAGTCATTGGAATGAAAGGAACATATAATCCAAAACTTTCATATTACAATCAAGGAAATTCATGGTTCAGAGTGGTTTTGTTATTTGCTTAAGATCACAAAACTGGTCTAGATTCACTCAGGCTTCTGGTAATCCAGCTCATGATTATTCCCAAAATGTGTCATTCTCATGTTGGCACTTAATCCTATATTACTTTTATTGTTATGTGATGTTTAAGGATGACATTAATATTCACATCTATATGCAACATTGCATCTTAAATATAATATATGCAGATATATGTAGATGCAGATGCATGTAGCTTAGACAAAATGTGTGCGATTCTGTGGGATGGGCAGTGGAAGTTTTAAAGATGAGGAGAAACGAGCTCTGAGAGGTTATACGATGTATCCAGAGTCAAACAGGGCCATGTGAAGACACTGCAGCCACACTCACACTTCCGCCCCCCGACTCCCCAAGTCTGGGCCCAGCAGCCGCGGCCCTGAGCACCAGTCTACGCTGTGCATCAGTTCAGCCTTCTCATGCTCACCCCAAGATGGGACGCATACCAAGCAATTAACAAAGTGCACCAACACGTGGGTCAGTCTTAATTGTGGCACCCATAATGTTTTAAGGAAATTCTCTGTTGTTATTGCTCCACATCCTCTTCTCCATCAGCATGCACTCTATTTCTCCATTTTTGTGATTTTAAGTTCTCTTATTGGAAATATGTGCAGTGTCCAAATCACTCTTCAGCAGCTTCTTGTGTTACTATAAGAAAAGGTGATGGTCAGAAAAAGCACAACCGGTTTAGTTTTCTTTGACGTCAGATTCTTCCAACCAGCATCCAAGGTCCGAGGCCTGCCTTCCTTGTTATGTGGGAGAAACATTCAGGAGATGGCAGGAAAGGAGGCAGGTGAATCAGGCCAGAGAACCATCAGCTCAGTGCAGGCAGTGGAGGGTGTATGTGATGCTTCAGAGCTGAGGTGCCTTCCTCCAGCCACAAGTTGGAGGAGTAACTGTACCCCAGATGATTTAAGTAACTGACGTGGTATAAACATGTATTTTTTGTTTCTTGGGACTGTTTGCTACCTTTGGGTGAAGCTATGTTTTTTTTTCAACGTGCTTTCTCAGTGCATTTAACACTGAGTAGGATCTTGAAATGTCTTTCACTTATGTGAAATTACACAATTGGCCATGAATGAAAGTCCACAATTCAGTTCATAGATCCAAAATAACTATTTTTCATTATTTCTTGAGTATTTTCTTTCTATAACTTCTCAAACACACTCCAATGCATGTTTCCTGCCTCACTCCTTGAAATGGAGGGACTCCCCCACCATGTTTGAGGGAGGGAAGGGTAAATGGAACTAAGTGGAGGCAGGGCTTCTGCACCTCACTGTACATCGGGTGGTATGATAAGCCACATAGGTACACTGTAGTTGTAGAGCAACCAATGAGAAAACATACAAAGTGATATTACCAAAAACTAAAAATAAATAAAAGTGAAACCCTGAAAAAGTGTCAAGTAACCCTTGTCAAAAAGAGAAACAAGAAACATGCAAAGGCTAAAATAATAAAATGGTGGACTAATCCTAACATGCCAGTTATTACCTCAAATGTAAATGTTCTAAACACACTAATTGAAATGCAGAGATTGGAAGAGTAGATTAAAATAACATACCATGATGTGATGAGCACTGAGTGTTATACACAAGTGATAAATAATTGAATACTACATCTGAAACTAATGATGTACTATATGTTGGCTAATTGAGTTTAAATAAAAATAAAAAAAATATAAGTTTGCAACTGCTAAAATAAATAAGTAAAATAACATATCCCAACTATGTGGGGTTTCCAAAAAACTCACTTCAAATTTATCATTACTGCTATGTTGAAAGTGAAAGCATAGAAAAAGAAAAACCACACAAACATTGACAAAAAAATCAAATAATTAATATTAATATCAAAATAAAGTGGGCTCCAGGGCAAAAAATAAAAAAATTATTAGAGATAAATAAAAACGGTACATGAAGAAAAACAAATCAGTCCACGAGGAAGACATAATGATCCCAGATATATCCAAATCTATACCCAGATCAACAGAAAAGACCATTCACAATGAACACACTCAAAATCCTTGAAACAAACATGGTGGACCTGGAATGGGAAAAGGCAAATCCACAGTTGTATCTGGGGACTTCTATTCCTCCACTCCCCACCAGCAACTGACAGAACTATTAGACATAAAATCAGCAAGGACACAGAAGAGCCACACAGCACGACTAGCCAGCAGGGTCTAACTGTGTAATAAAACATCCCACACCAGCAGCGGCAGACTACACCTTTTTCAATCACTCCCGGAATACTTACCAAAATCGACCATATGCTGGGCCAAAATCAAACCTCAGCCAATGTGAGAGAAACGGATACCATACTCAGCGTTCTGACCATAATGGAGTCAAGTTAAAACGCAATAACAAAAAGACCACAGGGAATTCTCAAACACTTGAAAATCAATAATACACCTCTAAGTAATCAATGGATCTCAGAAGACGTGTTGAAGTAAATTTAAAAATATGTATAACTTATAAAGATAAAAATAAAATATATCAAAATAGATGAGATGCAGCTAAAGCAGTGCTGAGAGGGAAATTTATAGCACTATCAATCTCAAGTCAAAAAATTTCACCTCAAAAAACCTAGAACAAATGTTGTATAAAATAAACTCTGAGCAAGCAGAAGTAAGGAAAAAATAAAGATAAGAACAGAAACCTATAAAATTTAAAACAAGAAAACAATAGAGGAAATCAACCAAACAAAAAGTTGATGATTTGAAAAAGATCAATAAAACTCATAAGCCTCTAACAAGATTGATGAGAATGCAGGAGAGAAGACACAAATCACCAATATCAGGAATGAAACAAAGGGTATCATTACAGATCCTGCATACACAATGAAGATATTGTTCCTGCAAAGAATAATAAAGAAATATTATGAGCACTTCAGGTTCATGAATTCATCAACTTAGAAGAAAGAGACTTACTCTTTGAAATATGCAAGCTACCAAATTCAAGATAAGACATAGAGTCTGAGTAATCTGAAGAGCATTGCAAAATTGAATTAACAGTTTAAAATCTCCCCCAAAAATAAATCTGTAGGTGTGAATGGTTTTACTGAAGAATGCTACCAAACACGTTTAAAAAGAATTAACAAGGGCACCTGGGTGGCCCAGTCAGTTAAGCGTCTGCCTTCAGTTCAGGTCATGATCCCAGTATCCTGGGATCTGGTCCCATGTTGGGCTACCTGTTCAGTGGAGAGTCTGCTTCTCCCTCCTCCTTTGCTGCTCTCTCTCTCTCTCTGTCAAATAAATAAATAATATTTTTAAAAAAGAATTAACAAGCTTATACAATGGCTTTCAGAAATTAGAAGTGACAAAAATACTTCTGAACACTTTGGAGACTTATGCATCTGCAAAAATCTAATACCAAAGCTAGACAGAAAAATCATACACAAGAAAGAAAACTACAGACCCATATCACTCATGAACATAGGCACAAAAATCCTCAACACAATATTAGCACATCAGATCCAACAATATATAAAAAGAACTACATACCATGACCACATGAGCTGTATTCTAGGTATTCAATATTTGAAAATCAATCCGTGTAATGTGCCACATCAACAAACTAAAGAAAAAAATGATTGATCATATTAATAGATGCAGAAAAAGCATTTGAAAAAGTCCAATACTCATTCAAGATAAAAAGGAAATTTTTCAGGAATTTAGGAATATAGGGAAACTAACCAAACTTGAAAAAGAACATTTAAGAAAAAAAAACAAACCTACAGCTAACAGTACACTTATTGGTGAACAATTGAGTGTTATCCTCTTTAAGACTGGGAACAAGCCAAAAATATATGCTTTTACCCCTTCTATTCAATATAATACAGGAAATACTAGCCAATGCAGTTAAGAGAGAAAGAGAAAAAAACGTATAAATTGAAAGGAAGAAATAAAACATTGATCATTTGCAGATAACAAAGCTGTCTATGTAGAAATTCCCAAGGAATCTTTAAAGAAAAAAATTCTAGAACTAGTAAGTGGGGTTACAAGGTTGCAGGATATAAGGTCAACATACAAACATCAAAATGCAACAATGAATATATAGAAATTGGAATTGAAAACACAATGCCATTTATAATCACTCCCAAGGAAAATTAAAGACTTAGACAAAAACCCAACGAGAGATGTACAGGATCTGCAAGCTAAAAATTCAAAATCCTTATTAAATAAATCAAAAATCTAAATAAATGGGGAGACATATGAAGTCACTAACATGGAAGACCTGACATAATAAAGATGTTAATCTTCCACAAATTGATCTCTAAGTTTAACACAATTCCTATTAAAATCTGAACAAGGTTGGGGCTCCTGGGTGGCTCAGTCGGTTGAGCATCTGACTCTTGATTTCAGATCAGGTCATGATCTCAGGATCCTGGGTTCGAGGTCCACATCAGGCTCTGTACTATTTTTTTCCACGAAAATATTTATTAAACAATGAAAATATTCATCAAATGCTTCAGTTGATAGGAGATGAAACAAATCTATTCCCTACAACACAGAAAATGAGAGGCTGCCCAAGTCCCGGCTTTCCCACAGAGGACCATGCTTGCTCAGGCTGCGCGGGGATGCCAAGACTCTGCCGGTGTGGAACTGTGGGTTCGGTCCTCTAAGGTCTGGTCAGCAGTCTCCCCCTTCCCTGAGGAGGCTTTGGAAGAGCAAGCATGGAAGAAGGAAGAGAACACTCAGCATGCGTTGTGCACTCAGTCCACTGGAGCGCGGGGCAACAAAATCTTCCAGGTCGCAGCTGTCAGGCGTCTGCTGGGGGAGACGGTGCAGAGCTGTGAACACACACCTGCACAGACCGCAGCAGTAGAAGGCCCAGGCTCCGTGCATCAGGGCGCCGCATTCCCTGAGCGGACAGAGAGGCACCATCTCTCCCTCTGCCCTACCTACCCCCATTCTCTCTCTTTCTCTCAGATAAACAAATGAATCTTTAAAAAAATTCTGAGCAAGGTTTTTGTAGATACAGATAAGCTTATTCTAAAGTTGTATGGAAAGGCCCAGGCCCTAGAAGAGTGGAAAAATCTTTATAAAGAAGAGTAACAAGCTTGGGTCATTCAATTTGACGTTGAGGACCACTCTATAGCAGGTATAACTGTGACTGTGATGTGGGTTGTGGGGTTGGGATTGGGTATTGGGATAGACATATAGATCAATGAAATAGAATAGATAACAGACAAAGAGACCCACACAAATATGCCCAATTAATTACTGACAAAGGTGAAAAAGCAATTTGGTGAAAGAAGGATAGCCTTGTTATCATTTGGTATTAAAGAAATTAAACAAAAAAAAAATAAACCTCAGCTTTAACCTCACAACTTTGTACAAAAATTAACTCAAAATGGATCATGGGACTCAAATATAAAACTATAAAACTTTTAGGAAAAAAAGTCAAAGGAAACTTTCAGGATCAGGAACTAAGCAAAGAGTTCATAGACTTGACACCAAAAGTATGACCTGTAGAAGGAAAAAATTATAAACTGGACCTCTTCAAAATTGTTTTAAAGTTTTCTCTGTGAAAGACCCTATTAAAAGTATGAAAATACAAGCTACAGATTGGGATAAAACATTTGCAAACCTCACAAATGTCAGAGGACTAGTATCTAGAATATATAAAGAACCCTACAAACTCACCATTAAAAAGGAAGAAGCCAACTGGGAAATGGACAAGAGTCGAGCATTTTGAAGATTCACAGATGGCAAGTAAGCTCATGAAAAGATTTTTAACATTATCCATTAGGGAGGGACAAATCAGAATCACCGTGAAATATCACTACACACATATTAAAATGTCTAAAACAAAAACCTGGACAACACCGAGTACTAGTGAGGTGCAGAGCAACTGTATCTCACACATGCTGGTGAACAGAAAACCACTCGGCTACTCTGGAAAACAGGTCAGCAGTTTCTTATGACACTAAATATGAAGCTACTATACAACCTGGCAATTTCACTCTTGGGCATTTAGTCAAAGAAATGAAACTTATGTGCATGCAAAAAAAAATCTGTACATGAATGTTTCTAGAAACATAACAGCTAAGCTCCCAGATGTCCTTCAACAGGCAAATGGATAAACAAAGTGTGTAACCTCGTGGGACACCTAAAGCCACACAGACACCCAGGGCGTTCTGCTGAAAGAAAAAGGAAAAAGTGAAAGGTGTATAGTCTATGATTCAGTTTATAGGGCACTCCTGGGATGACGGGAGGAGGCGGAGGGCAGGTCAGCGGTCGCTGGGGGGTTACAGAGGAGGCAGAAGGGAGGTGGGCATTGGGGGGCCCCAGAGGTGGTGGCAGTTCTGTGTCCCCGACACCCTGGCGGTGAGACTGGGCTGAAGGTTTGCAAGATGCTACCGCAGGCAAACCAGGGCGAGGGCACACGGGATCTCTCTTACTTCCTATACCTGCCTGGGGTCTACAGTGACCTCCAAATAAAAAGTTTAATTTAAAAAATTCTAATGAAAGATTGAACTTTGGGTCAATTTATCAAAGATTAATTTGCCTTAAATCAATTTGGGGAAAAGCAATCCATTGATAAACCAATTCCTAGATCCAAACCCATCCCTGAAAGCCAAGTGGCAGAATAGCTTTTGCTGATTGACCAATTTGGCAAATGATCTATTCACCAAAGTTCATTGCTATTAAGAATTTACAAAAATATATGGCATTTTGACTTTTACTGAAACTTCCAAATGATACCTTCCATTTTATGCAAAATTAGAAATTTCTAGTTTGAGTATTTTACAAATATAAAGGATCTTATTAAAAACTTTATTTCTGGGCACCTGGGTGGCTCAGTTGGTTAAGCGGCTGCCTTCGGCTCAGGTCATGATCCTGGAGTCCCGGGATCGAGTCCCGCCTCGGGCTCCCTGCTCAGCGGGGAGTCTGCTTCTCCCTCTGACCCTCCCCCCTCTCATGTGCTCTCTCTCTTTCTCGCTCTCTCAAATAAATAAATAAAATCTTTAAAAAAATTTATTTCTAAAAACGTAGGTTAGCCTCTCCAAGGCATTTTAAATTCAGTCTGCTGCTTTTCTTATTACTTTTAGTTCAGAAATTTATTTTTGGGATGAGAGAGAAAAGGGTGTTGTGATTTCTGCCTCAGAATCCTGGAGATGTTGAGGGGTCTGTACATACATGCCCAGCACACGTGAGCATGCACGCATTTCTTCCTACTCTTCTTCCCTCTGCCTGACCTGTGATACCCCCATCTGTGGCCTGCTGTCTCACATGATTTAGGGCAGTGTTCAGTCTTGTCCTGACCAAGGCCTGACTGCCCACCCACACTTACGAGGTAAACTGAGGCGGGGAGTGCGCCCATCTGCATGCCCGCACTGAGCGGGCAGAAGGCAGACCTGCAGAGGCACACTCCAGGGGAGGGACCGTTACGGGGCCAGGGGTCCCGGCAGAGCAGGGCAGGAGATCTGGTAGAAGCCCAAGGTCCTTCACAGATGTCGCTTACCACCACTAATCCATCTCTGCTCCCTCGGAGGTTTTGTCCTGAGTTTTCCATTCAACTGATTGCTTTAAACTCAAAATGCTGAATAAATTACCATACCCACACACATCCCGCATGCTCTAAATATCGTGTCCTCAGCAAAACCCAAATTCTGTGTGCCTGACAGGTAAAGAGAGACACTCAGGGGCCGTACCATCCGTGGACCATGTAGCGTGTTGTGAAGTCAACAAAGAGGCTTCCCGAGGTGCCCTCCGGTGGCACCGGAGACCTGTGTCAAGCCTTGGAGGCCTGGGGGTCTGGACTGGCCCCCTTGGGCCCCATTCCACTGGAGACAGGAATCTGGTACCAGGAATCAAGGAGCTTCTGGGGGAATTCGGGTTGATGGGCCGGCTACCAAAGTGTTTATGTGCCTCTTCCTGGTCCATTTCCAGTTGCCCCAGCAGCTGCTCCCAGGCAGAGGTGTCCCCGTGCTCAACTGCTTGAGCACCCGTCATGACTAACGACAAGGCAAAGACCCTATTTCTAAACAAGATCACATTCTGAGGTTTGGGATGGATGCAGGTTTTCAAGGGGGGACACTATTCACCCAAGGGCCAGTACGAGGAAGAGCCAGCCCAGGCCTCAGGCCAGCAGGAACCTGGAGGGTCATCCCCAGCATCATCCAGCCCCCCTGCCAGTCCGCTGCCCGTGGGACCCACGGTGGAACCTCATCAGAAGCCATGCCGGACACGAGCCTGTGGAGCAGAACCTGGCGGCCAGTGTGTGGGAGGGGAAGGCGCCAGGGCACAAACACCTGCCCCCGGGTGTCGGTGTGCATTCCCGACAGGGAGCCACGTGCCCACTGTCTCAGCAAACGGCTGATGCTTCATGGGGGCACCTGCCAACTGCGATCTTGTCATTTCCGTCTCTGGGCTCACTGATCGGGGCATGAAATGAGCACGCCGCTTCTGGTCATTGCCCAGCCTCATCTGAAACTCAGACACAGCGCTCCAGGTGGAGACATTTTGCAGGGGCGAGGGCTCGGCCTTCCCAGGGCCCGCCGTCTGGTGGCCAGACCCCGCGAGGCGGCTTCCCGCTCCCGGCAGAGGACACTTGCAGGGGTCTGAGAGGGCAACTGGGCTCCTCATTCAGCCCGTCTCTGCACAAGATCGCTGTTGTCCCTTTAAACGCTGCCCCTCGCCCGTCCTCTTGGAGCAGCTTTGCCAGCGAGCGCGCCAAATCGCCCCGAGAGGGACCAGCTTGAGAGCCACTCTGCCTTCACATCTTCCCTCCTTGTAATGCCACATTTCCATCTCATATGGGGAGAAGTCATTTTCCTGATCGAAGGCAGCAAATTGCCTTGGCAGGCGGGAACGACCACCTCCTGGAGGCTCAGCGTGGGACTTTGCATCCAGACTGCGGAGCACTGGCCAGCCGGGAGGGGGCGGCCCGCACCTCACGCGTCGGGCCTGGGGGTCTCCGTGGCCACACTCGGGCCACCAGCCACAGCCACGAGTGTCCCTGGCTTTCTCTTCTGGTCTCTTGGCAAACATGAGCCCGGGCTTGTGTGTTGAGCTGTTACGGCATCACACTAACACAGAATGTTCTGCCAGAAGCAAGATGAAAATATGCCTTTAAATAATGACATTTTCCAACAGTGTGGACTGACTCTGAATCGTCCATGGACAGCACAACAGGATTTCTCCTAAGGAACGAGGGAGGGGCGGAAAATACTCTCTTCACGTTCAGTGTCCTCTTGATGTCCCTTCGACATGTTTTCTTTAATGTATTTTATTCTTCTTTCTTCAAAGACAGTTCAGTTTAATAGAAATGTTTTACAATTACTGAATGTATAATATTGTTTATAAGAGGGAATTAGAAAGAACTGATGTATACTAATAAAAATGGCATATTAGGGATTTTTTTTAATTCTCAAAGAAGAAATAATAACAAAATAATGTCCTTGTTATGGGGGTGGCTGGAGGAAGAGGAGAAAGCACAGATAAAAAAGAAAATAAAAATCCTGTAATAACCAAATTGCTAAAATGTGTTTTTTCCCCTTTTAGAGAGGTAAGGTGACAGGGTTTCTGTCTACGAAACTGTTTACAAATATTCGAGCTCATAAATTTGAAGAGAAACCGAATACAGAAAATTCTTGTTAATGCAGTACATTTTCTGGTAATTTTATAGTCCAATTTTCAGTGATTCCCCACAGAACGGATGCAGTTCAAAGGCAATTTTATAAAGTACTTTGCAGATAACTATTATCTGCTAATTATTAGAAATTGCATGTTGTTGTTAATTGCATAAATAAATTGTTTTATCTGAAAGCCATTAAAAAAAGGTTTGGTGTTTGAAGCATATATGGTTTTGATGTTCCTGTATAAAAACGCTTAACTGTTTAACTCCAAAATAATGACATGCTGCTTTTAAGACAATTTCTTAGACTAATGGATTATGGGGAGGGCGGGGGGTGGGAATCCCTAGGCGTGTATTTTACTTTATTTCTGTAACATACTTCAATGGTTTATAAATCCACATAGCAAGAAAGATCGCAAGTGTTTACCAAATATATTAGGGTGATATCCCTATGATGCTACATTTCTTTTTTGAATCTTCAAAAGAGATTTATATACATATTTTTGGGTTTTTTTCAAAGTTGTCCAATTTTTTAAATATTCTATTTCATTGGTATGTTTCCTTCATAATTAGTCACAGAGAAATAGATCTATAGGGAGAATTGCCTTTGATTTTATGAAATAATTCAGAAAAAGTTGACTAGAAATACGAAGAGACTCTGAAAATGCGATGGGAGGGCCCTCTGTGTGCGTCCGAATGAGCGAGTGGCTCAGAAGGAGCGAGCAATCACCCGGGCGGGAGACCAACGCAGCACTGCATTTCCACGGGAAACGTGGGTTGGTTGCTGGATGCCCCATGTCCTGTAGCACAGACCGCACACCCCGGCGCCCGCCAGCAAGAGACGCAAGGGTGTGCCGTGCTCCTGGAGGGAGAAGGACACGCAAGGGGAACCGGAGCAGACTCGGAGAGCTGCGCCAAGGGCCCCAGCGCACCCTGGAGACCAGCTCCTTCGTCACATACAGACACTGCAACATCGGCGACACCAGGAGCAGCCCCAGAGCTGAATGCGACTGTAAATCCTCGTGAGTACAGGGTTTCAGCGAATGAATGAATGATTTGTAATGTCTCAAAAATACACAGCATGCACAGAGGGCATGGTCATCCCATGGGATGAGAAACTCCCCGGAACCGGGAAATCTTTTTACCATGGTTTTACCTGCCTGCGTCTTCACGAGTTCACTAGGGCTGAAGTAACAAAGCACCGCAGACCCCGGGTGGCAGGAACAACAGACTTTTATGTCTCACAGCTCTGGAGGCTGGAAGTCAGAGATCCAGGCGTGGGCAGGGCTGGTTTCTCCTGAGGCCGCTGTCCTGGGTGTGGACTCCACCTTCTGCCCGTGTCCTCACGCGGCCACCTGTGTGTGTGTGTGTCTGTGTCCTGATTGCTTCATAGAAGGAGGCAGTCTTATTGGATTAGGGCCAAGGCTAATCTCATTTTAACTTAATTACCACTCTAAAGACCCTATTCCAAATACAGATACATTCTGAGGTCCTGGAGGTAGGGCTTCATTGTATGAGTTGGGGAGGGACCCAGTTCAGCCCACAGTAATAAACACAAATATTTCAGACAATAATTTCTCATTCTCAACATTATTTGTGCATTCATCCCACAGATATTTTGTTCTACTATGTGTTCAGTTTTGGTGTGTCAGCATGTAGATGGGGCCTGCAGACACTGATCAAGCTGCAGCAGGCACGGAGGGGTCCTGTTGGAATGGCATCCGTGTCTAACTCACTCCCCTAGGTGCGCCGCGGAGCACATAGGAGGTGCCTGACAGGTGTCCGTAGCAAGGAGGAAGAGGGGCTGAGAAGAGGGGAGAGGAGGAATCTTTACATAAGGCCCACGGTAGGAGAACCAGAGGGAGAAAGGCACTGGGAGGCCATCTTCATGTGCACACAGGAAGTACTATGAACACACATACGTTTCATGTTTCCATTGATACTTTTCCATCAACAGTAAAAACAGTACTGTCCTCAAAAACCAAGCTTATCATAGGTCTTCAGAATTGCGAGGGTTAAAACAAAGTGAGGGTTGAAAACAAAGACCTTCAGATAAGGTGTGCAAGGGGAGAGGGAGGTGCCCCCGGCCTCTGACCACTGACCAGTGTCTCAACAGCCCTTCAGCGGTGGATGAATGTAACACAGGAGCACCTCTTCTTTGGGACGAATCATCAGTGTTTCATGAGTGTTGTGTGCAGTTGACAGAACTACCTCTTTCTAAACCGGTGTGTGTGTTATTCAGATCCCGTGTCCAGGCGTCCTCTCTAGCCCCCCAGGCACAGGGACCACAGCCGAAGGAGCGAGCACACTGGGGAGAGTGGCTGCACCCCTTGCGTGGCTGTTGCCATGCACAGCGGAGAGCACAGCAGAGCCCGCTGTGCCTCTCAGGGTGTGGAGAGGGTGCGCACTCCACCCGCAGCGCTCCGTCGCGTCGGGCAACGTCTAGAGGAACTCCAGCGGCCATACTAAAGGGGTGAGCTCCCAGCAGCTGCTGGGTGGGGCCTGGGAGGCCGCTCCCCGGCAGGCAGTGTGCAGGGCGGCCCCCACCACGGTCCAAAGTGCCGGCAGTGCCCAGGTTGAGAACCCCGATTCCAGCGTCGGATAGGTGGGAGAACGTGCGCCCGGAAGGCAGCAAACCAGGTATCCTGGCCCCCAGTTCTGTGCTCCAGGACACGAAACAGACTTCGACGCTTGCTGCTTCGAGAAAAGGTCAGACCGTTTTGAAGGACATAGTGGTTTGGGGCTCACTCTCTGACCACAGGTCAGCGCTCTCTCCTTCTGGAAATTCTCTCCTCCCTTGGATTCCTTGGATACCCACCCTCCTTGTTCTCTTCCAACGTTTCCGATTGTCTGTCTTCTTTCCTTGCTCTGCTTCCCCAGCTTCCCTTTAAAATATCTGTCCCTACAGAGTTAAGTACCAGCCGCTCTTTTTACCTGATTTTGTATTCTCCACGGAAGATCTCACCGACCCCCATGGATAAAATTAACATTTGTGGTAGGAAAACGCTTTCAAATATTAAGTGGTGTTTTCTTCTCACCTTTGCCTTTTTCCACGTTTGGGAATCTGGTCCAGCTGGCCCTAATTCATCAGCCACAAATGCACAGAAGAAAGGAGAGGGAAAATAATTCCAGATTCTCAAAAGCCTTCCATTGGGAAGATGGTAGCTTGAGGTAGGGAGAGATGGAGCTCCAGGTGGGCACTTGGGGTGGGAGGCAGAGAGCTGCCCCCTCACTTCTCAGGTTGAGAGGGTCCAAGAGCAGAAAAAACGGCCATATGCCGAGGCCAACAAGTCCAGATCTCACACCCTCACATCCCTCCCTGCCCCTGTAAGATGCACACACAACTGAGAGCTTGTTTTCAGGAATGGAGGCAACAGCAATACCATGTGCAAACTGATCACTACAGAGCAGGTGGACACTCTCTTTGGGGGAGACAGGTGTGTGCTGCAGATCCACGGCATCCCTGACAACCAGACCCTCACTCTGTGTGCCACTTTCCTGCAGAGGCTTTCCCTGGGACTCAGGATAACTCTGGTGGAAAGTTATGCTGGTTCACGGTTACTACAGCTATGTACTGGCGCCCAGAAGGACAAAGGTCCTGGACTGAATTTAACGGAGCTACAAGCTTTCCTCTATCGACTGCATGCTCTCCCTCTGTCTGCCTGTCCCTTTGCACCAATCCTGGACCTTTGCTTGCCCCTTTCCTTCAGACATTTTCACTGATAGCCTGCAGAAGAGGGAAAAGAGTTAGGACCAAAGGATGTGAGATCCCCAAGTTTGGTGGTTAGTTTCTGGACCATGTCCATCATCTAACCCCTCTGAGATGCCATTTTTCTCCTTTTTAGATGGGTAGTAATACCTCCCTCACTGAATTGTTTTCGACATGATAATGTGAAAATCCCAGCTTAGTGCCTGGAACATTACAGGGGCTCCATATAGTGTGGATTATTATAGTGTGAATTATCAGTAGTGTGAGTTATCCTGTGTGAACTACCCTAGCATGAACCATGATAGTATGGTCTATTATCATGTGAACTGTCCTGGTGTTTGCTATCATAGTGTGCATGATAGAGTGAACTGTCCCAGAGTGAACAACCGTAGTGTGTGGTCTTTCATAGTGTGAGCCGTCCTGGTGTGAACTATCATAGTGTACATTACAGTGTGGCTATCCCAGAGTGAACCATCACACTGTGATCAATCATAGTGTGAACTGGCCTGCTGTGAACTATCATAGTGCTCATGATAGTGTGGCTAGCCCAGAGTGAACCATCATAGTGTGGTCTTTCATAGTGTGAACTGTCCTGGTGTGAACTATCATAGTGCACATCATAGATCGAACTATGCCTGAGTGAACCATTGTAGTGTGGTCTATCGTAGTGTGAACTTCCTGGTGTGAACTACCATAGTGTGATCTATCATGGTGTGATCTATCAGAGCATGACCCATGATAGCATGACTTTCACAGTGATCTATCTTGTAAACTATGACAGTGTGAGCTATCATGGTGTAAACTATCATGGTGTGATGTATCATAATGTAATTGATCATAGTGTGAACTATTATAGTGTGAACTATTACTTTTACTCAAAAACCTATAGAACTCTTAAATTCAATGTGTTTAAGACTCTACTGATTATGTTCTCTTGTCTACATTCCCTTCCCTCTCTTACCTACTTTTCTACCCACTGTCTTCCACCCGATTAATAACACCAACATTTTCTACCCTGTCACCAAAGCCAAGGCTATGCAGTCATCCTATATTTTCCTTTCTCCCACACCCCTTATCCCATCTTCATGAAATCTCAGTGATTTGATACATTCCTTTATGTTGTGAAATACAGTCTCTCCCATCTGACACTATTGTCACTCTGCCTTCCCATCACTCCTTCTTTGGAGACTAACACAGTCAGTCTACAACTAGCTCCCTCCTTTCTGCCTTGACTTTTCTGGATTCTGATTCCTGCCTTAAGGCCTCCCTGGCTCTCTCCCACTACAGATGGGCATGCTTTCCTTCATGTGTCACAAAAGCTGCCCATACACTGGATTCTGCAATCTTGTCTCTTGTCACATCTTTGCTCAATACTCAGTTGCCACACTATGGAATAAACTCTGCATTTAAGACTTCCTGGATACACCTGAGGCTCTTGCACATGTCTCTTTTTTGTCCAGACCCCTTCCTCATCCCTTCCTCCCCATCTCTATTTTCAGGCCACGCCCACATTTTACCTCCTCTGTGAGCCTCTGTGGCCCCCTTTGTCTGGCCCAAAGGAAATACTCAATACAAAGTTGTTGAATTAATGAAAAAGCAAACAAATGCATAATTTGAGTGTTTCTCTTTGTTTTGTAGTACATCTTCTGAGGTGAGAGAACGCTAGTTCTCTCAGCATTTTGAGAGGTCTGGCAACATTCTCTAACAAAAAAAGACTAGAAGCCACTTCTCAGGGGAGGCATAACCCTGCCCAATAACATAATTTATCATAAAAAATACTTGCTATTTGACCTTCAAACAAAAAAAAAACAATTTCCCCAAATATGAATATTTGCATCAGTTGATCAGATTATATAATATAATATAGTATAATATAATATAACATAATATATATTATCTATATATAACTTAATAATGTATGAGATGCTCTGAAAACATGTTAGAGACGGTCTTAATGCTAAAATACGAGGAAAACTTACTGTTTGAAAACCTAAGACCGAACTATAAATTATGAAAACTGACTGTTGCTGCGCATCTTCCCTCCACGCCATCTGGACTTATGATTTCATAGATAAAAGATTGTGAGCTACAAGAAATTACTAAAAAACAATTTTTAAGATGCGATCTTTATCTGTTGTGATATTGGGAAAATATAATTATTGACTACATCTACTCTTTATCTGAAGCTCTGTTATTTGGGTTTTGTTTTTTCCTTAGGATTTGTCTGGAAGCTGTTACAAATTTTATCAAGTGCTGTGACATAATCTCTACTTGCTATCTACTTTCTTTTACTATGACTGTGATTTTCTATTTCTGGTGTGAAAGTTTCACATCTTCCTCCTGGTTTACACTTCACTCCAATAATGCCTTTCTTTTTTTTTTTAATTTTATTATGTTATGTTAGTCACCATACAGTACATCATTCGTTTTTGATGTGGTCATCCACGATCCATTGTTTTCGTATAACACCCAGTGCTCCATGCAGTACGTGCCCTCCTTAATACCCATCACTGGGCTAACCCATCCCCCCCTCTCCCTTCTCCTCTAAAACCCTGTTTGTCTCTCAGAGTCCATAGTCTCTCATGGTTCATCTCTCCTTCCAATTCCGCCCCCCTTCATTTTTCCCTTCCTTTTCCTAATGTCCTCCATGCTATTCCTTGTTCCACAAATAAGTGAAACCATATAATAATTGACTTTCTCTGCTTGACTTATTTCACTTAGCATAATCTCCTCCAGTCCCATCCATGTTGATGTAAAAGTTGGGTATTCATCCTTTCTGATGGCTGAGTAATATTCCATTGTATATAAGGACCACATCTTCTTTATCCATTCATCTGTTGAAGGACATCTCGGTTCTTTCCACAGTTTGTCTGGAAACCTATAAGCTGCCAAGACTGAAACAGGAAGAAATTGACAACCTGAATAGGCCAATAACCACTAACGAGTTTGAAGCAGTGATCAAAAACCTCCCAAAAAACAAGAGTCCAGGGCCTGATGGATTCCCTGGGGAATTCTACCAAACATTCAAAGAAGAAATAATACCTATTCTAGTGAAGCTGTTTCAAAAAATAGAAACAGAAGGAAAACTTCTAAACTCATTCTATGAGGCCAGCATTACCTTAATCCCCAAACCAGGCAAAGACCCCATCAAAAAGGAGAATTTTAGACTGATATCCCTGATGAATATGGATTCCAAAATCCTCAACAAAATCCTAGCTAATAGGATCCAACAATACATTAAAAGGATCATCCACCACGACCAAGTTGGATTTATCCCCAGGATGCAAGGATGGTTCAACATTCGCAAACCAATCAATGTGATAGAACACATTAATAAGAGGAGGGAGAAGAACCATATGGTCCTCTCAATTGATGCAGAAAAAGCATTTGACAAAATACAATATCCTTTCCTGATGAAGGTGTTGACACAGCTGGCTCTGCCTGAGACTGTGCGAGAAGAATCTTCTTGAAGATTGTCTCAGCTTCCAATGATTTCTGGCAATCTCCGGTATTCCTAGGCTCGTAGAAGCATCACCCTGACCTTTGTTTGCATCTTCGCATGATGGCTTCCCTGCGTGCATGTCTGTCTGTATGCCCAAATCTCCTCTTTTTATAAAAACCCTCATCGTTGCGGATCAGTGCCCATGCCACTCTGACCTCATCCTAAATAATTACATCTGAAGTGACCTTATTCCCAAATAGGGTCACATTTGGAGGTACCATGTGTTACAACTCAACGTGTGAGCAGGGGCAGCAATTCAGCCTAAAACAATCGAGTAGGAAAGTTTGATACAAGTTGACACCAACACAACACCATGCAGTTAGGTAAGTTTGAGCACACCCAGGATTATCAAAGGCTTCTTTGGCTGATGCAGGAAATGTACATATTTCCTTGTCAATCTGCACAAGATATACACATAAGTCAGCTTACTTAAACTAACAGAGCATCAACAACCAATTCATTCCTGAAAACAGACTCATTTCATTGCTGTGTGAGTGGGAACCGACACAACCAAATCCATGAAAAGTGCTGATGGAGTGCTGTCCTCTGTGCACATCAGCCTGTGGTGACCCCCTTCCGTGGCCCAACGCAGTGTCCATCCCTAACCTGCACTGAAATTTCCCTCACAGGCATTATTTCCAGTGTCTCTCCCTCACGTGTCCGGGTATGGCCATTCTCTAGTCTTCAAATTTGTTCCTCCTTGTGCTGAACCACTTGGTGTGTGGAGAAGCAGAAAGAACGGCAACTTCTGGCCCCAGATCCCATGGTCACACAGTCAACTTCAATATCTCATGGCTGGTAAGTGGCACCTGCATTTGCTTTCTCATCCACAGAGTGTCCACCATTTTGATGAGTCCCTAAGCTGGGAAATACATTTCCATTCAGCTCAGGGTTATACCATTAGCTCCCACATACTTCCCACACCATGAGAAAGAGAAATTGCCAATGACCCACACCCCACCCAGGGGACAAATAAAGAAAAATAAAGAATAACAGAATATTGACAGAGTAGGGTCATACCTGGTAACCATATACCACTAATGAACTATTGGGTTTTTATAAGCCATGGTTTTTTGGCCTCTTGGATGCTTTCTTTTTTTTTAATTTTTTTTTATTTGATTGTTTGGTTTTCATTTTTGTCTGGATTGGGTGGGCTTAGAGTTTTCCTTTAATTACCCAAACACAAAATGTAAAAGCAATCATCTCTTGGTATGCCCTAACTAAAGGTACATTTCATTAGAAAAAAGATCGGTTATTCTCATTTAAAGAGAAAACGAGAACACCAAGGAGGAGCAGCTCTTTTTCCAACACTCCAGAGACAGTAGACGCTCCCATTGATGGTGCAGAAGAAGCCCACAGGGCTTCCTCTGTATCACATAAAACACAGAACACTGCGAGGTACGGAGGGGGAGCCTGCCCATGGCCAGGACTCAGCTCACACTCCTGTTCACCCAACTACACCATCCAGCTTTTGGGGTCCTAAAGGGATCTGATTTCCATTAATGTGTTTTCCTACAGGGTTGGTAATTTCTGTGAGCATTCTCTCATTGGAGGCAGTGGCCAAGCCTAAAGTTTCTTGTTTTATGAGCTCTTTGAGATCACATCTCAAGGGGGTATGTGTGAAGGTGTCAGTCAAATTGATGAAAGAAAGGACAAATTCATTAATTAATTCACTCCTGAGCCGAGTTCTCACATGCCAACCTTAAGCTTAGAGTGGATTTTTATGGTTGAGTTATAAATCCCTCACAAGTGGGGTTTGAATAGACAAGCTGTCAGAGGTTTAAATGCCACAGTATTCATGGGTGCTGGGGGATGTCGTAAAAAGGGCGTCGACTCGTTGCCTCTTGGGCGAACTTAGATTTAGACCTTTGGCAGATATTCCAAATGATTATAGTTTAATTACCAGACCATACAATGCTACCTCCAGCCCCATATGTCTCCATACCAACTGGTTTGCTGTAACGCACCACACTGAGACAAGAGCCAACTCCAATGCGACATGACCTGCAATGTAATTCTACACGTTGTTCCACCCTTGGTTGGGAGAGTGGGCCAGGCACGGACAGTTGGAAATGCATTTTCATTGTGCAGCAGAGAGCAAGCTGAGCCTCAGCTCCCAACCTCTGCTCCAACCAGTCCTCGATGCATCGGCCCACGTGGCTGAGAGAAGGCAGGTGTGGCCAGCGGTGGGTTCACCCCACCAAGAGGGCGGGCAGTTCTTCCCAGAACTGGTCCGTCTGAGAGCACAGCCCCTGACGGCTCCCCCAGGTGCCATGGCCTGCCTCCCCGCGGGGCTGCATCTACAAGGCCTGGCCAGACCACAGGCATCACCAGCGACTGCAGCAGGCATTCTTCACTGTTATTTGTTTCTGCTTTAATAACATGGAACAAGGCTCTGAAAGAAAGGGCCTATGCCGCTGCCCAAACGGTTCCCCCGAGGCCTGCTCCGTGCTCCATGAAGTCAGGAAAAGCCCTTCTTCTCAGAACTTGCATCTCCCCCAAACATGACAAGGATCCCGGGGCCCGCCCTTAACCCCAGTCTTTATGCTGTTCACCTCCCATGCCTACCCTCCATGAAGAGTCCCACCTGTCTTCTCCCCAAGCCTGGCACCCCAGAACCACCTGCACAAAGCTAAGTGTAATGGATGGGACTTAAAGTTCACAAAGTAGGACCAGACAAAGGCAAGACAGTGTGCACATGGACAACCTTTTCGATACCGACGTGGCTGCCCTCCCCCGGGGTAAGAATTGCATCAGGATGGAGAGAATATATCACTCTGCTGTTAGTAAACGGATTGGGGAGGATGTGAGAGACACCATTCCTTGCTTACCTCTGTCATGGACTGTCCTTCTGCCTAAGGAAAGTGCCCCATATCTTGGACTGCCAAGAGATTCAGATACTGCATGTGTATGGGGCCCATAAGGAAGTATTGCGAGAATGCATTTATCCCTAGGAGTCCATGCTGTCATGTTCTGGAGAAGAATCATTGTCATTGTGAGTTTCACTCCGGAGATCCATGGGGTAGCTACAGCTGGTACTCAATAGACATTTACGGGGCTCCAGGCACCATGCAAAGGACGGTATATGCCTAACCTAGGGAATACTCATAAGGAAGGCTCTATAATCAGACCCACTCTATGGGGGAAGAAGGTAAAATGCAGAAAATTTCAGGAATGTATTCAAGGCACAAACCAAGATGGACGGAGCTGGAAGGCTGCTGTACCAGCATCAGACTTCAGTTTGTGAGCTCGCCGAAGTCAGTAACAACCCTGCCGAGGCCAAAAAATGTCATGTTGAAGTCAACTACGGAATAAGAGGGGCAGTGTATGTTGTTTGGACAAGCATGGGCACTGGGTCAGGGTTCACTGGTGAGGGCGAGCGATCACTGAAGGTCCATAGAGACACGCAATGTGGTGAATGTCCACCAGAGGAAGTGGAGCTCCCAAAGGAGCAGGAGACAGAGACGGCACGTGGTCAGCTGAACAACATCGGGTCCTAATCATGGAACGTGTAAACGTCACCTTTTGTGGAAGAGCGGTCCTTGTGGATTGGAATAAGTAAAGAGTCTTCAGAAGGGGAGATTATCTGGGATCGTGTGGTGGGCTCTATGTAGAGGTGTCCAGACAGGAGGGGCAAAGGGAGATTAGATAGGGGAGGAGGGGCCACGTGACCAGAGAGGTGGGGCCTGGAGACCCCAGAAGCTTAAACACAATGATGCCTGTTCCCCCCAGAGACTCAGAGGCACAGAGGTCCTGCCAGCACCTTGACTTCGGCCTGGAAACTGGCTTCAGATTTGTAGCCTCTTGAACCTGTAAGACAATGCATTTCGTTGTTTTACACCATCATGTTTGTGCTGGTTTGTTACAGCGGCCATGGGACACAAATACAAGGGTCACAGCCCAGCCAGAAGGTTTTAAATGGAAGGATCATGTCCAGAGAGGTGGAGGCTGTGTGGTCTCCTCATCTTAGCTGAGCAGACAGCAATGTAAGAAAATAGTCCTAGTTGGGGGATGGGGTGGGGTGCTCCGAAACACAGCACAGGGGAGCCCTAGCACCTCATCATTAGGACCTTAGTCCAGATGATGGATCTCATCACTCACTGGGGACTTCAGTTTTCAAAGCTACCCCCATGCCCCCATTGAAAGGCCCCACCATCGAGGAAGCCCAGCCTCCATGTCCTTCCTGCATCCTCAGAGTCATCCTCATCGGTGATGAGGCTCTACCCTGGAGTCCAGTGAAAGGGTGAGGCCCCACACGCATCTGCAGAGCTGGGCTGGGCAGCCTGTCATCCTGGCCGCACCCCTGCATCGCAAGCGTCTTTTCCTCCTGGTGGGGAACTCTCAGGACCCGCCCTCCCCACATCGCCCCCCTTGCTCAGAGCCCACCTGTTGCACCAGGGTGTCTGTGCCCTTTCTACGAAGGAGCGGAAGAAGGGTAAGTCTTTGTATGGGATACATGCTCGTTACTCAGGAGAGTAACCCCAAAGAGGAAGAACATGCCACTTCCAGAGGCCTTACTCCTGCTTCAAGATTTCAGCTATACATGCTAGTCAGCATGCACGTCCACCACGCATGCCGCTGTGCTGTGGCAATCATGGGCAGCAGTTACAACTACCCCAATTCGGCCGTGGGCTTGGTCAAAGGAAATGCTACTGTGCTCTCAAATATCAGGGAGAGGGACTGAAAACGTGAAATTGAATGGCACTGAGTCAGAGCCCCATTGTACAAAACCTTATTTCGCTTGGTGTGATGATGATAGCCCTAAAGAGGTGTTTGGGAGATGCAAGGGAATCCTACGGGTATGTGTCTGTAAAATGCTAGGACACTGGCGAGCTGTGGCCTCTGTACCAAGCCCTAAGGCATGGGCTGGAAGGCAGAGCCCCACCCTTGACCATTTTGTCCTGAGAAAGGTCTAGAGTAGAGGATGCCGGACCCTGAAGTTACCCCCAAACAGACAGTGACGAATATGAACAGCAGTTTTAAAGCAAGGAGTTCAAGTAGCACAGAGCAGAGAAAGGTATTTAATGTCCTCATTCAGCCGGCCTCCACTCCAAACAAAGGCCATGCATTACCAGCAGCTGAGTGCACTTTGCATGAGACGGAGGTGAGCAGATTTGCCCCCTATCTTATTAACGTCGGTGGTTCTTGTGGGCTGCATTCTGCTCGACCCAGGGCTTCGTTCTGAGCCTTCCATCCCCTGCATCTTCTGTGTTTCCACCGATGTGAACTGTGCCCACATCACCTCTGGGCCCAATTCGCCGCTCATCTGAATCTCAAATTTTCCATTGACTTAGAACTCAGATGAGTTGTGTGTGCAGCTCACGTGCTTGGGCTAATAGGGAAATTTCTTGCTGGAGCTGAGTGCTGGAGCTGCAGGCATTCTGCCGTGTGACGCCTCTCTAGGAGCTGGAATGGGAGCACGCTTACCATATCTAGGTAAACACTCCTTCTTGCATACAGGAAGCAGCTGGTCTTACTGAGGCCTTACCTACCGGTTCTCGCCCCCCTGCCAGTGCACAGGCTCGGATGGGGCACTGGGGTACCATTCGCATCCCCGATATGCAGCTCGGCTCTCCCCGGTGAGCGGTTTCTTCTCTTCTTCTTCCAGAAAAGGAAATAGCGTGACAGAGTGTCTACCCTCCCCGCGTGCCGCCACCCTCCCCTGGCCCCCGTCTGACTCAGGCACGCGCACATCATCACGGACCTGAGATGCCTGGGTGGCCACGGAAGCTCCTAACGGCCGATCCTGCAAGGAAGTACTTGAGTGTAACTTTAGCTTCTCGTTGATAAGAAGGAGCTGCAGTTTCTTCGAGTTTTCTCTCCATCTACAATGAAATGTAGCTGCAAGTGCACTGAGCGTAGACCAGAGACAGGGCTCTGAAATACCGATGGTAACCACCCCTGCAGGAGCCGAAGGCCTCAGGGCCTGACCCCTGCATGCTTTCACCCAGCCCTCCACCCCTCCTGGCCTGCATGGTGCACCTCCTTCTGGCCTCTGGACCCTTGGGTATAGGCTTTCCTTTGCCTGTAATAATACCCTTCCCTGCTGCCTGCAGATGGGAGAACGCTCTTTCATCCTGAAAGGTCCCAAAAAGTCTCCTGGTACACCCCCACTTGGAACGGTCCCTCCATCTCTGGGTTCCCAATGATGCCCAGTGGCCAACCAACCCCAGCATGCCCATTTGCCCATTGCATTCAAATCACCCTCTAATAACTCTGTCTCCGTCAGACCGTGAGAAAGGACTGAGGTCTCTGTAAGAGCAGAACTGAGCACGGCGCCCGAGGAGCCGGAGCTTGGGAGCTCTGTGTGGACACATGGAGCTGGGGTCTGCGGTGGGTCCTGCACCCATCGGCACCCAGTGTCCTCCGCTGTAAATGAAGAGATTAATGACCTGATGTTAGGGTCCTTTCCAGGCCTGCAGTGGAGTGTTGCATAATGAAACTCTGATGATGCTACCGGAGCAGAATAAGGTATTGACCAAGGGCAGCTGGATGCACGCATTGCATTTCTGTCATCACACGGGATAATCTTTACTGCTCATTAAAAAAGGCCAATAGTGCCCTACTTCACAATGATTTCAACAACCTCTTCTGACAGGTGAAAGAGTCTGCAGCCTGGTTCAAGATATTACAACAGTCAGGGATGCAGAGACCAGGACAGTGGTTTAAAGTTGAACCAAAGTAATAGGTTTGCAACAAGGACTGCCCATGGGCACATGACCTGGCATTCCCTCCGCAGGTGCCGGCGGGTCTGCGAGCACACCTCCTCACCTGTGTGACCAGGTAGATAGGGTATAGGTGTATGCGGGAGGGCTGCGCAGCGGGGGGCGGCCGGGGGCAGGGGGTGCGGGGAGTACACACAGTGCAGGGTGAGCTGGGGGTAGGAGGGAGGAAGGACGGGGTGCTCTGCGGCACAGCGGGACCCTCAGGCCTGATCTCTGTAGAGGCCATGGGAGTAGAAACAAGGCAGGTCTTGCAGACCAAGCTGAGGAAGGTCTTCTGCCCCGTCAGCCTCTGACACCATGAGGTCATCACGAGAAGACTGGGAAGTATGAACACCACTGTGAAACGGCCAGTCTGCCGCAGTGGGGGGGTGTATTTGTCCCCCTCCCCTCCCCCACCCCGCTCTGTCCGCCCCGCACCTCTGACCTCCATGAGAGGCAGCCTCGACCCTCTGCTTGTCCTTTATGCCGCCCCCAGCAGAAGAGTGTTCTTTATGTTGTTTTCAGTGTCGGTGGGGTTTGTGTGTTCTCTTTTCATTTATTTCCTCAAATGAAATGTAATCCAAACCCCAACAAACCCCCAGAGTCTGAGGGACGGAGCTCTTTTCCGGCTCCGGTTTGTGGATTTCTGGAACGACACCCCTGCAGCACCCAGCTGCGGGAGCCGCGAGTCCCACGGGCACGGTGTGTGCGGGCCACAACCCCTGGGGGGGAAGCGGTGGCTCTGGATGGGGTGCCCCTCCTCACTGCGCCCTGGACCCCCAGGCACTGGTTTGCCCGTCCCGGGTGCAGGACAGGGGCAGGGCAGGGGCAGGGGCAAGGCCAGTGCAGGGGCAGGGCCGGTACGCGGGAGGCCGGGAGTCCTCCTGCTACTACCGCCCCAGCCCTGCCCCGGGGCCTGCTCCCAGCTCCTGGCCGGAACCTGAGCTGTCACGTCCCCACTTTTCTTCTCTTCCTTCCCTGGGACTCCCAGCTCATAATATTCCGCACGCTGAGTGTCAGCCCCGCACAAACAAAGGGCCCTTTCTGCTCGGCAGAAATTGTGAGCGTCTCCAGCATCAGAATTTACAGCAGCTTTCTCTTGAAATGCTTGACATTTCCCCACAATTTCTTAGATATACTTGGTGGGCAAAGTGCGTCATCTCTGTTTGAATTTATCACACAGAATAAGCCATTTTCCCCACTTTAATGTCATCCCCTCGGTAACCGGGAGGTCGGGGGCAACAACGCAAAAACAACAAATTTGTCAATGGAATGTGCAAAGCTGGTATAAATTTATCTTGTCCTGATCCCTTGCCCCTTTTCATTGCATGATTTTTCATATGCATATGAGAATTTTCCGGGTATGGCTTTCTCACACATTTCACCGTCTGGGGCGGGTCTAGGACAGGCGGGTTCCTCAGCCCCCACAGAAGCAGTTTGGCTCCTCGGTCTCTCTCTTTTTAAAGTGCAGTGCAGCCAACTCTGCCTCTCACCATCTTCCAATGGAAACCTCAAACAAGCCTTCCCATAACTATGTTCACGCACAGGGAGCAGAACCGTCTGTTCCGAGAAAAGGCTAGATCAGTTTTTAAAATTAGGTCACAGTTTCCGCCTTTTGCATGAACTGCCTTGTAGGACCCGTGAGTGTTTCCTGCGGACCAAGCCTTCTTCTTCACCACGGGCCCCAGTGCGGAGCCCAGGTACCGCGCACCAGGCTCTGGGGAGAGTCTCCGACCCACACCTCGCCTCCCTCGTCCAGCACTGCCCTCTGCCCCTGGCTGCAGACTCCTTGGGGCAGGACCAGGTCTTCCTGTGGGACGATGCCCACGTGTCCCAGGAACTGAGGTCCGGCGTGCCACTGTCCTCCCTTGGCGTGCCGTGCAGGCGCTTTGCTGGTGGGTTTGACCGTTTTTCCACCACAGCTCACTGGCTGAGGACAGGCTGCTCCCCACGCCCTGACCTTGTTTCTTCCTCCCTCCTGTTGGGTCCCTTTAAGAAAGCATTTGGGGCTGCAGATGCAAGAGGCTTGCTGCCTGATCTTCACCTGGTCCCCCTACCATCTGCGGGAAGTGGAAGGCAGCACTCTGACCACACTCTTGGCAGATGCCACAGCCCCACCTTGCTGCCCACCCCTCTCGTGGGGGCTCCACGTCTCACACACAGGCCAGAGCCCCACCGGGAGCAGAGTCCATGAGGGCACTGAAGTCACCCTTCTCCGGGTCCCAGACAATCACTTGGAGCAGACAGGCCATTGAGTTCACCCTCCAACTTCAGGGGAGAAAACTGAGGTTCCTGCAGGAAGGACGTGCCCAAGACCGTGGTACCAGCTCGACTTCTCTTCGCAGCACCTGTGCAGACCACTGTCAGCTGGGCTCCTCCCTCACCATCTTGGAAGATGAGCTGGAATCCCTGGGTTACGCTCAGAGCCCCTTGCTGCTCTTCCCATGCCACGCTGATCCCCATCACACCGGTCTTCGCTGCAACATGGCAGAAGACACCACAGCAAGCATAAAATCCCCTTCCCAAAGCTGTGCGTGTGCCAGACTCTATCCGAGATTGGCAGAAACAGGAGAGAGGTCCACATTTCAGTGACCCAAGCACACTCAAGGTGATTATTAAGTATGCTGGCTCCTAAAGCTCGTTGGGGGTTTTGTGACAAGCTGCTTTCCTCCAACGAGGGTCTCGCTTCCCATCCCTCACGGCACCTGCACAGAGTGCAGTGCGGCCCATGTGTCCGAGCTCACCCAAGCCCACCTTTCAGGAGGAAAGCATCTCTGAGGCAGACCACAAGCTCTCCCCTAGTCATCTCCTCTGCTTTGAAGTCAGATGCGGGCGGAAGAACCATGTTCCTCCTCCGTTTTGTTTTGAGTGTTGAGGTTCTCAACAAAGGATCATTTTTCCATTTATATTAACACCAACTCATGCTTGAAATCCATCTTCTTTAGCAGGAAATGAGCAGTTAAATATTTTTAAAAAAAGAGAAGAACAGTTTGGCTCTGGGCAGCACTGGATTGAAGGTGCAGAAAACACAGGGGGAGAGTCTGGAAGGGTTCAGAGCCGCCGAGAACGCAGACGGCCAACAGGATTAGAGATGACTTCTCCAGCATACATCTACACGGCTGCCCCCTGCCCACCTCCTCAGAGCACGCTGCCCACAGCCCCTGTTTAACAGACGCTGCTACTGGGGGGCATCCAGCAGGTGCTACCACGCAGATTGTTGAAGGAGAGACTGCATCCAGAGGTGCATAGTAATCACTTAGATGTGGGTGCTTTCTTCTGAGAGAAGTTTCTCCGTATCCGTATTCTTCTTATAAAATCCTCAGAGAAGCCCATGATCGTCAAACATATTAAAATGTTGCAGAGTCAAGCCATGCGCCATGGCCCTACATAAAATTATCTTCCAGTGCGACTAGCATTTCAGTAATAAACAACAAAGAGGCTTCACCAGTATAGGGGGCTCATGCTCTTAGACACATTTCTCCTCTGACTTTTTGCCATCTGGGATAAGCCGGTACACGCTTTCCAGAGGACAGTTACCTAACCCTGGTTCCCTTGGAATTCAGCATAAGGTAGAACAAGACCAGCCACACAAGTCCCAGGTTCAAATCCTACAGAGTTAATGCCAGTGTGGTGCACTTTGAATTGAAATGGACATTTTAAAACTACTTTTGTCTCAAAATCTATTCTCTTGACTATACCAACATCATTTACCTTTGTACACAAGAGCACAAAAAACCCAGGAAACTCCAGCCTTTGTCAGGCATTGACTTGAGACAAACTCAAGCCCCAAGAGCCTGACTTTGGACGTCTGTGTGAATGCTGTCCTGCTCCCCCTCCTTCAGGCCAGAAGAACAGAGTAGCTAGTGGTGGTCAGGTATTTACATAACATAATCAAAGGAAGTGGACTCTGAGGTCACTGGTTTTCTTGACTATCTAGTTCTCACACTCAAAGATAAAATTTATCAGTGTATTTTCCTTGGTCTGAGGCCATCTCTCTGCAGAGGTGCTCATGGGTGGACCTTCCCTCGATCAGGGGCTCATCATCTCTGCTCAGTCAAGGCCTTACATTTACTTCTGTTGCCCGCCAATTGATCTTCCAGTAAAGTCCCAGACTGTGGAATTCCACACGCACCGTACAGATGGGTCGACTTTCATGTAGAGACTTCCTCATCTCTTGACACAAGAGGAAATGCTACACCCCACACACAAAAAAAACAAAAAGCAAAAAATACACACTCACGACCCCACAACAATGAGCTATGAGTGATTGACTTTTTACCAAGATTAGAACTAAAAAAAAAAAAAAGTATCTTCACCTTATAGGATAGTAGTTAATGTTTTTAGACAAATATTGTAAGTTTTCCCAGGTTTTTATTGTAATTTAAACCAGTTCATAAAATGGTTTCCACCCATACAATAAATACCAGCTGTTTATGCAGATAACTGAGCTATAATAATAAACATGACGACCTGGGATCTGTCTTCAGAGGAATCCATGCAAGAGATTTTGAGAGCACATAAAAGGCAGGTCATCTCCCTAGGACCACGTAAGCTGCACGAGTCAGAGCAGCGCACGGCAGCCACAGGAGCACGTGGTCCACAGCACGTGGGTGGGGTTTCTGCAGCCACCCAGCTCTTGGCCACCAGCTCTGCCCCTCGCTGCTCAATGGGCATCACAGCAACAGGGGCACAATCCTCAGATTGCAAATCCAAAAACTGGTACAAGGCGAATATCTACCTTGTGGGGTCATTTTTAGAATTAAAGGATTTAAAACATTTCAAGTACTTAGCATAAGGCCAAGCTCACGTAAAAATTTCATTATTATGACATGATAACCGTAGTGCCTACCGCCATGCCTGGGGCATAGTAATTTTCCAATTTATATGTGTAGAACTGAACATATTCATTTGTTATTACTGGGGTGGTTCTCCCTGAGATCTCTGCCCTGCCCCCCCCGAGATGACACTGAGTTCCAGAAACCAAGATTAACCATAGTGAGTTATCACACGCTGCATCCTCAATGGTGCATTGAGAACACAAAATTAACTGCTGTTACGTGGCGTAAAATGCCCACCACCACGACAGAGAGTTCATGATTCTGAAGGAGTAGAAGTCTAAAAACCACCACATGAGAATTGGATTCCATGTGAGGACGTAGCACCATGTTGTGTTCTTACCTGTCAGTCGTGCCTTGCAAAGGCCGACAGCAAAATAATATATCACATTCGCTTAATAACAAAACTCTTACTGAGCACTTACTAACATGCTAGGTGCTGTAACCATGGTCTTTGCTCGAAAAACTGAGGCTTAGCTGTTATGCAGGGCACTGCTATGAGGCAAATCATTAAGACACACTGAGTAAAGCAGATAAAACATAAAGTATTGGGTAGGGATTTTGTCCAGACTGGACACAAAATATCCAGGAAATGTCTTGTATGAAAAAAATTTGTGGAATAAATAGTCCTTGATACTGAATCAAAGGTAGGCATGTTGAAAAGGGACATGCTCTGAAGCTCATCTCTCTAGACAGCCAAGTGGAGGGTGAGCAGGAGGGAGTGAGGAGGGCAGGGGTGGAGAGTGAGCAGGAGGGAGTGGAGAGGGTGGTAGGAGGGGTGGATTCATCATTAGCAGAAGATAAGTTCATGTATTTGGGAAAAAAAATCAATCACCTAAAAGGTTATGGTTTATCAAATAATTCAGTAAGGTGTCTACATAAAAAATGAGACACCAACATCATTCCACATGTAATCAACTATCAGATAGACAGCATGAGGGGAAAAAAGTCAAATGATAGATATAGGATATGTGTGAGGCCCATTTTAGAACTCGGCTGAGTATTCCAAAAGAAAGATTTTCTGCATGAAAAGTCATGCTCAACCTTCAGATAGGAAGTCTGCCTTATGAGGATATCAATTCTACTTGAATTAATTTAAAAATGTCATGTAATCCTAATAAAACATCCATAAGGGAAGAAACCATAAAATAATATCCATAAAATTGCTGTGGCAAGGAGTGATATGGAAGTACCCTTCCCACCAGATGTTAGAGCACGCCATAATGTGAGTGTTACAGCTGTTGCACTGAATGGACAGATAAATCAATGGAATAGAATAGGGAGTCCAGAAATAGATCCAAATATCTATATCAAGGATTTAGTATATAAAAAAGTTGTCATTTCACATCACTGAGAAAAAGAAGGTTCAATAAATACTACAGGGACATGAAGGGGCAATCTGAAAAAAGCAAAGTTGATGCCTACTTTACTACTGACACCAAGATAAATTCCATATCGAATAAAGCTTCAAATATGAAATAACCATGACAACACACATAGCATAGAACACTAGAAGAAAATACTGGAACACGGTCGTCACCACTGAGTGAGGATGATTCCCTTCCTGAACAAAATGAAAATCCAGAAGTCATCAAAGAGTAACTGATAAATTCAACTATATAAAAATACAAGTTTTCTAGCTGCAAAGCTCCACCAAACAGGCAAAAAGGAAGTAATGAACAGGCAACATCTCTACAACATACATCACGAGAAAACGCTGCCCCTCTTCATCTAAAGGCTTCTACAAATCAGTAAGAGAAAGGCCAACGGGGTGATAGCAATATGGACAAAATGCATGAACAAGCCAAAAACACAGAAGAACATGCCCAAACTCACTCCTATGAAATATGAGAATTAACACCACATCAGGATACAACTTTTCATCCATCACATTGGCCCAGATTCCTTGTCGGGGTTGAGGAGAAGTTGCTGTCATCCGTTACTCGGTGTGCGATGATCAATACAACCTGTGCAGGTAGGGCAGGCACTGCCATCATGCCCGAAATGTGCTTGAATCTTTTCTTTGAAGATTTTATTTATTTATTTGACAGAGAGAGACACAGCGAGAGAGGGAACACAAGCAGGGGGAGTGGGAGAGGGAGAAGCAGGCTCCCCATGGAGCAGGGAGCCCGACGCGGGGCTCGATCCCAGGACCCTGGGATCGTGAACTGAGCCGAAGGCAGATGCCCAACAACTGAGCCACCCAGGTGTCCTGAAATGTGTTTGAATCTTAACGTGTTCCTGGTCTTGTGCACAACAGCTCCAGCTCCAGGAGAGCACACCACAGACACAGGCTTGCATGTAACTCCGAGGGATGTGTAAGGGTATTAAGGCATCTCTGCCCGCATCAACACAAGCCCAGGAGACGGCGTCATGGGTCACAGTGACGTCGATCGGAGAAACCCAGGGAATGGATAGCAGACGCCCACCTACTCAAGTTCTGAGCCACGGAGGCACAGAATGTGTCTGAGAGCACACACAGGACCACGGTAGCCTTCCACGGGAAAGGGGAGGGACACACGGGGGGATGAATGGAAGGAGGCTTATTTTCATTCCATGACTGTCATGGCTTTGCATTTCTACACTTGACCATGTATTACCCCTTCGGAAAAATGTGTTTAACAACAGGCAGGAGAGCTTGTCCTGGGAAGAGGAGGACAACCCATGGCCCCGTCAAAGAAGTTTCCCTCCGTGAACCATTGAGGATCTGCCTACACCCGAGCAGTAAGACACCCAGGCGCAGGTAAACATCCAGGTAAACGCGCACTCCGTACAGGACGAGCAGGTGTCACACCCCAGCGTGGATGTTGTCAATCCCACCCCTGTGGACGTGGTTCTCCACTATGAGGACCCTGCCCCTCTATGAAGAATTTTAGTAAATTACCCTGTTAACAGAGAAAAACAGGGAAATTTTACCTGGACCGTGTCATCTGTGTTGTAGCAAAATAGTTTTTGAATTTTTAAAAGTCTTCAAACGTGTGTTTTCTCTTTTTGCCTCTACGGTGAGATGAATCTTCATTTCAAGGATGTATGCCTTCCCAGAAGAGAGGGCGAGCAGGCTGGATTCGTACCAGCGGGCACAGAATCATTCCCCTCGTCCCTGGTAGAGCTGAGCCTGAGGTCTGCTCTGGTCTGGTGAGAGGACTCTAGCTGCAGATGCACACCCTATCTTTCTGTCAACGCTGTTTCAAGTTTGGCTGTTTCCATGTGTGGACTTCACTCCTCACATGCAAGGACAAGCGTAAATCCGATGAAAAGGCGGGGATCGTGTGTGAGCATGCGCGCCATGAGATAAGAGAACTCCAGTTTTGAGGCTGGGGTTCAAGCGCTTCATCAACAAAGTAAGCCCAGGGGTCTTCAGATGAGATTGCATGAGGCCCCAGCATCCCACAAGATCTCCATCTTTTACGTTCATTTAGGACGTCCTCCTGGGGAACCACGTTCTTTGTACCTTGGTGGGAAAAGGAGGCCTAGGTTACGTGATCGTAAGCCGCACTCCCCCGCTCCCTGACCAGCCCCCGTGTACGATGAACAGTCCTCATGCCCTGCTTTGTCTTTGTGAAGCTCACACAGAGCGGAAATGCATCTCTTGTGTTCGGTGGGAGAATATCCCAAGTCTTAGGTCTCATTAAACAAAGACCATGACCACTTATCGCCCATTAAAAAACAAACACATGTTTATCTTGTAGTCCATTCTGCAAGAAACCTCCCTCCCTCAGAACATCGACCCTCTAGCGTTTAATTCAAGGCAGGAGGCTAAGAGCCGAAGGAATCAAGCCAGGGGTAACAACTGTTACACTCACGAGGACCCTTGGTGGGACAGCGGCTGTCACGGGCTGCAGAGGGAGGGTTTGGAGTCAGTAGGACAGAGACGCGGGAATGCGGGTGCATCTGAGGTGAGTAACGGGGCTGGTTGTGCAGGGTGGTGGGTGAGCAAGTGTCCCAGGTCCTCTCTCTGCCCTGGGAGTGGTGCTCTCAGCCCTTCAGGGCCCCTGTGGCTCCATCAAATTAAAAAGCCCTTCAGAAGCCAAGGATGACACATCTCGAGCCTGCTGCTCCCCGATGTGTCCTGCTGGACCCCGAGCATGGGGTACCCCAGCCCAGGAAGACCCTGCTGCCCAGGACAGCCTTTCCTGTCACCTCCTGTCTTCACCCCACATTCTGGTCAGGAAGGGAACAGGAGAATGAGCCCCAGGACGCACCTGTTTCAGCAGGCTGATCCGGGTTTCACACTACAGATTGCCAAAGAGATGTACAAGGGGTCTGACACCGTTGGGAGAGTGGCAGGATCCCGGTTGGGGGGTGGGCAGAGCGTGCGGTCAGAGAAGGGGCTGTGGGACGTTGACCCCAGCAAAGCCTCCAGCTAGAATAGCTGGGGCAGGTTGCATCTTCCAGAAATAGCTCCAATAGCATTTCCCATTCCACTTGCCTTTCACTGTCCCCCCAAAATATATGTCCACATCCTCACCCTTGGATCCTGTGAATGAGACCTTCCTGGGAAACAGGGTCTTTGCAGATGTAATCAGGACGAGGCCAACCCGGAGTAGGCTGGGCCCTAAATCCAATATGACTGGTGTTCTTATCAGAAGGGAGAAGATGAACTCAGAGCTTCAGGAAGATGGCTGGGTGACAGCAGTGTGAGGGGCCAGAAGAACGCAGCCACAAGCGAAGGACTGCCCGCAACACCAGAGCTGGGAGACACCGGAAGGACCCTCCCCCAGGGAGCTCGGAGCAGCACGGCCCTGGGGCGTCTTGATTTCAGACTTCTAGCTTCCTAGCCAAAACACGGGAAAAAACACGTACAGTCTGTGGTGTTTTGTTACAGCAGCCCCAGGAATCTGATCGCATCTGAAAGGATGAGCCCCGGTTCGGTCAGGCAGACCTGGGCTGGAAAGTGAGTGAGAGAAACAGGGGAGAGACAGACAGACAGACAGGGGTGAGAGAGTGCACTCCCACACTGGCTCAGGCGCTCCCGGGTGAAGGTGCAGCTGCCCCACAGACATACCACCCCTAAGAGGGTCAGCCCCCAGCACACCGATTGCAAGGGAGGTGGTGTTTGCAAGCATGGCAGGTGCATAAATGCTCAGCAAGGACAAAATCACTCTGTGGACATCCATGTGCACAAGCATCAGTGTGCGCATGCCGGGCGGGCTCCGCAGGCCCCTGGGGCTCTGAGGGGGCCAGCACCCATCCTCACACACCACACCCCGGCTCTGCAGCCTCGGTCGGCAGGATGCCTGCTTGCAACCCGAAGTCGAGGTAGGGGGTCTCCCTTCCTCACAAGGCTGGGGGCTTGCCGCGCTCCAGGACGCGGAGAGAGGCCTCAGCAGTGTGGTGGACGAGGCGGACACAGCAGACACACTGACAGTCGCCTGGTACCAGGATGCAGCAAACCAGCATTAGCGGGTGCTCCAGGGCCTGCCACGGAGACATCCCGGCCAGGCTGCAGGAGCTCCATCCCTCCGTCCGGGGACGGGAGACCGAGGCCTGCCCTTCAGCCGCTGGCCGGCCAGGCAAAGGCAAGGAGGGACCAGCTCCACGTGTGGGACGCTGTGTGGATGGCCAAGCCATTCAAGCAGCCCTATGGTTAGCTTCAGAGGATTATCGTCCCGTTTTACTCCGTTCTGATGCCTAAGCACGGGTCGGACCGAACCGCGTGAAACCGCAATGCTTGTAGGCTTGTACCCGCCATTCCCTATGGTTCCGTCCAATCCTCCAATCCGTGTGTAACAGTACGTGTGGATCTAACACGAAACGATTCTTACGTACTCAAGGAATCCAGAGGTAGGGTTTGAACAAGTCGGAGAACGAGGGAGAATGAAGAGCAAGATTTCCTCTGTAATAGTAGGAAGTGTGAGGGATTTTGTTAAGAATCACATGGCTGGCGGCAGCAGAAATCACGTGCATTGACAGGCTGGAAGCCCACTCCTCCCTGAGCCGGGTCCGGAGTCTGCCGCTGCCCATGTCCTCACTTCTAAGTCCGTTCAGGGAAGCACTCTTCTTGGGCACCTCTGTGAGGAGCACGTTGGGGGCGCTACACCTGCTTTCCGGGACTGTTGCCGTCTCAGAAGAAACTGTTGTGCACACAGAAAGCTTAAACAGAAACATTTGTTCGTGCTACAGCCGTTCGCTGAGCACGTCTGACGAGATGGCTGCTGGGGTCAGTGCCAGGGGTCTTCAGGGGCAGGATGCCGCACGAAGAGTCTGAGTGGAGAGAGTGAGCCGTCTGCATGAAGGTGCGCAGGTGACGGCACACGGGGAGTCACGTCCCAGGGAGGAGGGGCTGTGCCCAAGCAGCAGGGCAGAAGGTGCTCCACCAGCGGACCTGAGAGCCCTCCGTCTGAGAGGCAGGGCTGTGTGTGGGAGGGGCGGAGGGGTGCGGGTCTCCACACAGAGGTCAGCCCAGGAACAGCTTGTTTTCTGTCTCTTGAGGACTTGCTTCTTCCTCTAAGCCCTGGCGCCTGTGAGCCACCTGGGGCCCTGGGGATGCCGATCCACCCACAGCCTTCAGTAGCTAAAAGCTGGGAACCCAAAGGCGGATCCAACCCAAACTACGTCCAGAGCCTTAAGCTTCCATCACGCCCACCTCCCGGTCCTGACGTGTGCTCCCCCTGGTCCCACCAGCGACCCCAGAGCCACTCCATGGTCTCTCAGATGGACTTCCCTGGAGCCGCCGCCTGGCTGGTGCCCCACTCCCCACTCCCCCCGAGTGCAGCTGGCTGAGGCTCCTGCTCTTCCCTCCCGCTAAGTCTCCAAACCCACCACGCCCCAGCCTGGGAACACCTCTGCCAGCCCCAGCCCAGGGCTCCCTCCCGACAGGCTTCCCACCAGAAAGCCACCGAGCCTCTCCTCAGTCCTGCCTGTGCCGGCTGCAGTGGCGCCCGGGTGTTCTGAGCGAGCAACACCCCAGGCCAGGAAGGCACCCCGACTCTCCAGCCACGGCAGAGCCGCATGAGCACAGGCCCCATGAAACCTCAGCTAACATTCTAAGCCAGGCCATGATAGGTTCCAATTAAAAAATCAAAGTCAGTGAAAAAACAAATGAAGAATGGCCAATTTTAGTCTGCATTTCAATTTATACAGAGAAGAAAACTCCTACAAAGGGCCTTCCAATCTCTGAAAGCCCAAGAAACATTCTGTAGTGGACATCTTATAGGGTGTCTTAGAGGTTCCCTAAAAATGGAGGCTGGAAATGGGAATGAATTAGGCTTCTGTGTTCCTCTTTGGTAAAAATTTAATTTATTAAATTATTCATTTATTCCTCTTTGGTTAAAAAGAGAAATATCTCACCTGTCATAACCTGTTGTCTATAATCTAATTTTGCCCTCAATTTACTTGTCTCTGCAACTGAGTAAAATTCTCCTGTGGTTATTAATAGGTTTCTTAATTGCAACCAGCATGTAACACTGGGGCACTCAGTGGCAGCTAATGACGGGAATCCGGGTTATGTGGATCAGTACGCCCTGGTGTTGTAGAGGGTGATATAGTACAGATGTGGGTGATTGAATAGAAATAGACGGTGTAGATAGAGACGTAGGTGCTGATACACACGGATAGTTTACATATAGACACAGCCACAGGTGGGCATGGGTATCGCTGACTCAGGTATAGGTACACATGATACAGGGACAGGGACAGACTTCCGCATGGGGTAGCGGCTGTAGACGCAGACACAGGTGGACATGGGTGTAGATGCCGTGGACGTGCAGGGGTAAATATACACAGACACACACAAAGACCACAGAGAGACAGACGTAAGTGTGAAGGGGGGGAATGTGCACATAGACATGGAGACGGCTGCACACACCACTTTGAACAATGCCCGTAAGTTTCGAACAAGTCCGCCAAGAGGAATGGCTGCCCCTAACAAGCCGTCACTGTGTGACACCTGAGCCCACAGCTGTTAGCCTTTTCCCTCTACTCTGCATTGCCTCAGACACATTTACATCAGCAACATTAAAGCCCAAATTCATTCTCATACAACCCTCAACGCCGGTGAGGAAGAGGGGAAGGAGGAAGGCATTCCTTTGGGTTTGCCTGGCAGCTTCTGTCGTAAGGAGAGCTCCAGTCGTCCCAGGACTGGCTTCTAGAGCAGCTGCAAAACCAGGGTGGCCAGGGCAACCAGCCCCTAATGCTTTCATCCTGAAGAAGAGCTAGGAAAATTCACAGGAACCCCCTTTTCTATTCACAAATTTTCAGAGAGGCCCTGGGAGACAGAGAGAGGGAATGAAAGAAGACAGGGAGCATCAGCGCCCCATTTCACAGAGGTGCACGGTGTATGTGACCTGCTCCGCTCCCATCCAGTGAGTGACCGAGAGTAGGTGTCACCCAGCCAGTCTGCATGACACCAGCCCACCATCAGCCCTCATTCCCTGTTGTGCACGTTCCTGGCCTTAGTTCACAATGTCTGCAGTCGACACCACAACCACGCAGTAACGCACTACAGTGTGGGCGTTGACGGTGAACCCACAAGCCTCCTCCCGCCCTGCGCTTCCCTCCTTACCGCTGCCATACACCCCTCCAAACACACGGGCACACACACAAACGCACACATACTTACCAGCTTTTATAAGCAATGTGCAATCTCTGTGAGGCCCCCATTTCTGGAACTGTAGTCACAGTGAATAAAGAAATGCATGTAGGTAAGTTCAACGTATTTTTATTTTGCAGCTGAAGGAAACTTTCAAATATCATAGTTTCACTTAAAATAAGATATTCAGTTTTTGTTTTCTTAAAATTTTCCAGCTTTATTGAGGTCTGATTGACAAAAATTATGTATATTTAGGTATACATATTCACCACAATCAAGCTAATTAACATGTCCACCACCTCACATAGTTACCACTTGTGTGTGTGTAAAACATCTAAGATCCACTCTCAGCAAATTTCAAGAATATAAAACATTATTATTAACTATAGTCACCATGCTGTACATTAGATCTCCAGAACTTATTCATCTTATAAATGAACTAATACCTAATAATTAGTTCAAAATTAAATAGAATCATGACAACATCTGCTTTGTCTTTCCCCCACTTCCTATTCCCTGCAAAGATAAAAGGACAAATGGCAAATTAACTTAATTATTGCTCTGAGGAATAGAAAATTCCCTTTTCTATCAAATATTATATATGTTTGTTTGAGTATGTGTATGTATACACATAGGTTACATAGATGATAGATGGTAGATATTGATAGATACATTGATAGATGAATAGATGATGGATAAATAGATGATAGATAGATAGATAGATAGATAGATAGATAGATAGATATCATGGATGAATGGATAGGTGGATGGACGGATGGATCTTGAGCTAGATGATGATGATAGAGGTAGATGATAGATGATGATATAGATGATAGATAGATAGATGATAGATAGATAGATGATAGATATGGATAGATAGACTGCTTCATAGCTACAGCAACAAATCTTCTTACACATTAATTTGACTTATAATCTATAAAATGCCAAAGTTCTAGAAACCAGAGGCAAAGAGAAATTTAAATGATAAACCAGTTTATTTTGAGCTACACCTACCTTTTCCAGGCGTATTCTAGTAAAAAGTTAATTTGACAATGGTATGAAACACAGAAGAGAAATTGGCAAACAGCATGAGTAATAGATAACAAGTTGCAAATTAAATACCAAGCAGATAAGCATCATCAAGGAGAAGCAGAATATATCAAAATTTGCTGTGCCTCTAGGGATAGGCTAAATTTGCTGTGCCATATAAAACAGTGCTATTAACACGTCATTGCAAGATTTCCTTTCTGAGGAGATGACTTTGGTAAATGTGCATGTTTTTTGAGCACAACTGTTCAAGCACAAAAGAAGCCTAGCAGCACAGAATGCAATTTAGTAACTAGCCCTAACAAACAATCTGCCCACCATAACGACTCCGAAGTTTGGGAAATGCGCTGAAGTTCTGTAACTTACAGTATCATGTGCAGTTTGGAAAGTGGATAACCTATTGGTTCTGCATTGCTCTGAGGAAGAAAATGAGATCTATTCCTCTTAGTTAAATATAGATTAAACTAGAATCAGAAAGTCATTTTATGGAAAATATGCTCATCTTGATATATAAGAAATTAACTATGAAGACCAGACATAGTTTCAGCTTTTCTTTCTTTTTTTTCTTTTTTTACAGTTTTCAAACTTGGTTTCAATGCAAAAAAAAAAAAAATCAACCAAAATTTGGCCGCTTCCCAAAGCAAATGAAAAGCTATTTTCTTGGGGGATGATGCTTAGACTTTCAGAGGGTTGAATTCTTTGAAAAGATTTCTATTACTGAACAGACAGAAATTGGAAAAATTTAGAAATGCATAAATAAAACATGCATCTTTCAGAAATGGACAGGAAGACTAGAGGTCAAATTTCCAAGAGATAAAATGAATGATAAGAAATATAATATGAATAGAAATGAATATCCATTTCAAATTTATTTCTAGGAGTAGCAGAGTAGGAAAAAATACTTAGTCATTCTTAACCAAAATTCAATATATAAAATATACCTAATACCTACCACTCAGGACCATTCTCAGTGTTGAATGAAATAACTCCTATAAATCACCAAGATTAGCTGGTGACAATAGCTGGTGACAATAAATGAAAGTTCTAGAACCTCAAACATAAGCTCATGTGGCTTGGACTTAATAATCAAGAAATGTGACAGGTTCTGGGAGTTCCGGGAACTCCCTAAAACAGTAAATGGTAAATTGCAAAGTTTACTGGAAAGCAAGTTTCTTCTCCTAGTATTGTGCCATGTTGCTTTCAGGCACCAAAGAAACATTACGGTGACATTTGAGGACCTTGGAGAAACTGTCCAGGCAGGTGATTACTTGAGATGTAACTTGTGCATTCTCCTTTGCTCTAGAGGAAAGTCCCAAGACAATCACAACAGAGTATGTCGTGAGTCACAGATCCACGTGACTATGTTGGCCAACAGCCTGTAGCGCTTGCTTCTCACCAGACAGGAGCTCAGACGGAAGGTCAGACGTGCATTTGTACATCTGTGTCACGCTCGAAACCAAGGCGAGGTGGACCCAGGAGGCCACTGGTTTTATTTCCTCAGGCTTATGTTCCTAACACCTTCCAAACAGACGTAAGCTGCAGAGAGACCGTCTCAGAGCTTTGAGAATTCTTGACATAGTTCATAATCCTTGTCATCAGAAACGGATGTGTATTTTTCCAGCTAAAATGGCGAAGGCTTTTCCCTGAAAATACTTCTGTGCTTGTCAGCCCCTTGAGGTCACGTTAAGAGCGTCTCAACGTGGACCAACCCCAGGACTAAGTTAGTGCGGGAGCTGTCCTTGTGTTTTTGTCTTGCTCGCTCTGCAGCACCTTAAACTGAACACAGTGGTGGACTGTCTTTCTTTCCCCCCTTCGCATGCCTAATTTCTGCCAAGTGTGAATCTTTACTGCGCTGTTCCCTTTTTTTTGTTGTTGTTATTTTCTTTTCACACCACACATTCCAAAGTTATACATACTTAAGTGAAAGTTCTTCCAAGCAGGATTTGCATGTTCCAAGTAGAGACCTATCCGTGGGTACAACCTGCTCCTTCGTCAGTCTGGAGAGGCGCCTGCAACGAGGCAGTGCCATTAGCTCCTGGACCCCCAGCCTCCACTGCGTAGCCAGCACCTGCCCCGGCAAACAGCCACTGGGTCATCTGATTGACCTTCAGGACCCTGGGCCTGCATCAGAAGGCACGGCAGCGAGAACGTCACGTGCAGCTGGGAATCCAAAATGTCAGCCACGCACTATCCCCCTCTGGGTGTCCTTCTGCCTCGCCTCAAAGACGCCACCCTGCGTGTCCCCAGCCCCGACTTGGGCAGGGGTGAGTGGCAGCTCCATCCACTCCTCAGGCATGGATGTGCGTGGGCTCAGCTCATAAATCTTTTTAATTGTTGAAAGTCTTTATGTAACGGGATCCATTATCCACTGTGCTTGTCAAAATGTTATTTAATAAGTTGCCTGTTTTATTAACCCTGACAGAAAAGAAAACAAGGTTCTTTATCTCCAGCTGTTGGAGATGGAGCCAGAATTTGTCTGGGTCTTTCTCTTAACATGTTGCAAAAAGAAAACGTGTGTTTAGCAGGTCTGCCAGCATGAGGTTCATGACGGCTCCCTGTGCCCCCGAAAGTTTTGGGGCCGGAGTGATAACTGTTCCTCACTTACCCCCTGGCCACGCTGAGGTGGTCATTCAGCACAAAACACCGGGGAGCAGGTGGTTATGGCCGGATAGGAACTGATTCCAAAGGAAAGCACAGGGGACTAAGAGGCTTACTATTTTTAGAACACTAGGGGCCTTGCATGTGTGGAAGGAATCCTAAAACAGGTGGGAGTGAGCATTAGCTTGAGATGATGCTACTCATACAGAGCAAACCTGTGTAGTCCACAGATTTTTAATGATTTTATTCCTGACTACAAATAACCAAAGCACCTCCAAAGAAGTGGAGGATTGACAAAACATTGGAGGGGAAAGCATGCTCATAGAAAAGTCCTAAAGACATGAATAATTGACTGAAATATGTATTTAGTGTGTTTGCTTTAACAGAAAAGGTGCTACGGACACCAGTCTCATTGACTTGACTAGAGCCACACTTCCCGTGTGGTCTTGCAACACAGAAACTGCACACCAGGGCCACGAGGCCACCCCTTCCAAATAGTACATTCCTGCACACGGCAGTCCAACATGATCACGATTCCGCGTGTGTCGGGATGCATAACTGTTCATTCCACAGCATCATTTGTCAAAACAGACAATCTCTTTTATTAAAATGGAAAATTCACTGCTTCTCCCCTATTCCCTTCCGCCTGACTTTTTTTTTCTTTGAAAAGCAGAGATAAATCCCAGTAGCACAATTAAAACACTAGCTAAATATTACTTTGTTGGGCTTAACGATAGATTACAATGTGTGCATAATGACCCAGTTCTAGTAATATCATCTGATTTAGTAAGGAAATCAGAGCCTGCCATATGTTCCCCAGTAAGGACTCAGAAATTCTTCTTCTCCTTCGTGATGGATCAGCCAACTGCCAGCAAGACGATGCCGCTCGGTCCTGAAGCCTTATTGTTGAGCACCAAGCATGCCAGAGTCTTAATCACGACACACATTTCACCAGGCAGCTTCCAAAGGAGAGCAGGAGGTCAATTAACAACCTGTCACCTGCCTACTTCAAGTCCCTTTACCGTTATGAACTGATTCATGCATCCTCTGTATATTTACTTACTAAACTGGAGGCTGAGCTTGAAAAAGGAAGGAAAAGGGAAAAAAATGCCAGGATTGAACACAGAATTAAGGGAATTGTAGCTCTAAAAACTGACTATAGTCACTCTTTCATGTTAGTAGTATGAGATATACCTGACAAAACAATCTTTTTCAGTTTTTAAATTAAAATTTAAATGTTAACTAAAAAAATTCAATTTCAGAACAAATGTAAATGAAAATTTTGTTACTAAGGTGTAATATCGATTATGTTAGGATTTAAGAAGATAAACTACTGATTCATTTGTCAGTATCATATAGGAATAAGAAAAGGTAAATAAATAATGCAAGAAATAATTATTGACTGAAATATTTCCAACCACATTATACCATAATTGTGCAAATTGATTCACATATTTAACCAAAATTAAAACAAGACTTAGTTCCTACAAAAATGGAAAAAGTGTATACGCTGTATTATCATTTGTATGAGAAGAGAGGCATGTGATTCATAAAACAAAAAAGGAAGTAGCAGTGGGTATATATGTTGAATTATTGGCTTTGCTTTGGAGCCATGTGAATATTTTATGATTATAGAACAAAATTGGGTTTAAAACGTAAATTCAAAAATACTGAAAGGTAAAACTAAGGTAAGAAGTGCTGACCTGAGGTTTGGGCAGCATTCAGAGCAGGAGGTCTGACCCAACCGGGTCAAATGCCTGACAAAAACATAAACGTTCTCCTGGGGACTAGCATTCATACCATCTAGGATTCAAACTGAAATAACTGACATACAAAGAACCGGGAAACTGAGAGTTATCAAGGGAAATCAATGAGCACACACGAAGCACACCCTATACAGATGCTGGAACCACCAGAAACAGACCTAAAACAATAGGGACATAACAGTGCTCCATGAGAGGAAGAAGGACAATGAAGAAATTCTCAGCAGAAAAACAGATGATAAAAACAGAAACAAATGGAAAATCAGAACTGGAAAATACAATATCTAAAATAAAAGGACTCACAGAACAGATGAATAGCAGAATGGACATACTTGAAGAAAACTTCCATCACCTCAGAAACAAGCCAGTGAAAATGATCCGGCTGAGGTAGACAGAGCCTCAGAGGCCTGTGGGACACCAGTAAAAACAGACATTCCTGTCTTTGGAGTCCAAAAAGGAGAGGAAACTGGGATTAAGACACAAAGTAATGTTTGAAGAAATAATGCCTGAAAGTGTGCCAAACTTGGTGGAAGACATAAATTTACAGATTCCAGAGGCTCTACAATCCCAAAAAGGATAAAAGCAAAGAAAACCGTTTTGGTCACATCATACTCAAAACGCTGAAAGCCCAAGATACACAAAAATAACTTGGAAACAGCTGGAGAAAAAAGACCAGTTATCTAGGGAGGGACAATGATTTGAATGACCATGAGTTTTCATCAGAAACCACAGAGACATGGAATAGCTTTTTTAAACAATTACAAGAAAATAAATATTACACCCAGTTTTATATCAGTAGATGAAATAACCCAAATAAAAGTTCTAGCAGGCTTTTTGTTGTAGAAATTGACCAGCTGATTCCAAAATTTATATGGAAATGTCAAGGGCCTGGAATAATCAAAGCAGTTTTAACATAAACAAATAAGTTGGAGGATTTATTGTACTTTACTTCAAGACTTACAATTAAGCTACAAAATCAATACTTTGTCTTGGTGTTAGTGTGGGTGAAAAGTACGCAGATAGATTAACAGTAGAGGATAGAGGGTCTACAGGCAAGTTCAACCATATATGGTCAATTGACTTTCAATAAAGGTGCCAAAAAAATTCAAGGGTAGATGATAATATTTCAATAAATGGTATTTGAGCAGCTGGATTTCCCTATAAAATAATGAACATTAACTCTTGCCTTTCAACATATACATAATTTAACTCAAAATGAACCAAAAACTATGCAACTTCTAGGAGAAGATATTGGTAAAGTTGGGATGATTTTAGATTTCTTACATAGAACACAAAGAGCCTAAATTATAAAAGAAAGAATTGATAAATTAAGCCAGAACAAATTTAAAGACTTTTGCTCTTTGAATGACACCATTAAGAAAGTAAAAACACAAATCACAGAAGAGAAGAAAATATTTATGACGGGTTCATTAGATAAAGGGCTTGTGTCTAGAACGTATAAAGTGCTTACACAGCTCAATAATAAGAACTCTAAGGACCCAATAAAATTGGGTGAAAGATTTGAACAGAGGGGACATCTAGTAGTCTGGCTTTTTTGTGAACCAAGTGCCCGATCTGATTTGAGGGAAGGGTGGGTGGGCAGCTGAAGTGGAAAGTGCACCCTGGTACCCAGGGCATGCCACCACACTTCTGACCACCCAGACCGTGGGTCTCCTCGCCAGGATGCTGCAAGACCCCATTGGCCAGGGGCAGCAGAGGGAGCCTGGATTTGGGGGTCCCAAGGCAGTGCAGGTCCAAATCTAGAATATCCCTGTGAGCAGGAGGCTTCCTCAGAATTACTCAGAAGTGACCTTTAATGATTGGCTGATAATGGGAATTTTCATGAATCTGAGTCAGAAGTCATGTATTCCAAAGCAAGACTTTGAGAGTTTCCTTCTCATTCCCAGGAAAGGGCAAATTGATTATATGTTTCTTGGCCACATCCCACATTGAACCCAACTGGGTTGTAGTCAGAACCACAGAGAAAAGGGAAGCATTTCTATTTATCTCTGAGCCACCTGAATAATCAACTTCTGCCGATTTCATTGTCGGTGGCTACAGAGTCAGAAGGAATAGCTAAAGCATGAAAATGATTTTTGATACTTAGAAGGCTTTTTAACTGGTGGCCAGGGACCATTACTGAAACCATTTCTTGGTTCTTCTAACCTGTGGCTTCTTAGTGTTGGAGTGTCTCCTGGACACCATCCTTATGTAAAGTGATGCAGCAATTCGGGATTTGTGTGCTCGCGCTCTGCCCGCTTCACTCTACTTTACTTATTTATTTCCTTGGGCACTCTTCCAGGGGCTGTTCAAGCTCGTGAATATCCAAAATGAAGCTGGCTTGAGCTTACTTTATATTTTGGGGAAGCGAGATGAGTAAAATTTGTGAAGTGTGTTCCTGTTTCTTGCAGGAATTATTTTGTACAGTCATAACTGGTCTAAAAGAGTAAGACTTTCTGATTCTTTCAGTAATTCTTTTGAAGGATGAAATCAAGTATCTCCCTACAACTTACTACAAGAAACAGAACACGTTTTTAAATAATTTTTACAAAAAGATTGATAAGGTCAGCCCTCTAAAAATAGAATAGGAGTCAAGAAGAGGGAACCATCTGAATTTCAGAAAGATCTCATGGAAATGGAAACACACTTGCTACATTTTAAACAATAGTTGGTTGCCCACGGATAGAGCACTGCAGAATATCAAGTCAGTAGAGTGTGAGATAAGAATTTCTCTCAGAAGCAAAAGCAAAAGACAGAGAAAACTGATAGCTGAAAGGCCGGTGAGACGTAGGAAATTTAATCAACACATGATCAAATTTGAAGAGGCAAAAGCACTTAGAGAAAATAATCCATCAAATAATTAAAAAGAAAACACACAACTTTTGTATGGTTCTGAATTGTGTCCTCCCCAAATTCTTATGTAGCTCGGGATGGACTGTGTTTGGAGGTGGGGTATCTAAAGAGGGGAGTAAGTTAAAATGAGGTCCTGAGGGTGGGCCCTGGTCCAGTTGGACTGGTGTCCTCGTAGGAAGGCGATTTCGGACTCACAGAACACCAGGGGTATGAGCTCACACAAAACCACATTGCAAACACACCAGGAAGGCAGCACCTGCAAGCCAAGGAGAGAGGCCTTGGAAGAAACTAAACCTACTAACGCCCCGATGTTGGACATCTATCCTCCAGGACTGTGAGAAGATAAATCTATGCTGTGTAAGCCACCCAGCCCATGGTGTCTTATTACCGGGGTCCAAGTGGACTAAGGCATTTTCATTAGTTGAAAAATGTTCTTCCATCTGCAAATCAAAGGAGATCACTCAGTTTAAAAAGATGTAATGATACATAGGCAAACACCTAGACGTATCTTAGTAAAATTTCAGAAATAATAATGTAAACCTTTAGTGAGGAAAAGGCATGGCCTACAGATTGGTCTTACTTGTCATGCAGTCCTAGAGACTAGAACAGTCATTACAGCAGCGTGGTATCCAAAAAAAAAAAAAAAAAAATAGACAAATAGATCAATGGAAGAGAATGGAGAGTCCAGAAATAGACCCACACAAAGATAGTCATGGATCTTTGACAAAAGAGCAAAGGCAATAAAATGGAGCAACGACAGTCTTGTCTTTTCAACAAAAGGTGCCAGGACAAGGGGACATCCTCATGCAGGAAAAAGTGAGTCTAGACACAGACCTTACACCCCTCACGGAGCTGACACAAAATGGACCACAGATCTAAAGCTACAATGCAAAACTATAAAACTCCTAGAAGATCACATAGGAGAAAATATTTATGAAAGACACACTGATAAAGGACTGTGATCCAAAACATATTACATACAAACTCTTAAAACTCAGCATAAGAAAACAAGCAAACTAATTAAATGGGCCAAAGCCCTTAACAGACACCTCACGAAAAAAGAAATACACATGGCAAACAAGCATACAAGAAGACTCCAAATGTCGCCAGGGAAATGCACATCAAACCACAACGAGACACCCCTGCACACTGATGAGAACGGCCCGAATCCAGAGCATGGAGGGCGCCCAGCGCTGACGGGGGTGGGAGAGCAGTGGGAACTCGCACTTGCTGCTGGTGGGGATGCGATGCGGCGCAGCCGCTGCAGTAGACAGTTGGGAGTTTCTCACAAAACTAAATATACTCTGAGCATACAATCCAGCAATCACACTGCTGGGTATTTACCCAAAGGAGTTGAAGACTTGTGTCCACACAGAAACCTGCACAAGGCTATTGACAGCAACTTTATTAATAATCACCAAGGCAACTGGGTGGCTCAGTTGGTTAAGCATCACACTCTAGATTTTGGCTCAGGTCATGAGCCCCATGTTGGACTCTTTGCTCAGCAGGGAGTCTGCCTAACATTCTCTCTCTCCCTCTGCCCATACCCTCCTCAACTCACATTTTCTCTATCTCTAAAATAAATAAATAAAATCTTTAAAAACAAATAATAATCACCCAAACTTGGAAGCACCCAAGATGTCCTTCAGGAAGTGAATGGATTAATAAACTGTGGTCCATCCAGACCATGGAATATTATTCAGCACCAAAAAGAAATGAGCAATCAGGCTATAAGAAGACATGGAGGGACCTTAAATGCATATCAGTAAGTGAAAGAAGCCAACCTGAAAAAGCCAACTACTGTTTGAATCCAACTGCGGGACATTCTGGAAAAGGCAAAACTATGAAAGAGTAAAAAGATGAGTTGTTACCAGGGATTGGCTTAGTGGGAGGGATGAACAAGCAGAGCACAGGGGATATTTAGGGCAGTGAAACTACTCTGTGTGACGTCATCATGGTGGATACACAACATTATACATTTGTGCAACTCATCGAATGCACACCACCAAGAGTGACCCTCATGTAAACTGTGGGTGACCATGGAGTGTCAGTGTAGGTTCACCAATTATAACAAATGCAGGGCTCTGGGGGGGGGTTGCTGATAATGGGGAGCCATGCATGGGTGGGTTGGGGGAACCTATGGGAAATATCTCTACCTTCCCCTCGATTCTGCTGTGAACTTCTTTAAATTACTTTATATACTTAACATGATTTCAGTGAAAATATTAATGGGGTTTTTTATGGAGCTTGATGAGTTGATATTAAAGTTATACATAAAAATATGCACATAAGAATAGCTGCATTGCAAGGTCCACAGTAGCCAAACTGTGGAAAGAGCCGAGATACCCTTCAACAGATGAATGGATAAAGAAGATGTGGTCCACATATTCAATGGAATATTATGCAGCCATCAAAAAATGAAATCTTGCCATTTACAATGATATAGAGAGAACTAGAGGGTATTATGCTAAGCAAAATAAGTCAGAGAAAGACAATGATCATATGATTTCACCCATATGTGGAATTTAAGAAATAAAACGGAATCATAGGGGAAGGGGGGAAAAATGAAACAAGACGAAACCAGAGAGGGAGACAAACCATAAGAGACTCTTGATCACGGGAAACAAACTGAGGGTTACAGAGGGAGGGGGTGGGGGGATGAGGTAACTGGGGGATGGGCATTAAGAAGGGCGCATGATGTAATGAGCCCTGGGTGATATATTCAACTAATGAATCAGTGAACATTATATCAAAAACTAATGATGTACTAACCTTGGCTAATTGAATTTAAATAAAAAAATAAATAAATAAAACTCCCAAACTTGGAGAAAAAAAAAAAAGAGTAGCTGCATTGCTGGTGGAAAGATAAAATGGTGCAGCCCCTGTGGAAATAGTTCAGCAGTCCCTTCTAAAACTAAAAGCGGGCGTCCCAGGTGACCCCGCGCCTGCGTTCTTGGGCATTGAGCGCAGAGGTGAAGCTGCTCACATCACAGGGCCACGTGACCACACACATGTGCACAGACAGGCACGCATGTGCACACACACCGGGAACCCCGAGTCCACTCCACGCCTGTGTGACATCCTGTGGGCCCCCACATCACACTGCAGTTATGCGAGATGCTGCCGGGGCGGGAGGCTGAGGGAAGGGTCTGTGAGACCTTCCTGTAGGTTTCTGTTGCAACTTTCTGCGAATTTGTGATTATTTCAAAGTAAACATTTTAAGTCCGTATTTTACAGCCATTCCTTGCATGTCTGTAGTCCGGAGATTGTTAAAGGGTCAGCAGTGAGTTGCCTGGATCCTAAGTTCCTGCAGCATCAAAGCTGTGGAAGAAACTCAGGTGCCGACGGGACACAAAGGGAAGGTCCAGCTCTACTCGCAGGAGTGCAGACACTCCACAGGGGAAGTCGCCCTCGCTGACAAAGGAGTGACGGGACAGCCTGCCCACAGCCTGTCAGGTGACGCACCTGCCGGAGCCATGGCCCAAGAACAGAGGCCAAGCTCTGGTGTCCTGCTGAAGCCCGGATGGCCGCCCCCTCGTGAGGTTTCCCCACAGTCGGCGGGCCTTTCCCCACAGACAGGGGGCCCTTCCCCACAGACGGCGGGCCTTTCCCCACAGACGGGGGCCCTTCCCCACAGACAGCAAACCTTTCCCCACAGACGGCAGGTCTTTCCCCACAGACGGGGGGCCCTTCCCCACAGACGGGGGGCCCTTCCC
>NW_027397073.1:393300-401816 GCF_003265705.2 Callorhinus ursinus | reverse complement strand
GGGGGGCCCTTCCCCACAGACGGGGGGCCCTTCCCCACAGACGGGGGTCCTGCCCCACAGACGGGGGGCCCTTCCCCACAGACGGGGGGCCTTTCCCCACAGACGGGGGTCCTGCCCCACAGACGGGGGTCCTGCCCCACAGACGGGGGTCCTGCCCCACAGAGAAGCAAGCTATCCGCACCGGCGGCGGCAGCTCCCCCCACAGGCAGGTGAGGAGTTCTGCCCCTGAGTGTCCACGGGCACACTCCTGATCTGGTCTCACCCTCCGGCCTTGAACCCAAGGGTGGACGAGCAGGTCTTGTGGATCTCAGGTGAGGGTGTTGCTTGTTTCCTGGTCCAGCTGCAAATTCACACGGGCTTGTCCTTTGCTCAGACATGTTGAAATCCCGTCTCTAAGGGGCTGCTCGGGGGCCCTGGCTTCTGCCGAGGGCGTCACTGTGCTCTGCTCTGCTGGTGTCTAACTGAGGTCCATGGGGGACAGAGAGACGTTCCTGGACCCATGGAAAAGGCCCATGGGAAAGCCCAGCAGATTTTGCTGAGCCCACACATTTATAAAACCGTTACTCCTTCCTAACTTCCCCAAAGCTGGCGCGCACAGACCGCCGTTCTGTCTGCTCTGTCCTGCTCGAGAATGAACCCTAGAGCTCAGGTGGATGCGACGGCAACACCGCCTCCGAAGCACGGCCCCACACGTCTGCCCGTGGCCGCGGCCTTTCCAGAGGCTTCAGGGCATGCAGGGCACCAGCCTCCCGCATGGAAGCGGAGGACCTCAGCCCCGGCCCGGGCCCCACGGCAGACAGTTCCCGGCTTCAGAAAACTTGTGCCTTCACAGGACTGCTCTACAGCAGAAGCCTTTAACCGCGGAGATGGTGTTCTCCGCCTGGTCCCCACCGCGTCTTTCCCTAAGCGATCGTCCTCGTGAGGAATCGTTCTCCGTCGGCTGGATAAATGCTCCCCACCAGCATCTGCACCCCTCCGCGGGCCCGGGGCACCACACAATGCCCAGAGTGCAGATGGGCTTCTCGGGACCCAGCAAGGCCTTCGGCCGCCCTGCCTCGTCGGCTCAGGGCTGTGGGCCCCGGGAGCCCACGTCACAGGCTCTGCTCCCCCTTGGCAGGTCCCCGTGGCCTACACGCTGTCGTGTTTCCACAGGGGACCAGGGAGCTGAAGTGGACAGCGTCCTGAGGCAGAGAACAAACTCAGTGGAAACACTTCTGAGCAGCCATCTGCCTACTCGAACTTCACGATCCTCTCCCCCGTGAATCTCCGCATGCCCCGCGCAGCTCACGGTGGTCGCTTCCTGGGGCTGCCAGGGCAGAGCGCAACAAGCTCCTGGTTAAAGCAGCACAACTTCCTTCTGCCCCGTCTGGAGGCCGGGAGGCTGAGGCTGAGGTGAGCAGGCCACCCCCCTCTGAGACGCTGAGGGCATCCCACGCCTGCCAGCGTCTGGTGGCCCTTCCATGCCTTGAGGTGAGGCTGCCTCCCTACAATTCCACCTGCTTTCCACACGGCCGTGTTTTCTGTGGGTGTCCGTGTCTCTCCTTGTAAGGACACCAGTCACCGGGGTGGGTCCACCCTACTGGCCTCCTCTTAACATAGTCCCATTCCTTATTAGGCTCACATTCCCAGGGACCGGGGTTCGGTCTTGGATGCATATCTCTGGGGGCACGATTCAGTTCACTACATGGACAACCTAGTACCTAATCATGTTCATACTTTCTTTTTTTTTTTAATAATTTTTTACTGTTATGTTAATCACCATACATTACACCATTAGTTTTTGATGTAGTGTTCCATGATTCACTGTTTGCATATAACACCCAGTGCTCCACGCAGAACGTGCCCTCTTTAATACCCATCACCAGGCCAACCCATCCCCCCACCCCCTCCCCTCTAGAACCCTCAGTTTGTTTCTCAGAGTCCATCGTCTCTCATGCTTCGTCTCCCCCTCCGACTTACTCCCCTTCATTCTTCCCCTCCTGCTATCTTCTTCTTTTTCTTTTTTCTTAACATATATTGCATTATTTGTATCAGAAGTACAGATCTGTGATTCAACAGTCTTGCACAATTCACAGCGCTCACCGTAGCACATACCCTCCCCAATGTCTGTCACCCAGCCACCTCATCCCTCCCACCCCCCACCACTCCAGCAACCCTCAGTTTGTTCCTGAGATTAAGAATTCCTCATATCAGTGAGGTCATATGATACACGTCTTTCTCTGATTGACTTATTTCACTCAGCATAACACCCTCCAGTTCCATCCACGTCGTTGCAATTGGCAAGATCTCATTCCTTTTGATGGCTGCATAATATTCCATTGTGTATATATACCACCTCTTCTTTATCCATTCATCTGTCGATGGACATCTTGGCTCTTTCCACAGTTTGGCTATTGTGGACATTGCTGCTATAAACATTGGGGTACACGTACCCCTTCGGGTCCCTACATTTGTATCTTTAGGGTAAATACCCAGTAGTGCAATTCCTGGATCGTATGGTAGCTCTATTTTCAACTGTTTAAGGAACCTCCATACTGTTTTCCAGAATGGCTGCACCAGCTTGCATTCCCACCAACCCTGGAGGAGGGTTCCCCTTTCTCCGCATCCCCGCCAACATCTGTCGTTTCCTGACGTGTTAATTTTAGCCATTCTGACGGGTGTGAGGTGGTATCTCATTGAGGTTTTGATGTGGATTTCCCTGATGCCGAGCGATGTTGAGCACTTTTTCATGTGTCTGTTGGCCATTTGGATGTCTTCTTTGGAAAAATGTCTGTTCATGTCTTCTGCCCATTTCTTGATTGGATTATTTGTTCTTTGGGTGTTGAGTTTGATAAGTTCTTTATAGATTTTGGATACTAGGCCTTTTCTGATATGTCATTTGCAAATATTTTCTCCCATTCTGTCGGTTGTCTTTTGGTTTTGTGGACTGTTTCTTTTGCTGGGCAAAAGCTTTTTATCTTGATGAAATCCCAATAGTTCATTTTTGCCCTGGCTTCCCGTGCCTTTGGCGATGTTTCTAGGAAGAAGTTGCTGCAGCTGAGGTCGAAGATGTTGCTGCCTGTGTTCTCCTTTAGGATTTTGATGGACTCCTGTCTCACGTTTAGGTCTTTCAACCATTTGGAGTCTATTGTTGTGTGTGGTGTAAGGAAATGGTCCAGTTTCATTTTTCTGCATGTGCCTGTCAAATTTTCCCAACACCATTTGTTGAAGAGACTGTCTTTTGGCCATTGGACATTCTTTCCTGCTTTGTCAAAGATGAGTTGACCATAGAGTTGAGGGTCCATTTCTGGGCTCTCAATTCTGTTCCATTGATCTATGTGTCTGTTTTTGTGCCAGTACCATACTGTCTTGATGATGACAGCTTTGTAATAGAGCTGGAAGTCTGGAATTGTGATGCCGCCAGCTTTGCTTTTCTTTTTCAATATTCCTCTGGATATTCGGGGTCACTTCTGGTTCCATACAAATTTTAGGATTATTTGTTCCATTTCTTTGAAAAAGGTGAATGGTATTTTGATGGGGATTGCATTGAATGTGTAGATTGCTCTAGGTAGCACTGACATCTTCACAATGTTTGTTCTTCCAATCCATGAGCATGGAACGTTTTTCCATTTCTTTGTGTCTTCTTCAGTTTCTTTCATGAGTATTTTATAGTTTTCTGAGTAAAGATCCTTTGCCTCTCTGGTTAAATTTATTCCTAGGTATCTTATGGTTTTGGGTACAATTGTAAATGGGATCGACTCCTTGACTTGTCTCTCTTCTTTCTTGTTGTTGGTGTATAGGAATGCCACTGATTTCTGTGCATTGATTTTATATCCTGCTACTTTACTGAATTCCTGTATGAGTTCTAGCAGTTTTGGGGTGGAGTCTTTTGGGTTTTCCACATACAATATCATATCATCTGCAAAGAGTGAGAGTTTGACTTCCTCTTTGCCGATTTGGATGCCTTTGATTTATTTTTGTTGTCTGATTGCTGCGGCTAGAACTTCTAATACTATGTTGAATAGCAGTGGTGAGAGTGGACATCCCTGCCGCATCCCTGACCTTAGGGGAAAAGCACTCAGCTTTTCCCCATTGAGAATGATATTCGCTGTAGGTTTTTCATAGATGGCTTTTATGATATTGAGGTATGTACCCTCTATCCCTATACTCTGAAGAGTTTTGATCAAGAAAGGATGCTGTACTTTGTCAAATGCTTTTTCTACATCTATTGAGAGGATCATATGATTCTTGTTCTTTCTTTTGTTAATGTATTGTATCACGTTGATTGATTTGCGGATGTTGAACCATCCTTGCAGCCCAGGGATAAATCCCACTTGGTCGTGGTGAATAATCCTTTTAATGTACTGTCGGATCCTATTGGCTAGTATTTTGGTGAGAATTTTTGCATCCATGTTCATCGAGGATATTGGTCTGTAATTCTCCTTTTTGATGGGGTCTTTGTCTGGTTTTGGGATCAAGGTAATGCTGGCCTCATAAAATGAGTTTGGAAGTTTTCCTTCCATTTCTATTTTTTGGAACAGTTTCAGGAGAATGGGTATTGATTCTTCTTTAAATGTCTGGTAGAATTCCCCTGGGAAGCCATCTGGCCCTGGGCTTTTGTTTCTTGGGAGATTTTGGATGACTGCTTCAATTTCCTTAGTGGCTATGATCTGTTCAAGTTTTCTATTTCTTCCTGGTTCAATTTTGGTAGTTGATACATCTCTAGGAATGCACCCATTTCTTCCAGGTTATCTAATTTGCTGGCTTAGAGTTGCTCATAATATGTTCTTATAATTGTTTGTATTTCTTTGGTGTTGGTTGTGATCTCTCCTCTTTCATTCATGATTTTGTTGATTTGGGTCATTTCTCTTTTCTTTTTGATCAGTCTGGCCAGGGGTTTATCAATCTTGTTAATTCTTTCAAAGAACCAGCTCCTAGTTTCGGTGATCTGTTCTACTGTTCTTTTGGTTTCTAGTTCATTGATTTCTGCTCTGATCTTTATGATTTCTCTTCTCCTGCTGGGTTTAGGCTTTATTTGCTGTTCTTTCTCCAGCTCCTTTAGGTGTAGGGTTAGGTTGTGTATTTGAGACCTTTCTTGTTTCTTGAGAAAGGCTTGTATTGCTATATACTTTCCTCTCAGGACGGCCTTTGCTGTATCCCAAAGATTTTGAACAGTTGTGTTTTCATTTTCATTGGTTTCCATGAATTTTTTTAATTCTTCTTTAATTTCCTGGTTGACCCATTCATTCTTTAGTTGGATGCTCTTTAGCCTCCATGTATTTGAGTTCTTTCTGACTTTCCTCTTGTGATTGAGTTCTAGTTTCAAAGCATGTGGTCTGAAAATATGCAGGGAATAATCCCAATCTTTTGGTACCGGTTGAGACCTGATTTGTGACCTAGGATGTGATCAATTCTGGAGAATGTTCCATGGGCACTAGAAAAGACTGTGTATTCTGTTGCTTTGGGATGGAATGTTCTGAATATGTCTATAAATTCCATTTGGTCCAGTGTTTCATTTAAAGTCTTTATTTCCTTGTTGATATTTTGCTTAGATGATCTGTCCATTTCAGTGAAGGAGGTGTTAAAGTCCCCCACTATTATTGTATTGTTGTCAATGTGTTTCTTTGCTTTTGTTATTCATTGCCTTATATAATTGGCTGCTCCCACATTAAGGGCATAGATATTTACAATTGTTAGATCTTCTTGTTGGATAGACCCTTTAAGGAGGATATAGTGTCCTTCTTCATCTCTTATTACAGTCTTTGTTTTAAAATCTAATTTGTCTGATATAAGGATTGCCACCTCAGCTTTCTTTTGGTGTCCATTAGCATGGTAAATGGTTTTCCACCCCCTCACTTTCAATCTGGGGGTGTCTTTGGGTCTAAAATGAGTCTCTTGCAGACAGCATATGGATGGGTCTTGTTTTTTAATCCAATCTGAGAGCCTGTGTCTTTTGATTGGGGCATTTAGCCCTTTTACATTCAGGGTAACTATTGAAAGGTATGAATTTAGTGCCATTGTATTGCCTGTGAGGTGACTGTTACTGTATATTGTCTGTGTTCCATTCTGGTCTATACTGCTTTTAGGCTCTCTTTTTGCTTAGAGGACCTCTTTCAATATTTCTTGGAGGGCTGGTTTCGTGTTTGGAAATTCCTTTAGTTTTTGTTTGTCCTGGAAGCTTTTGTTCTCTCCTTCTATTTTCAATGATAGCCTAGCTGGATATAGTATTCTTGGCTGCATATTTTTCTCGTTTAGTGCTCTGAGGATATCATGCCCGTCCTTTCTGGCCTGCCAGGTCTCTGTGGATAGGTCTGTTGCCAATCTAATGTTTCTACCATTGTAGGTTACATATCTCTTCTCCCGAGCTGCTTTCAGGATTTTCTCTTTGTCTCTGAGACTCATAAGTTTTACTATTAGATGTCGGGGTGTTGACCTATTTTTATTGATTTTGAGAGGGGTTCTCTGTGCCTCCTGGATTTTGATGCCTGTTTCCTTCCCCACATTAGGGAAGTTCTCTGCTATTATTTCCTCCAATATACCTTCTGCCCCCCTCTCTCTTTCTTCTTCTTCTGGGATCTCAATTATTCTAATGTTGTTCCGTCTTATCATATCGCTTATCTCTCGAATTCTGCCCTCGTGATCCTATAGTTGTTTATCTCTCTTTTTCTCAGCCTCTTTATTTTACATCATTTGGTCTTCTATATCGCTGATTCTTTCTTCTGCCTCATTTATCCTAGCAGTTAGTGCCCCCATTTTTTTATTGCACCTCATTAATAGCCTTTTTTATTTCGACTTGGTTTTTATTTCTCCAGAAAGGGTTTCTCTAATAACTTCCACGCTTTTTTCAAGCCCAGCTAGTATCTTTAAAGTCATGATTTTGAACCCTAGGTCCGACATCGTACTAATGTCAGTACTGAGTAGGTCCCTGGCTGACGGTACTACCTCTTGTTTTTTTTGCTGAGGTGATATTTTTCGTCTTGTCATTTTGTCCAGAGGAGAACAGATGAATGAGAGAACAGAATGCTAACAGGTTAACAATGTCTCCAGCAAATATACTCTATACAAATCAGAAAAGACCTGAAAGCAGGGGACAAGAAAGGGAAAGAAAGAAGAGAGAAAAAAAAAAAGGAAAAAGAAAAAGATAAAGATAAAAACAAACAAAAACAGAACAAAACAAAAAAAAACAGAATATGATCAAATATGATCAGGCTAGTGCATAGATCAGTGCCACACACTAGCTTTTGGGCATATTTTGGTCTGTTAGAAGAAAGTGCCTGCTAAAATTTTAAAGGAAGAAAGACTTATATATGTACAAAATAAGGGTTGATACAATGAAGGGATGGCAGATGACTGTAAAGATGAAAATTATAAAAGGTTTTATAAAAGGAATTGATAAGAAGTTGTTTTTTAAAAAGAAAAAGAAAAAAGAAAAAAGGGAGAGAATGTGATCAGGCAGGAGAATAGAACAAAGCCATACACTAGTGATTTAGGGTATATTTTGATCTGTTAGAAGAAATTTTATCTCAAAATTTTAAAGAGAGAACAACTTATATATATATATATATGCCAAAAATAAGGGTAACTACTATGAAGGGATAAAAATATGACTCTAAAAATGAAAAATAAAAAATGTTTTTTTAAAAGGGGATTGATAAGATGTTGTTTGAAAAAGGGAAAAAGAAAAATTCAAAAAAAATAGTTAAAAATTAACTTTGAAAAACTAATGAATTATGGTAAAAAAGCCATGAATTCTATGTGCAGTATTCCCCTAGCGCTGGAGTTCTCCCGTTCTCCTTGATCGGTAAACTTGGTCTTGGCTTGCTGGCTGTTCACACTGATCTTCTGGGGGAGGGGCCTGTTGCCGTGGTTCCCAAACGTCTTTGCCGGAGGCGGAATTGCCCCGCCCTTGTCGGCCGGGGCTAAGCAAGCTGCTCGGGTTTGCTCTCAGGAGCTTTTGTTCCCTGCAAGCTCTCCGTACAGCTTTGGAGGACGAGAGTGAAAATGGTGGCCTCCCAATCTCCACCCGGAGGAGCTGAGAACTCGGGTCCCGCTCCTCAGTGCGCCCCCAGAGAAAAGCAGTCCCTCCCGTGTCCCCGGTCTCCGGCCGCACTCCGTGCTCACCCGGCCTGTGACCGAGCGTTTCTATCTCTGGCACCCGACCCCGTGTGGAGTCTCCAAACCCAGCAGATCCCTGCGGTGCGCTCCCGCGCCGCTCCTCCCGGGGGAGGAAGGGGAGTCTCCCCGGCTCTGCCGCTTGTTGGGTCCCTGCTGGAGGAGCAGTGGCCCGACTGGGCCGCGGATCACGGTTTATGGCCACCCCGAGCTGAGAGCCCGCGCCTCGGCTCCGTCTCTGCAGCCGGCTTCCCCGCTCCGATCCCTGGGAGCTCTGCCGCACTCAGGCACCCCCGGTCTCTCTGTGACCCCAAGGGTCCTGAGACCACACTGTCCCGCGAGGATTCCACCCCCCGCTTAGCCACTGCAGCGACGTCCCTCAGCGGAGCCAGCTTCTAAAAGGTCCGATTTTGTGCTCCGCGGCT
>NW_027397073.1:309430-393200 GCF_003265705.2 Callorhinus ursinus | reverse complement strand
CTCTAGCACTTGCCAGAAGCGGCCGACGGAGGCCCCCTCCCCCGCCGTCTATCCTCCCGAATATCGCCTCGGATTCACTTCTCCGCACGTCCTACCTTCCAGAAAGTGGTCGCTCCTCTGTTCAGAGAGTTGTTGCTACTCTCCTCTTCGGTCTCCTGTTGAGTTCGTAGGTGTTCAGAATGGTTTGATCCCTATTCAGCTGAATTCCCGAGACCAGACGAAATCCAGGTCTCCTACTCCTCCGCCAGCTTGCCACACCCCCCTCATGTTCACCCCTTCTTGTTTGTCTCAGTGTCCACATGTCCTCCTGACATACCTGCCTCCACCGTGAGGTTCTTGAAGACCCTGGGGCCTTCTGCAGTGGTGTGCACTGGCAAGAGGGACGGTGGTCTCTGTGAGGGGAGCGGCCTCAGCCCTGGTCTCCTCAGACCTGTTCCGTGTGCCAGGAAGCATTATCTAACCCACAACATGTCCACGGGGCTGCAGGCGCTGACGTCACCCCACAGCACGCCAGCATCAGAGCCCGGGTCCCTCTGAGTTGGCTCTGTGTCCTCAGCCCAGGGCTGCCAGATTTAGCAAATACAATACAGCACACCCAGTTAAATTTAAATTATAGACAAGCAATGAATCATGTCTTCAGTATGACCATGTCCCGGGCCTGGCCAGCACATTCTCCTCGGGGAAGGGGCACGTGGTGCCAGGAAATTGAAATACCTCTAAAGCTGTGTGTGTGCCCTATAATTTGCGAAAATGCCATGGCCTCTCTGATGGCCTCTCACACGGCATATCTTCATTAGTGGTGGGTCTCTAGGGACTCAGATGCAATTCTCTCAGGACCATACCCTCAGCTGTCCCACGTTCCCTTGACCTTGCACATACTAAAGGTGATTGTGGTCAGCTTTCAAAGCAAGTAAAGGGAAGTTTGAAAGAGTGTAAAACCAAAATCAAAACATAAACTCTGGGGTTTTTCTCTGCAAGGGCAGATACTGTCTATTTAACTTCCAAGTGGAAACCCCACATTACATGAACTCAGAATTTTTTTGTTTTATTTGACATTGAGCTCTGAAATAATACTGTTAACTGTTAATCCTTGAAAGAAAGAAAGAAAGAAAGAAAGAAAGAAAGAAAGAAAGAAAGAAAGAAAGAAAGAAAATAAATTGGCTTTTAACACTAGACAGCAGGAAAATCTAAAAGGTTAGTCCAGACCTGGTTCATGTACTTCTGCTATAAATGCCAATGTTCCATCATAGCTTTTCATAGATCAGGGAAGCGATTATCCTAGGAGCCAAGACATGTTGGTTTCCTCAGATTGGTAACTGCACAGAAGTTTTGGGACAAGGTTGTTGTTTTGTTTTGTACCATTCAAGGAGTTTATTCCTAGAAACACCAAGAAAGATGTGGTATCCAACAGCCCGGCTTGCTGGCAGGGTCCCAAGAGCAGATTGCTGGGCACCACGCATTGCTAGGGGTCAAGAGAGGAGTCAGCACCACATGACCCCAGGTTCATAGGTGGGGGCAGGGTGCTGCTCTAAATTGAGTCTGACTCTACAAAAACAAGTTTGTTCATGTGGAAGGCTTTTCCAGGCTTGATAAACTCTACTGCACGTTCATGATTGTGCATTTGAGTGACTGCTAATTTAAAGGACTTGTTTTAAGAAGATAAAATGCAAGTGCAATAAGGCTAGGTGAGTTGGCGGGTGAGCTGATCATGGTCTCGCGACAGGCAGCTTCTCCTTCAGTTTTCAGCAGAGCCACGCGAAGAATGGTATTGCTGGGGAGCTCTGCCAAATTAAGTGAGAGAGAGAGGAGAGAGGTAGGGACGGGGCTAGGGGTACATAACAGCAAAGGAATTAGCAACTCAGTCCAACGTCGGGGGGATTTTTGTAACCTGGACACAAATGTTTTCGACATCCTTTTTCCTTTTCCTGTCTTTAGCACTAAAGCTTCTTGTTTCTAAATATGGGACCAGGGAGAGAAAACTAATTGAAATTTCAGAATGTAGGTTGGAAAACAAACATCATGTTTCAATAAATATGGTCTCTTCTTGGTTTTAGGACATTGTATACTAGAGATGACTAATTGCTTGTCCTGTTTAGCTCCTTGGGATTCTCACTTCCCTTCAGAGTGAGCGCCTGTGAGGCTTTGGGAAGCTGAGCTCCTAAGGGCTGGGCCCTCTGCATTCTCACCTGGAACTGGAATGCCATCGAGGGTCTGGACAAGGCCCCCACGTGTGGCTGTTCACATTGGAAATGTCTCTGCTGGGGCCGTTCCTCCCACACTTAGATCAGCAAGCCTCATTGTTCTCTGAATATGAGCATATGGCTATATGTACTCATCACAATATGTTATAATATTTATTATGCCACCATGCCGTGCTGAGTTAAAACTAAGTGGCATAAATTTTGTGAAACACATGCATTTTTACAAATGGGTCCCTATTGCAACTTCTGTACCTTCATTCTATCATTGGTTCTTTTTTTAAAGATTTTATTTATTTATTTGAGAGAGAGAGAATGAGAGATAGAAAGCACGAGAGGGAAGAGGGTCAGAGGGAGAAGCAGACTCCCTGCTTAGCAGGGAGCCTGATGCAGGACTCGATCCCGGGACTCCAGGATCATGACCTGAGCCGAAGGCAGTCGCTCAACCAACTGAGGCACCCAGGCGCCCCTTTATCGTTGGTTCTTGCTGGAAAGATCTGACCAGTTCAGTTTTGGTGACTTGTGTTTCTCTGGTTCTTCCCCATTGTGCTGACAAGCCAACATGGGGCCTAGGGGGAGGTTGGCAATGAACACGGGCACTTCTGGACCAGTGCCCCAAGCCGGGTCCGCTGAGCTCAGGCTTCTGGCACTCAGGTTTTGAACCCTGTGCTGTGAAGGGCACCGGGATGAATATTGAGGCAGAAACAGGTGACTATGACAAAGACCACAGTCACACTTCTGTGCAGGAAGGAAAATGTTTTGAAGAAAATTGTCTTTATTGCTAGATTTACAAATGAACAGGGTGAAAACTGAAAATATAGAAAGTTGGGCGCCTGGGTGGCTCAGATGGTTAAGCGTCTGCCTTCAGCTCAGGTCATGATCCCAGGGTCCTGGGATCGAGTCCCGCATCGGGCTCCTTGCTCAGCAGGGAGTCTGCTTCTCCCTCTCCCTCTGCCTCTCCCCCTGCTTGTGCTCTCTCTCTCTCGTAAATGAATAAATAAAATCTTTAAAAAAAAAAAGAAAATATAAAAAGTTATTTCAAAATTACTTTGTGCCCGGAGATCTATATTGTTAACATATCGAGCATCTTCTGGTGTGTTCTTCCAGATTTTCTTCTCTTCATATGTACTTTGTAGGAGAAGGTAGATGATGGATGGCTGAATGGCTGGATGGATGGATGGGTAGGTGGATAGATGATAGATGAGAGAATGATGGATGATGGATAGACAGGTAGATGATACATAGACAAATGGATAGCTATAGATAGAGACAACATATACACATGCAGACTGGATATTCTATCTACACCTGCTGTTCAGTAACTGTGTCATTCAACAATGTATCTTGCACACATAACACACATCAGCCTCAACTTCAATAGTTATACAGTATTTGTGTCATGGTACACCATAATTTCTTTACATAAATCCCTATTTTGGCTATTTAGGATTTTTTTTAATCCCCACCCATTTTAAACAACACTGCATGCTTACACGATGTGTGTTAACACTGCGTGGTACAATTCTGTATTTAGAACACAAACATTGATATATCTGTCTAGTTACTGTGTAAGAAGATGCCCTTCTGGGGAAGCCGCGGCTGGGGGGACACTTAGCTCACTTGACAGCTCCACGTTCAAGGTCCGAAAGTCTCTGCTGCTTCGCTGGCAGCCACGTGAGAGGCAAACCCTGTGTTTGTTAAGATGCACCCAGGCAAGGGCCCTGCTCGTGGAGCGTGAATTCTGACTTGTCCCAAAGATGGGCACCTAATTGGGTCTCAGAATAGGTTTGGAGAAAAGGGGGGTGTGGCAAGAGTTTTCCTGTGGAAGCGACAAAGGGAACTAAGTGCTAGGAACTGAAATTGTTTGTGTGAAAGCCTGAGCCGTGGATGGTGCCCAGCACAGTGTCGGATGAGTGTGAACAGGTGTAAATTGCAATGACTAATGATGCAGTTTCCCTTGGGTAGGGAATATTCTAGAAGGACAATAGGAAGCACTTAGCAAGGCCTGTCCTTTGGTTCTTTTCAAGGACTGAGTAGACAGAATTCAAGGACTAGTACCAGGTAGAAGCTCCAAAGCCGTTGATGAGAAAAGACGTAAACAGTTTACACGAACAAGGCCTCTCAAGTGTCTCTGGGTGATGTCCTCACCTCCTTACGAAACCACCGTTACCGAGCGAGGCACGAAGCTGTGTTGCAGCAGCTGGGCTCTTCGGGCCCCTGCACACAGGGTTTACACCAGAGCAGTGACCGAGGGCCAGTCCCGGCTGTGCTTTCCAGCCAAAATATTCCCAAACATGACTTTCAGAAACTACAGGCAGTGACTTTTTTCCCTTAGACGAGATCTTTTTCCCTTTGCTTTGCGTCATTTGTTTTCTTGAGGTAGATCCTTAAAGAAATAGCAATCAGAAAGTTGCTAATTGCTTTTTTATTTTATAGTGGCAGCTCTGATTTTATTTTCCTCTGGCAGTAAAGTATTATTAAAAGTTGTTTGATTTGAATTTTTTGCACGTCTAAATGTTTCAACAAATGCTCATTTAAGATCTCGGTTTAGTGTGTTGTTTTCTTCTCCTAAAAAGTTCAAATTGCAAAAATAAAACAGGCTACTGAGGAAGATTTCTGTGTTTTCACTTTTTTTTTTTTTTTTTTTTTACAATAAGACTATAATTTCCATATTTCAGAGTTGGAGAAGTAATACGGATTTTTGTTTCTCTGTCAATCAGCCTCCACAGCAGACGCTTCACCATGCTCTTGCTTGGCCTGTCGCGCGGTCAGTCCCATGGGTGAACCGAGCGCCTCGGCAGTGACGCAGCACCCAGAGGCCATCCACGTCCTTTCTCGTCTGCGCCTGGCCTACACCCCCGAGAGGAGGATAACCACGCGCCACGTTGATTTAGTTCGCTCTCATGGGGATTTGCAATAGTGAGTAGGAAAATGCACGTAGAGACCATTGTTGGTGACTAGTAGAGTGAATATAAGAGGGAACTTCACGTCCAGGAGATGTAACTTTCTTAAGAAGCAATTAAAAAGTCCAAAAAGCTTCTGTGCATCTGCCTTTTGTCTCCCTGCTTGTTTTAATAATTCCAGTGTTTTCCTTTTCTTTTCTCCGGCTTCTCAGGTCTGTTTCTGGGAGTCTCCTATTAGATTGGCTTTTCCTCTCTTCTCCGTTGTGCTGTGACGTCCGTGTCCCCTGGACAAGGCCAGAGAGCTGGGGCTGCCGGAGCTCCAGAGCTGGACTGGGCACCGCCAAGCCTTGTGCGTGCACCTGTCCGAACTCCAAGAACGGATGTCAGGGGCCTCGCGGCGCCACTTCTGCATACCAGTGAGGACTTTCAACGGGACACAGGCGCCCCGCATGCTACGGCCCCGAGAATGGCGGAGCCAGCCGACAGGCCTGCCGAGAGCCGAGGGAGCAAGGCCACTACCCTTCCCCTAATTCAGACGCCCACAAAATGGGAGAACCAAACTGGTCCTGCCAAACCTCAGGACGGGAATGAGGTAAAATCTGTAGGAGTTGAAGGGAAGAGAGAGAGGAGGGAGAAAGGAAACAGGAAAAAAAGCATTTAAATAATAAATATTACCTCTACTTTTCACACTGACCACTTGCTTAGGAAATACTTGTTTTATCAAAAAATATAGTTCTATGAGCGAAAGCTAATTTTCTAATTCTCCGATAGCCAAGAGCAGTAACGTGAGTCTGTACTGATTCAGCTTACCAAACTACCGAAAACTGCGGGTATTGTAGGGAAAACAGCAACAACATTTATAGGTACGGAAGGCTGATAAAGCTACAGTGTCTATTTTAATACTTACGGACTTTTTATGGAAAAGCTAGTAAGCTATGAAAGGATGAAATCACTGCTCTAAACTGTGTAAGTCTCCTGGCAGCCTGGATTTTTCCCTTTGAGATGATAATTTTTAAGTATTATGAAAATTGATAAAAATTGGCCATACTTTTAGAGTTAATCCTTCCCCATTCAGGGATTATCTTTAATCCTATTTATTTCATACAACATCGCTGAGGAAGAAAGTTGAACTAGACTGAGAGGTGTAGCCAGATAATAATTTTAACCTTGTTAGGGAGCTCGGGCCATAGTCCCAGTGCACCTCTGCTGGGTGCGACCGAGCTGCCTGCCTCCAGGTATAGTCAGAGTTTTGGTTCGGGTGCCCCAGCAGTCAAGCAGAAGCAAATAAATATCAGGAGATTATGAATTAAGGCAACCTGCCTGTCAACACCAGCCAAGTGGGAACCCAGCCTTTGATTATGGTTTCCATGCATTAGACCGAAGGAGACCAGATCACTGTGATAGTTTACTGCTCTCCCAAGAGATTATGTATAAATGAAGAAATAAGGACAAGGAGAGACTAAGGTAGGGAAATCTTCAGTGTGCACATATAATCAGTGCGTTGTAGGGCAGACAGGGTAACACAGTGGGCCCGCCAGGGAGAGAGACCTGGAGCCCAGCCCTGGCTCAGCCAACGCCACCTTGGTACGTGAACATCTCCCTCCCCACTCACAGGATCCTGGGGTGGCTCCTGACCCTTCCCAGCACCAGCACCACTTGAGGGATGTCTTCATGCCCCAACTTGGAGCTGCCTCCAGGACTCCCTGCCCTGCCTTGTGCTGATCACACTCTGACCCAGGCTTTGCCCCACTGAATGGTCCCCTTTGCTTTCTGTGCTTCATCCAGACCTTCTTTCCCGGTCCCTAAGCACAGCCTAAGCCCCAGCTAGAAATTCAGCATCGTCATTTTCCGCACGCCTGGGCTATGAGCCAGTGACGCCCAGGCCATCTCTGGCTCTGGAAGCCCCCGCCTTGGACTCAGGCACTGCCGTCCTTGACCAAGACTGCAGGGTGTTCAGAGGGTCACGAACAGGACTGTGACCCAGACACACCACCCGACTCCTCTTATGTCAGGGATGGTGAGGTCATTGAGATGCGGGCTGGTACTACATTTGTTACGTAACGTGTGTACGCGGACGTGCATATTGTGACTTTCCCCATCAACGCAAGTCCTCCAGGCTTGTCAATGGCTCTTCTTTTCCATCCTTTTGAGAGGAAATAACAAGTCCTTCTCTCTCTCTTTCCAGAGGGAGAATTACTCATTGCCTCAAACAACTTCTCTTAAAGTCCTTACACCAGCATCTGGCTGGGTGCGGGAGGATGTAGACGTCATTCCTCTCAGGGAGTTTATAGTCCAAGAGGGAAGCACAGATGGAAGCAAACAGTCCAGGTGTGATCGCACGGAGTAGAAAGCATCCATAGTACGCCTGGGAAATCAAGCCCTGAATGTGGAGTAACTGCATGACATTGAAGAGTGAGAGTTGCCTGCAGGAACGGGAGGAAACACATGTGAAAAGGGAAAGTGGGATGAGAGATTGTGGGCTATCAACCCACAAGCATGACTACTGCACTGGTGCAAAAGTTCAGGAAGAAAGTAGAACATGCCGGGGCTTGGCGCTCCAGTAAGGACCTTCTGCTTTTGTCCTCTGAGCAGCAGGAATGGGGGAGATTGGAAAATGAATTGGGAATGACCCTGAATCTTGGAATAATCTCTCAGGTGATCCCAGGAGGGATGGATTGGAGCAGCAAGACCAGTTGGCTAGGAAGTGACTTCTTCGGTCCATGACATTCTCGCTGAAAGGCTTTCCCCATCTCTACTGAAGCATATGCTCTAACTCTCCTCTTAGCTCCCCGACGACAACTTCTCATGAAATGTATCTATAGACATGTTCTTTCTAACCATTTCTTCCCTAAACTCTTGGAATTCGATTCTGATTCGAACATGGAAACTGTAGATCCTATTGAAGCCCTAATACTCATTTCTAATGCTCACTCTACTTGATGGAGCCCATCTATCTGGCCATTCTCTAATCCCTAAAAGCCTGGTGTATTTTGGACCCCAATGGAGTGCACAGATCACCCGAGGCTTTGCCAGGAGTATGGTGTGCAGAGGCCCTGAAGCCAGACACACGTTGGCGTCGTCACTAAGCTTCCCAGAAACTTGGATTCCTCTCTTGTCAAATGACAAGTCTAGAAGGGTCACATGAGAACACACACGCACACACGCACACACACCTGTTTGCACACCAACACCACAGAGCACCTGGCACAGCACAGCCACTCAGCATATAGCTTTATTCTCCTTACACTTACTTACTGAGACTAAGGAATGAGTTCAACATTTTGATCCTGAGATGCAGCGGCTGGTCTGTGACCAGGTTTTCTCTATTTGTAGAGAAATAAGAAATAGAAGACAAAAATTTTTAAATGTTTCCTGTTTTTCAAAAAGGTGGTGATAATAGATGCCATTTTGTGTTTTGAGTGTATGTTCAATGTTTTTAATTGGAAATATTTAAAAAGTTGTGGAATCTGTATCAGTCGTTTTTTATTTTTTAGTTTATTTTGTCATGAAATTCAAACACTTGAGAGTACAGACGAGAATCCTCAGGCACCTTCGGGAGCTGATTTTATTCTTTTAAGAAACTAAAATTGTGCCAGAAAGATTGGAGTTCACTTAACTTAAAATTAGAAAGGATATGTACTCATTATCAGTACTTGCCTCTCCATAGTATATTAAAACTGTAAATATGCGCTTGGAAATTGCATAGATGTTTGTGGAGATGTTCCTACAACTTTACTTTTAAATGAGGCACAGAATGAGTCACTAATCAATAAACAATATTCATTGACCACAGTTAGTCGTATGCTCTGCAACAAGAATGACAGGAAAGAAGGGACTGGAGAAGCACAAGTGTTGACCGTCTCTCCCGTGGGTCCTGATGTCACGGCTGCCCACACATGCATACATGCCTTACAGAACTGTCCCATGCTTTTAACGCCAGTGGGATTTCTAAAAGATTTCTCTGCTGGAAACTATTCCAAAATATTTTTTATTATAATGTGTTCAGGAATTAAAAAGAAAATCAAACAAACATGTGGTTGTCACCAATCCGTCCATATTTCATGAAACAATCAGATCACTGTTGGAATTCCCTGCAAACCAAAGGTCTGTAAGAACTAATCAAGCTCTTTCCCTTCCACGTGTCAGATTTAGCCCTAGGAGCTAGTCTTGTAGGAAACCTGTAAGTCACTTCTGGACCCTTGTCTCCACCACCTACCTTGCCAAAAAATATTATTTACTAGATGTAAATAGTGCCTAAAGGTGTCATTTGACTACTGTACTGTCAAGCTGAATTATTCATTTCTATTTGTGAGAAACACCAAAAATGTAGTGAACAGATGTTGTTTTCAGGGGACAAAAGAAAAAGCCAGAGAAAGAGGAAAGGTCAGAAGATATTTAACACCTGACAAACTGACAAAGCTGCTGTATTTTTTTTTCTTTCTTTGTTATTTGTGGGAAATAAATTTCATTTGATTAATCAAAAAATCAGAAATTATGGTGAGTTATGCATAATAAAAAGGATGGCAATTTTTCAAAATAGTGGAACATCATAGATGTGAAGTTATATAACTGATGTAGCACCATAGTTGTAAAGCTGTGTCTCACCAGGGATGTAACACCAGCAGTGTAAAGTACTGAATATGATTTAATCATCTGGTATTCCTGGTATATGCACATTAAAAAAGTAACTGAGGCAAAATTTTCATTGGGATGTATTTTGGAAAGTGCCAGCTAGTAGAGTTCCAGCTGGCTCAACTCCAGCTGCTAACAGAAATATAGCTTGAGTGTAGATCCAGCCTAAATAGACCCCAAGCATCCAAGTTAAATTATATTTGGTGCCAAGCCTTTTAGAAAAGTCTACTTGGTTATAGACTGGTAAGTGAAATCAAAGCTGCCACCATTGCATGTCAAATAACAGCTGAGGGTTTATGTTAGAAAATGAAGTTAGCTCACATGATCTTATCAATTGATGCAGAAAAAACATTTGACAAAATCAAACACACATTCAAGATAAAAACTCTTAGTAAACTAGGAATAGAGGAGAATTTCCTCAACTTAATAGAAAACACCTACAAAAACCTATAGTTAAGACCATTCTTAGTGGTCAAAGCCTCGATGTTTTCCCCATAAGATTGGGACGAGGCAATGATATCCCCTCTCCCAGACGCTATTCAGCATCCAAGTAGAAGTCCTAGGTAGTGCAATAAGACAAGAAAAAGAAATAAAAAGCACAGATTTGTAAGAAAGAAATGAAACTCTTTGCAAATGGCATGGATAATTATGCAGAAAATCCAAAAAAACACAAAAACAAAACAAAACATGTAGAACAAAAAATCAAGAATAGCAAGGTCACAAGACGCAAGATCAATTGCTTTCATATAAACCTGCAAAGAACAATTGGAAATGAAAATTACAAAAACAATAACACTTATAACAGGACCAAAAAAAGTACTTAGATATAAATCAAGATCAACATCAACAGCAATAAGTCATATTGATATGATATGATGAGAATAGCACTTTACTTTGGTGGTCTTCCTCTCAAAACCAATAATCAGTTTAATAATGAGAAAGATAATCACACAAACTCAAATTGAGGATAGCCTACAAAATACCCGACCAGTGTTCTCAAACTTTTCAGGTCACCAAAAATAAGGAATTCTGAGAAAAATGTCACAGCCTAGAGGAGCCTGAGGAAACATGATAACTAAATGTAATAAGATGTCTGGATGGGATCCTGGGACAGAAAATGGACATTAGGTAAAAACTAAGGACATGTGAATAAAGTAGGGACTTTAGTTAACAACTGTATATGAATATTGCTTCATTTGTTTTAACCAACTGTGCCTTGCTAACATATGGTGCTAACAATAGGGGATGGGCAAAGCAGGAACCATCTTCACATGCATTTTTTCTTCCTGTGAATCTTAAATTATTCTAAAACCAAAAATTTATTTGAAAAAATTATTGAACAGTCATTCTGTGTTGAAGCACTGAAATGGATACAGTAGCAGAAAAATATGAAAATATAGGAAGATTTGAGATTCTTCTGCTTACCCCTAGTTGCTTTTTTATTTAAAAAATAAATGTGAAAGTAATTTTTATGATAAAACTTCATGTTTTCTTTTTTATTTAAGTAAATACCATTTTTAATATATTTTAGATAAAGGGCAATAACTATGCCTTGAATCTGGCAATTTCTCATTAGCCTAATATTTAAGTTTTAGGACTTCCTAGGGAGACACAGAAGACATAAATTTACCTCAAAATAAAGTTCAGTTTAGACTAATACGCAAACTCAGGAACAAATGATATATTTGAATTACCTTTAATATTTGTTCAATAAAAATAAATACTAGAATGTATTACAGTTGAATTTTAGAACTTCTCCAGCAGAATTTTTGATGTCAGGTGTTGAGGGTGGTGCACAGTCTGTGCTTATGGAGTTGGTCTTTTCCTGATGAGAAGCTCTCTCTGACAGAAGGTGGGAGCTCCATTCTCATTAACAATGTTTTAAGGTTACAATGTAGTGAAAGCTTTAGAAAATACAATCTGAAAGCAGGTTGTAGTTTTCTCCTGAAATGTCATCCTTATGTATTCTTTTGAATAAACAAAATTCGTCTTATACAAGCTATTCCACCTTGTCTATGAAACATAATTAAAATCTATAATTGTTTTAGTATAAACTGTTCCTTTCTAAATTGATTGTATTTAAATGGGACTATGTTTTGTATTGTTCCCATTACAGTGAAAAAAAAAGCATATTCAAGAAAGTTACTACTATTAAGAAGGCAATTTGACATAATAGAGACCACTTTCATTTTCTCTTTTTTTAAAAAGAGGCAAATGGACAGTTTCACAGAAGAAATCAAAGACTTTTTCATTCATCGTTTTGAGCCTTCAACGTCTCCCTCTTCTATGGAACAGAAGTGGTGCAGTTGAGCTCCTGAGTTAATTGGGTTTCCAGTCGCTCACCGACTGCCTCAGAAGGCCTGCCAGATATGAAATTCCCAGGAGCAGACACCTGAGTGACCGAACAGGTGGGGGATATAGGTAAGCTCCCATTCACTCTGACACTACAGATTTCATTTCCTGTGACTTCCATCTTAAAAACACCAGGAGGACACTGGGAGAAATCCTCTACTTACTTCTGCCAGATGCTTTTTAGTGCATGCCTGTGATGATTTCAAAAGGGTGTATTCTCACATCACTGAACAGGAGACCCGCAGCCTCTCCGAGAGCCGGGGCTAAAGATCCCTTTGCTTCAAGGAAAGAATGGCAGCAATTCAAGTGGTTTCAGATGTTTACTCTGCTATCTTGCTTCTTGACACCCATAGAGGAGAATTTGGCAGGATTATCCTTGGCTGTCCTATGTCGCCATCCTCAGTATGGCTAGCGCTCCATCCAATAAAAGGAAACTCAGTCTTTAAGCTGAAAGTCCAAATTAATAACACAGAGGAATCCAGAAATGCACCAGCTAATGGGCTGATTAGACCTCCTTCTCCCTTCCTATTTGCTTTGTTCTCTTCTTTCATGGACACAGTAGGGTGGAACCCTGGACTGGAACAGACCAGAAAGTCTCACAGAAGCCAGGAGGCTTTGCACAATAGCAGCTTGGTCCTTGAGCATCTGGCCCACAGTGAAGCCGTGCGTGGCTACGGGCCGGTGCTCTCTAGTCGGCCCCAAGTCCAGCTGGGTGAGACCGGCCCAACAGAAAGCAGCGCTATGATCCAGACAGCCACAGCGGGGCGTTTCTACACACTGGGTCAAGACACCTACCACGACCACTCTACCAATACCCAAAACACATTTCCTCCCACCTCCTGAGGAAGGCACCGCCCCGCTCCCGCCGGCTGAGGAGGTGACCAGCTGGTGAGTGCAGTGACCTGGACAGCTGGCCAGTAAGAGGCCAAGGAGAGAGTTCCGAACCACTGGCCAGGCCTCACCAGCCAGAAAGGACATGTTGAGTGAAAACTTATCTTTGATCAGAGTAAAGGTCAAGTACAGATGACACAATATCAGTACAAATGTCTTTTTCCCATGCTCTATTTCCTTCTTTTTTTTCCAGACTGTTGGATCTTATTGTTGCTGCATGCACCGTAGCATGTGTTGCCAACAATCCTGAAAAAGAAGGGCCTATTCCCTCAATTACTCACCATTGCTCACTTCAAATTTAGATTGTCTTCTTCGTGTCACCGGCGGCACCTGTGTGAGAATAGAGAGTCACCGACATGTTTGTATCAGCCGGGGCTCTCCAGAGAAACAGAACCAAGATGGACAGGTAGGTGGGTAGATAGACAGATAAATGGATAGATGATAGACAGATGATAGATAAATAAAGATAGGGAGACATAAAGAGATTTATTTCAAGGAATTAGCTCATGTGATTGTGGGGGTTGGCAAATCCAAAATCCGCAGAACAGGCCAACGGACTGGAAATTAGAGCTGGACCTGACGGTGTCATCTTGAGGCAGAACTTCTTCTCCGGGAAACCTGTCTTTGCTCTAAGGCCTTCAACTGTTGGATGAAGCCTGCCGACAGTATCAAGGGTAATCTACTTAAAGTCAGCCTATTACAGATGTGCTTAACAAGCGATAACAAGAGATGTGCTCAACTGCTCTACAAGCAGTTGCTACCTTTGCAGCAACACCTAGATTAGTGTGTGAGTAACTGGGTACTGCAGCCTAGCCAGTGGACACGTGAAGTCCAGCCACCACAGTGTCAGAGAGAGGAGATGCCACGTGTCCACAGGCAGGAGGACGGGCAGCATGGAGGCGGCATCTGGGGAGCTTTTCACTAACTGAAGCCCGCTTTGGAAAGGCAACTTGCTCTCCTTTACATCTAACTGGTGCCTGGGGCTGAGTGGAGCCCAGCCTTCAGGGTCTTACTCGGTCGTCACCAGCCAGGTTAGTCGCAGAGCACACGCCTGCTCCTGGTGAACAGAGGCACAGATGCCACCACATAATAGAGTGAGTCATGGGACCCGGGCGGTGCTCTGCCCTCAGAGGACACGACACCATGGTGTTTCCAGTCCCATCTGTGCAGAGGTAGGTGTCGCCTTAGAAGGAATCCAGAGTGAAGTAATCATTTCACTGGGAAAAAATAAATCTTGAGCGTCAGCTCCTTTTAACCTAACCTGGCTCACCTCGAACATGCGAACCGGGTGGCCCGTGGCGGAGCCCCTCCCTCTTACACTGCACGTGGAGGCCCACAGCAGTTGGCCCAGCCGTCAGCACTGACCGTGACATGGCTGGACTGGAAGGGCTGGCCCGTCGTGGTCAGCACAGGGGCCACCAGACACTCCGCAGCGCCCCATCCTCTGGAGCGAACCCTTCTCTGCAGTTCAGGGCCAGGAGAAGAGAAAACAAAGAACCCGTGAGAGAACAGACCAGGATTTCGGCGTCGGCTTGCGAGGGCACCGTCTGCCCCCGGAAGGGACACACGCATCCCCTCTGTGCCAACAGGGGCCCTCTGCTTCCCCACGTGGTTTAGGTGCGTATTCTCTCGTGTGTGTGACTCTTGCTAACTGAACAGTCACGCGACAGCTACCTAAACGCGATCTTTCTTTTAACGTAGGCGTACAGGAATCGGCACTCGGAGGTAAACGCTGGGTGCGGTGGGGAGCCTCACCCGTGCAGCGTCCCGGTACAGGACCCAGTCTGTTTAGGGTGGGTCAGGTTCACGTGCCACATGATTCACAAGCTTACAGCAGCTGCATCCCTAAGAGGAGAAAGCGCAATGCCTGTGATCGTGGGACAGAAGAAGTACACCCATCTGGTCTTGACCCGGCTCCCGGCACGAGCACCTGTGTGTGTGTGTGTGTACACAGTGCATGAGAGAAAGATGTTATTATACGTACATCTCATAATCTTTGATCTGCATGTGTCCCCCCCCCAACTCCTGGCCACACCAGTCATCAGGTAGGAAAGAAGTCACCAGTTCAGTGACCAACCCTTTTCGGCTGACCCTGGTTTATTTAGCACCCACCCCTGACAAGGACATAACTCCAGGGGCTCCAGAATGTGTTCTCTTGGTTCCCAAAGGATCACCCATTTCTCCCATGTGCGTGCTCTTCCCTAATGGCTGTCCCGGCGTTTCAGGATTGCACGGAAACACTCCTTTCCGCTCTCGCCTCTCTCTAGGGCTCTGCCGCTCCCCGCTTCTGATGTGTGGGTACCGCCACACCAGCCCTGCCTGAGCCTGACCCCCGCGCCCACACGCAGGTTCCCCTGAATGGAAGGAGCCCCTGCCCCTGCCAGGAGAACCACCGACCGCAGAATCATCCCCTGCAGGGACTTGCAAGCGTTGTTACAGCACCGATGTAAGCTTCACACGTAAACTGACACAGAGCAACACCAGAAGAAAAAATAATAATAATGTTGAAAGAGCAGAGATCGTCCAGGTTGGATGAGGGGCTCTGTCTTTCTAAACCGCGCCTTCGACTTGGAGGTCGTTGCTCTACTTCAGCACTTCCCCAATTTTGTGAGGCTAGCTCCTACTTGTGTTTGGGCATGAACTTGAAGTCCGCCTGTTCCGTGAATCCCAGAAACCCGTATTCTCACACACCCTTCACACGTGGGCGGTTAGTTGCACGTGTCCTTGGGCTTGTCTTTCACATAACCCCTGAGTTCTTTGAGGTCAGAAGCATGTCTCAGGCAGCTCCTGTCTCCGCTGCCCAGTACACTGCTGGGAAAAGTAGGGTTCAGCGCCCCTTCTTAAAAGGGTGGGTTTTGATGGACTATCCTGTGTGCTAGACCAGGATTTAACACCTCATGGTGCAGTTTAGTAAGCAAGATTGTAGGCATTTTCTTTCTTTTTTTAAGGTTCTATTTATTTGTTTGAGAGAGAGAGAGACAGAGAGGGAGTGAGCAGGAGAGACTCCCAAGCAGACACCCCACTGAACGCGGAGCCCGAGGCAGGGCTCGATCTCACGACCCTGAGATCATGACTTGAGCCAAAATCAAGAGTTGGCCGCTTAATCCACAGAGCCACCCAGGGGCCCCTGGTAGGCGTTTTCTAATAGGCAAACCATTTGACTTTCTAAGTCAAATTCGGTAACAAAGAAGAAATTGTTAGGAGTATATTCTCTCCAAAGAAAGTTTTGCGGTTCCAGGAAATGCTAATCTATATATTGCTGGGAAGCTCCCAGGGGTGGGGTGTGAGTACTCCGAACCGTCCCGGCATGCAGGCAGTTTTGAGCTGGCCCCATCTTGTTCCCACCTTGGTCAGGAACAAGGAGCTTTCCCCTCATGACCGTATGATTTATCACCCCAGTCATGGCATTTTTGAGAATGAAAGGGGCTCTATACATAATTTCACCAGAAGTGCAGGTGTAAAACAGGATTGCTCGGGCAAGCAGAACATAAGATCCCCCTATCGCCATACTTGTAGCCCTGGGGCGGGGGGGCTTACAAGGGTCCCAGTCTACTGAACGAGGGTGTCCAAGGCAATTGAGACAGGCTCCCCCAGCATGCTGGGCTGTCCACGGGGGCAGAAACGGGGCTATTAGTTGTGGTCCCTAGAGACTGAGGGCTCTTGATCTCAACCTGGTGGGACCCAGCTTGTCCCTTCTGGAAAAAACAGCATCACTTATTTGGTATGCAGGAGGGACAACACTCTCTGCAGATATTGTCCACGTGTGCCCATCTTTCCCTGGGACCATGGCCATTGCCTGAAGAACCAAGTGTCCAGACCTTTCCCCTGGTTCTGCAGTGAGTGGTCCATGTCTCACGGTCCAGGTGGGAGGAGGAAGTAAAAGAGTTCAAAAGCCCACTGTTTAATACCTGAAAACATTATTCCACCACATATCTAAAGATACACGTTTATACAATGATATAATAATGACAAACTTCATATATTTGAATGATTCTGTTTAGAATTGGACAAACACTATCCTAAGGATGAAAGTAAGTGTACAAATCACATGAGCCACAAATGAATAACAGATGAGAACTGCCTGGTTTTAGGAATAACTTTAGGCAAATAGCATACAAGTTATCAAAACACGCTGGTCTTCCACATCATGTTAATGTCCAAAGACGAATGGCGGGTGCCCCTGTCTGACCCACTGCCAGAAGTCTGCGTGTGGCACTTTCAACTTCTGGGTGGCTCAACCTACAAACCTGGAAGCCATTCTTCATGTTCCGTTTGCCCCCATATGCATGCGACACACCCTCTCGAGATCTCCCCCATCTGTGCGTCTCTGCACGGTGTCCACAGCCCGCTGCCTCTCTCTGAGTGTGCCGATGGAGACTACCTGAGTCTTCTAGCTTCCAAACTCACCTGTCTTCGACCCAACCTCCCGCGAGAGTCCAGAGTAACTTACTTCCATGTAAACCGAGACACATCCCTCCACAGTTTCAAACCCTGCGAGGGTTTCCCCTGCTGCTTACACCCCTCACCGTGACCACCCTACTCCCCACACTGGGACCCACCACTCCTTGCCCCCAGGTCTTCTTGCCTGAGGATGTCTGCACCGGTTTCCTGAGCCCAGACCATCCATCCCTGCTATTTCTCCCTGTTCAAGTCTCTGAGGATCCCCCGCCTAAAGGAGAGGCTCCTGTTACTCTTCCTCCTCATAACACTGATTTCTGCAGCTCGTATCGCAGGTTATGGCTGCACGTTCACGTGCTTGGTGTTAGCCGCCTCCCCCACCAAACGGCACCCTCCTGCTCTGTTGCCAGACCCCCGTCAGAGTTCTGCGCGGCACCCGGAGCTCCCCGGTGGAGGCCGTCGTGGATTCACGCACAGTTGTAAGGAATCGTACAGAGACATTCTGTGCACGATTGTCCAGCTTCCCCCCTAGTAACCTGTCAAACAACTGCAAGCACAGTGTCACGGCCAGGGTTCCGGCTCCGTCCAGACACAGGGCGTCCACCTCCAGCGGGGTCCCCCTTGAGCCCCCTCCGTCGCCCACCCCCACCCTGACCTGCCCTGCATCCTTGTTTCTGCCATCTCAGGAACGTAAGTGGGATCATTTCCACGTGTGCAGGCTTTGGGCCGCCTCCTCCTCTGGGCAGCGCAGTTCCCTGGAGACCCACCAGGCTGTTGCCTGGGTCAGGAGCTTGCTTCTCTCTACCGCCAAGTGAGTAGTGTCCCATGGTGTGGATGCACTGCAGTTTGTTCACCTGTTTGTGGGCTGAAGGCAATCTAATACCGCTGGATCCAGGGTTGTTCGTGTGGCCCTGGGTATGATGACTGACCTGTGCTGAAGCTGGACAGACTGGCAGGATGCTCTGAGACGCTGCACCCTTTCCAGCCTGCGGTTCCAGCCAGCTTTCCGCGGCACCCACCAGCAGGGCCTGGAGGCCTCACTCAGTCTGCAGAGGGGTCCTCGTGGCTGCTGACAGAGGTGACGCCCCCCACTGCCTGCCCGATCTCTACCAACACGTCATAGGAGGACACTGCCCCATTGCCACTGGTGGAGGGCTCCTCACTCCACTGCTCCCCGCATGGCCCCCACTGCCTTGAGAGACTTGAGGGGCTCTCCCTGAGACCACGCTGGTGGGGCTGGGCAGCCTTGCTAAGCCTTCGAGGTGGAACCGAGGGTCCCTCCTGGAGGGGGCCGGGGGTGAGGGGCGCGTGTTTCTGTGGCTTGACTGGAGCAAAACAGCCACAGTCTAAATGTTTTCTGTCCGCCGGGCTGCCCCTTCCTGGTCCTTTGCCCAAGAGAGCAGCTTCTGCCGGTTTGTGGGGTTTTGTCTGTACCCACTGGTGTGTCTGGGTAGCCAGACCTTTGCCTCCAAATCTGGGACGCAGGAGGCCAAAGGAAAACCCACCGTGCTGTTCCTCAGGTCCCTGGTCCCCAGACAGCCAGCCTCCATTTCTCTGCTTCCAGAGCTTTCTTATAGGCCTGCTGGGTGACGTCTGGGTGTTCCACTTTCCTCAGAGGGCCTGGGGGAGAACTGAGAAATGTGCTCTACCCTGTCTTCAGAAGCACAAGGCTCCGAGACTGGAGGGAAGGGAGCCTCCTGGAGGCGGGAGATTTTGTGCATGCCGCTCACGGCTGCGTCCCAGTCTGCAGAACCGAGCGTGTACTGGACACACAGTTATCTCGGGCCACAACCCAAGCCGAGAATGTACTTTTTGCTCATTGTCTTCCGTTTTCCATTTGCTTCCCTGTTTTTAAAATAAGAATGTTAGAATTTAACAGTAAATGGAATATCATTCACAAAATGGAGGGCAATTTTTACTTGTCTCCTAATCAGGAAATTTAAAAATCTTCCCAATGTAATGCTCACTCTTACAAGCTAAAAGTTAATTTCTTTACCTTCTCCTCTAATCTCCGGAGGTAAATATATCTATATAAATTAATCAAATGTCTTTGTTAAGTACCTCTCTGCATGTGGCTCCATCATGTGATATTCCTAAAGGCGGGATGGGCGTCCCCACACCCAGCGGCTGCCGATGTAGGGCAGCTAACAGTCGCTTCTCAAATAAACCTGACTTAGCTTCTCACTTCGGATCCCAGGTTCAGTGGCCACTCCCATATGCTCGCGGTTTCTGGGTTCCCCTAAGTGCCCAGCACACTTAGCACCCCTCAGAAGCAACCCCTCTTCCCCGACGGAACAGCGGTGCCCACCCGGGGCTTTCTCCATAACCAGCGGGGAAGGGCCCTCACGTTATCACAGGAGAGAATCTCACAGCTAGAAGGAATCATGGGATCTTCTCAAACAACTTGTTCTCAGAGAAGGGACAGTGGAGATGAGAGAAGTGGTTCTGATGGCCACAGATGGGTGTGCCCCACGTCAGCTAGGTAGGCAGTGGCCCACAGGCCTGCTCCATCCATCAGAGTGGTCCTTATTTCCAGCAGTATAAATTTTAGCCATGTGTGGATATGAGCACTTGTGTTCATTTGCGGGAGGGATGAAGCAGGCTCAGCTGGGCATCAGCTCTCCCATAAATATGCTTCGGTAACAAAACAGCACAGACAAGGGTAATCTGTGTCATTACAACATGTGAATCATTAGGTCCTGCTCAAATCCATTATGGGATAGATCACATCAGCCTCAGATTTTAGGATGTTATTATCATTGTTGTGAAAATTCAAACCATATGGAGCAAAACACTTTTGCCTGTTTTCAAATTGGCTTCAGACACTCAAAATGGCTTTTCCTGTAAAACCCAGACTCCAAGGGGATGTGAACCTTATTGAAACCTTGCAAGGAACATTCTGTTTTGAGTCTTTGTAGAAACCATTGCTCAATAGGCTGTGTGCACTTTTTTTCCTTTTCTGATGAAACAGTAACTGGACCTTTCGATAAGCCTCCATCCTTTCTGGGTAGGAGTCATGTCGGGGGACTTGGTATCATTGACGAGGCATTGAAATCCCCATTGTTTGCTTGGTCGCTTGTTTGTTCTGTTCCGTTCTGTTGAGAGGCAGGGAAAGGAGAAACAGATGAGGTTCAAACCAGAGACTTGTAAGCGATGTCCTGAGAATGGTCCCCATCGCTGTCGGTGATTTGGACGTTCTTGGTAGTTAGACACAGAGACAGAGAGAGAGGGACAGAGTGGTGACTTCTAAGACCCCCTCCCCCCTCCCCTCCCCTCCCCCCTCCCCTCCCCCCCCCCTCCCCTCCCCTCCCCTCTTTAGCGGAACTCAGGCTCTGTCCCTGCGCCCTGTGCGCATGCGTGATGGGGCTGGGACCCTTTTGGCTGCCCTTTCGCGGCCTCTGTTGTTTTCTCGGGGGCTCAGTGGGGTGGACAGTCTGTGCCGGGGCAGGACATGCCAACAAATTGCATCACTTCTGCCTGGGTGACCGAGGACAATGACATGCCATATGCCAGCGGCAGGAAATGAATGGGGCTCATGACACGGCCCCAGGCGCTGCAGCCGGCGGTCCTCAGAGGCTGCGGGAGGGGAGGGCTGCGGGCAGGGGCGGGGGGCAGGGCTGCAGGAGGAGGGCTGCAGGAGGAGGGCTGAGGGCAGGGGCGGGGTTGGGCAGAGCAGGGGCAGGGCTGCGAGAGGAGGGCTGCAGTCAGGGGAGGGGCGGGGGGGCAGGGCTGTGGGAGGAGGGCTGAGGGCAGGGGAGAGGTGCTGGGCAGGGCCTCGGGAGGACTGCAGGCAGAGCTGCAGGAGGACTGCGGGCAGGGGGGGCCGGGGGCAGGGCTGCCGGCAGGGTGCCCCTCCACTCCAGGAATGTCAGTCTTGCAGCTCCAGGAAAGCCACGGGGACGTCACCACCCTGTGCCCCCCTGCGCCAAGGGAAGCAGAGAACAAAAACACTGTAGGCATTGCGCCCCGGGCACTCTCAGCCCTGCTGTGCAAACAGAGCACCACCCGGCCTGCCCCACGGCCACCCCACCGCCTCTGGCCGCACCCCGGCCACCGCACAGCTCAGCTTTGAGCCCGACCACTTCCGCAGAGCACAGTCGGTCTCCCTGCTGGAAGCCGGGCCAGCAGTCACCGCGCAGGAGCCAGGTCCCGCCCACCTGAGATGCTAATGAGCGCCTGGCAGGCAAGGGGCTGCCCCAACCCCCCTGGTCCCCGCATCTGTCTTCAAGCAGCCTTGGGGACAAAGAGGTGGCAATCAGGGCTCTCTTCTTTATGACCACTGTAACTAGTGTCATAATCAGAGTTGGGTCAGCTTGGGGCACCTCCCTGGCAGAGAGACTGACTTTTTAAATAATATTAATAATAATGGTCGGCTTGTGTTGGTCTGATTTTAGAAAGCCTTGGGGGACCAATAAAGTCAGCCTTGCAACAGCCTGGAGACAGGCTCCTTGAGAAGCTTCCTCGGGTGAAGCCACCGGAGTCCAGGCGTGAGTATGACACTGAGGTTTGACGCGAGTGTATCAAGCTGGCGGCAACTGTAGCCCATCCTCTAAGACCCAGAATAGGACAAATGGTTTTGAAAAACTGAAGCAAGGACGGGAGATGTGTTTCTCACTCACCAGCATTCTGACAGTTCATTGGTGACATTACCAACTTACCTTCTCTTGGTCCCAACATCCATTCAGTCAACACACCTTTTTCTTCCTGGTCACTGACTCCCATTTGGAAAGAAATTACCTCCACTGTCCTGGACCCTGGCACCACTTTCTCATTTCCAGTTGGTTTCATAATAATGGTAAATACGGACTTTCCTGGTAATAAATGCATTTTCGGGGCACCTGGGTGGCTCAGTTGGTTAAGCGGCTGCCTTCGGCTCAGGTCATGCTCCTGGAGTCCCGGGATCGAGTCCCACATCGGGCTCCCTGCTCGGCGGGGAGTCTGCTTCTCCCTCGGACCCTCCCCCCTCTCATGCTCTCTCTCTGTCATTCTCTCTCTCTCAAAAAATTAAAAAAAAAAAATCACATCATTTTCATTCTAAGCTAGGCTCTATACTCATTCAGAGGTGCGGGGGAAACCCCGAGAAAGATCACAGCCTCACACCTCGCAGCTGGACTGAGCGAATGAGCTGTGTTCTCCTTTGCTTCTCAGGCCTCCAGGATGATTTGACCCCCGTCTCTCGCGGGCACGAAGGCGCTAGGGCTTCTGTGCCAGGGCCTGCTCGGGTTCCTCCTCTGTTGGAGCTGCCAGGAGCCCTTAGCGGGTCTTTCTGCTGCTTCCTCCCCGTGGGGCTTGCTCCGGGAGGAGCCCTTTTGCCCTTTGTCACAAAGCCTTTGTCCTTGTCCAAATCTCAGAAGTGTGCGTCCCAGAGCAGCGGAGGATCCAGGAGGCGCACTGCACAATGCGACCCGGCCGTGAGCACCCAGGTCCAGGCGTGTGCGCACACGGTGTGAATAGTCCTCCACCCTGCAGGAAGCACTTAACCGCAGGTGACGCGCACTCACCCGCGGGCACAGAGCAGTCCGCGCGCGGGCGCGCAGGTGCACGCGGGCCCGGATCAGCCCGATCAGCCGGCGCAAGCGCATTCAGAACTCATTTACTTGTAGCACTATGAGCGTGAGGATATAAACTCTTGATAACTTAAACTTCCTCCTTGAAGGGTTTTTCCCCCCATAGGTGCTCTGTGGAAATATTTCTAAAATGAGGTGTATGTTTTCTTGCCTTCTGAAAGAGGATGCTCCCAAACATAATTTAATTGTGTTGTCATAAAGTGATAATGTCAGTGAGTCTATAGTTTTGTCCGCCAGCTTTAACTGTTCTTTCTTGGGGGGGGGGCGGCATGCAGAGTGGGGCTGCAGAGGCTACTGGGACCCCCTAGATGTGGTCTAGCCTCTAACACCCTCCCTGCTTCTCAGGCGCCTCCAGGCAAGTCAGCGCGGGGCCAAGCCTGTTCCAAATATGTGCAGTAAGAATAACCGGCCCTGGGGCGCCTGGCCGGCCCAGTCGGAAGAGCCTGCGATTCTTGACCTCGGGGTTGTGAGTGGGAGCCACGTGTTCGGCATAGTGACCACTTGAAAAAATTAAATCATAAAATTTAAAAAAAGAGCAGACAGGCCCCGAGTGAGAAGTGCAGAGTTCTCCCCAAGGTACATCGGGAGGCATATCACCAGCTCTTTCTATACCACAGAGCTTTGTTTAGTTTTTCATTCTTTCCTTAGTCTCTTCTGCATCCTGGAGGTTTGCCAATGGAGGCAGTGCGCTGGTTTTAACCTCCCCCTCTTCCCTCCCATCGTCCCCTGCTCTTGCTAACCTCCTTGGTCCTCCCCCGAAATGGGCCCTGCCCTGCGCACGGCACCAGCGCACGGCCGGGGCCTCCTCCGCTGGCCTTGGGACGGCCCGGGACGCATTAAGCAGCTCCCTGAGTCACAGCTGAACTGTACCCTCTCGCGTGGTCCTCTGGCCTCATGTAAGTTTAGATAGGTTAGTATATTTATTTATAATTTAATCAGTAAAAATAGTTGCATCTCCTTGTTACAGATCTGCTGTGTGGAAAAATAAAAAGTAACTTCCATTATTTTCTATATGATTTCATCTTGACTTTGAGTCCCTATTCTCAATGAAAGTGGAAAGCTCTTGATCTTGCCAACAAAAAGAGTGTCTTCTTTACCAGCCTCTCCCTCCTTCCCTCCCCCTTTCCCAGGTGCCTTCTCCTCCTACTGCCTCCAGGCAAAGTGCCTCATCCCCAGGACGAAGGACACTGCCCAGTGGCAACGCAACCCCTCCAGTGTAGCCTGTCTCCCCAGATTCCTGCCTAGGTGCCCTGCATAGGCTCTCCACCAAGTAGGCTGGTGCCACCTGTTATGGGGCAATGGAGGACATTCTTTTGCCAACACTGGTCGCTAATGATCATGGACCTCGAGTGGCCTCTGCAGTGAGAGCCCTGTGGCCTCCTTAAGTCAACCACAGATCATTTGGCCCCACAACCTTGTTAGGATTTCCACCACATCACTGGAGGTGGAAACTCTTGAGATGCTTATTCAACATCATTCTGGAATGTGCAGGACCTGGGAGCCCACCATTGGGCACCTCTAGCTAGAACGAGATCCTTCCCTTGGTGGCTCAGTCTCCCGGGGTATGCCCTGGTAAGCAGGCACTAGTCCTGGCATTTTGAAGTTTCCGCAAACCCATCTGCTCACCTTGGAATATGCCAAGTTGAAGCACAACACAAGGACAGCCAGCTTCTGTTCCTCTCCCCTCTCCCTCAGCTTTTCTACTCCATCCCAAATTCCTCCTGCCTACTCCCAAGCTTGCCCTCAGGGCTTGCAAACGTTCTGCTCTGAGAGTCTTGATAAAACTCATTTTTATCTCTTAAAAGCCCAACTTCCAAACCTTTGACCTTGCCATGGAATTTTAAAGTCTAACTTTGGAAATCAAGCTAAGGGCGCCTGGGTGGCTCAGTTGGTTAAGCGACTGCCTTCGGCTCAGGTCATGATCCTGGAGTCCCGGGATCGAGTTCTGCATCGGGCTCCCTGCTCGGCAGGGAGTCTGCTTCTCCCTCTGACCCTCTTCCCTCTCGTGCTCTCTATCTCTCATTCTGTCTCTCTCAAATAAATAAATAAAATATTTTAAAAAAAAGAAATCCAAAGCTAAGCTTACACCACCTTCCCCACTGGAATAACAAATATCTGCCCCATGCTCAGCCTCAGAGCTGCAGGGCTGCATGGAAGGAAGAAAAGGCAACTACACAAAAGATACGTGGGTTGATTCTTCAAACAACCATGCCCTGCTCCAGACATCAGAAAATTTCACTTAAGGAATCAGATTGACAATGGATTTGGATCTAGTTGTGTCACTTACAAACTTATTCTGCCATTAGCAAGGTATCTTGGTTTTCCAAGCTTCAGCTTATGGCAGCTGGACATAATAATAGTGCCCACCTATTGGGACTGTTGTATGGACTTGGTGAGATGATGCACACAGAGGTGCTCCTCGTGTTAGTGTCAATGCAGTGAGCACCACTACCAGCCTGAGGGCTGGGGTTGCATCTGAGCTTCCCAAGGTACACACTCTTACTTCAGGATTCCAGTCAGGTGCCTCCTAGACTGCCTGAAGGCATGTAATTGGCCCATTTTAGATATTTTACAGATGTGATAAATGTGTGTCTCCATTATAAATACAAACTTTTGTGGAATAAATTCCATGCTGTCATTTGGGCTTTATAATCAAATTTTTAAGACCCTGGCTTCACCTTTGTTCAAGTCCAATCCTTTTGGATTTTTCCTTTTGATAGGATTATCCTTTTCCTTCCAGCCGTTCATAAGCCACACACATTTATTGGGCCAGGATTCAGTTCTTCAATAGTGAAACCACGCTGTTCTCACTGTGGAGGAGCTCACAGCTTTGCAGTGGAGACAGTAATTTAAATCGACGAGTGACGTCAGGTGGTAGATGCCTCATGGAGTGGAGTGATACCACATAGGCTAAAAAGAAGGAGTCGTCGATTCAACCCAACACATTGAAGTTTGGGTGCAGTGACAGCCATTCATCTGGAAGTAAAGAGCATACTAAATAATAAGGACAAAAGAATGGAGACATGAGAAAAGAGGTAGTTTGGAGAATTGTCAAAAGTTCTGTAGAATGAAGTATCCCATTAAGACGAAGATGGAGAAAACTGGCATTGAAATGAAGAAAAGTCTGTGGCACAACATATGTATAATTATCAATAGTACAGTTGATTTTAAGGTACAGAGAAAAAAAATTGTGAGATTAACTTTTTCAGAAGAAGAGCCTGATAACCATATGCAAGAGAATTAAAGCCAGAGAAACAAGTTGTAAACAATCTTATAATGGCTCAGTGAGTAAGTAAAAAAATAACAATGATGAGGAAAAGAGAATGAGGAGGAAGGGACAAGACTGGAAGAGATTTAGTAGCAGAACATACCCATCATTTACAAGTGGGGAGTAGCAAAAGGTGGTAAGTCAAGAACCACGGGCTCCTGGCTTTGATCCCACAGTGAATGGAGGCGCCATTCATCCAGATAGAAAAACCAGAGGAGAAGCAAGTTTGGTGAGTATGTACATGTGTGCATGTATATGTGCACATGTGTGCATGTATATGCATGTAATTATGACTGTGTGCATGTGTGTGTGAGTATGCATGTGTGCATGTGTGTATGTGTGAGCACATGGCAGTTTGAGAGGGAGAGTGTAAGCTCTGTTTAAAGGTGTCCAGTTAAGCAATTTTTTTTAAGTTCAGAGTTGAAAATAAAGATGTACATTTGATTAGAACTCCAGAGTTGGATAAGATTACTGCATAAAGTAAGAAAAGAAAAAAAAAGAAAAGAGGCTGGGAAAACATTTTAGAGTGTTCTGAAAAGAAATTCAATGTTCCAAGATCCTAACTGGAAAATTCCACAGGAACACCAGGATATGAGAGATACCAGACCACTCAGCAGAAATTTTCAAAGGAGATTTTGAGACTCACTTATATGACTCTTATGTCTCTTACCCAGATGGAGGTTATCAAAGTGTCGAGCAACTGATGATTTGGAAAGAATTTTGTTAGGACTTTTTCACAACCACGTTTCCAGGGAAAAGGGTGGGGACTACTTGTCCCTTCATCTCAGAGTCAATGGGTAGGGACTTCATCAAGACCACTATAAAAAAAACACTATTTCATTTTGTCTTTTAAGAAGAAATTGTGATGTTGGTCTAAGGAATGGATGGTGAAGTTTTCAAAACCTAATAGTGGAAAAAACCAAATGACCAATTAGAAACTGAGCAAAAGACAGGAGAAGACATCTTACTGAAGAGGACATACAGATAGCAAGCAAGCGCGTGAAAAGATGTGCGGCCGGCAGGGAGATCTCACTGCACACACGTTAGAAAGGCTTGCACAAACAACATCAATGCAGTGAGGATGTGAAGAAACTGGATCGCTCAAAGATTGCTGGGGGGAACGTAAATTTGGCAGTTTCTCAAAAATCTAAAACTAGACTTCCCTATGACCCAGCAATGGCCCTCATGGGCATTTATCCCCAGAGAAATGACAACTTACATTCACACAAAAACCTGTACATAAGTGTTCATAGCAGCTTCATTTCTAAGCCAAAAACTGGAAACAACCCAAAATGTCCCTGAAAGGGTGAATGGTTAAGTAGATGGTGGCCCATCCAGGCCATGGAATCCTACCTCACAGAAACCAGAACTGCCCTGGATACACACACATGGGTGGATCGCAAGGGAATCGTGCTACAAAAAAAAAGCCAGAGTCCAAGCAGTCATACGGTATGATTCCCCGTGTAAGCCATTTTGAAATGAGGAGATTATAAAGATGCATAAAAGATTAGAGGCAGGTCATGTGCAAGGAGCTGAGCTGCAGTGGGAAGGGTCCTCTGGATGGGGACATTCTGTTCTCAGTTATGGTGCTGGTGACACACACGTACAGACCTGGTAAAATTGTGCGGGACCGAACACACACACACACACACGTGCGTGTGCAAAACGGGTGGGACCCAGCGAGAACTGTCCAGGTCGCGGGGCTGCTCTGTAATTGCATGAGTTGCGTCCTCAGGGGTAACTGCGCACAGGGCACATGGAACCTCTCTGTAGGATTTCTTACAACTGCACAATTATCTCAAAATTAAAAGTTTCCAGGATAGAGCATTTTTTGTAGTTTGCAAATTAAAACCACAATCATTAAGCTATAATTGATTAAATAACTATGTGTTACAGGCTTTTATTATAAAATTCCATTTGGTGGATGAGTCATAAAGATTTTAACATAATGAAACCTAACAACTGTGTATTTCTATAAAACATAAAGCAGAGTCTTGACTAGGTTTAAAATTTTCAGGGAGGTAAAGAGAAATGTCAAAGTCGATAAAGGTACAAATATATGATTAAGTCTTTTTTGTAAGATAGAACCAAATTTTATATAGATACTTTTTAACATTTGACTATCAAGAATTGTTTGATACAGTTGTGATTTGCATACAGTTTTTATTTTTTGTTGAAAATAAAAGCTAGATAAGTTCATAGTTTTACCAGTTTCAACAACAGCCCCGCCTTGCTTGCGGTTGGGTCTTTAAGACGATGCCCATCGGCCTCTGGAGTCAAGGCCCTAATGGGGGGAAGCACTAGAGAGGTCTGAAGGAAAGAAAGTAACTCTAAAAAAAACAAAGATGAGTGATTAAGTTCTGAAATACAATTATTAAGTGATTATAAAAATTATAAATTATAAAAACTATTAAAATATGATAAAGTGATGTCAGATTTCAAAAGTATATTTTGCTATAGTCTGGATGATATTTCATGTTAGAAAAATCAAGAACTAGAACATCACCAAACATATTCCACCCAATGTCCTTGGCACCTGGCATTCACTTCTCAGGTTGTGGTGAATCACACGGGTTACCAGGAGAGCGTCCTCTGAGGTCACGGTTTCAGGCCTCACGGTGAAGTATTGTGTGGATGTGGCCTTGCTTCCATCATGTTACATGGTTTCAAAATCTCCAGTAGCTTCAGTTTCTTGAAGAGCTTCCAATGTCCACGTCATCAACGTTTACTCCAGACCAGGAACACTCCAAGAACTCAGTCAAAGCTCGGTATTTGGCAACGAAGCCTCTGAGTTTTCAAACCGCGTCTGCTGGACCGGGTGCGACGTTTGAGTCCCAGCAAGGTCGCCCCACTGCCCAGAGGGCCTGACCTCATCAGTGCACTGATAATTGGGAAGAGTCGCCACAGGGTAGACCTAAGCTAATGTGGTTCCTGGGAACTCTGAGTGTCCTGACGTGGGTGAAGCATCTGGACGGCAACAGTCTGGTCAATCTGCATGAAGTCACCCGCTAAAGAAAGGACAGGTTAACAGGCTCTCCCAAAACAGGGTTTCACTCCCCTTTTGCTTTGTGTCCTTCACCATCACAGGAGCTGTGCTTTTATTAACAACCATGTGTATGCCTTATGCAAATCCCTTAGGGATCATTTTTCTCCACTTATGGCTTCTCATGGTGGTGATAGTCCCTTGTCGAACCCACCGCTGAGTCCAGGATCCTCTGCGCTGATGATGTGTCCCGCCCGTCTTCCTCGCCCTTAGACGTGCGGGCATCAGCTTCTCCCACCATCAGACTGAGCTTGGTGGCTTTGAGCATGTGGACCTCTGCACATCGTGGATGGCTATCAACAAGCAGATAGTACGCTGGAAGTCTGAAGACACCTGTTCCAGGCAGCGCATCACAGGAAAAATGATAGCCTAACTTGGAGTAGCAGGAGCATCTAAGTGTCAGAAGCATGTGAAGCAATTAATTGTCTTCGTTTTTTTTGTGCCATTAATCAACCCAATCCTCAAAAACCATGCTCTGCAAAACACCACATTCACACCTTCCCATCTGATGAGCAGCAAGGCCAGTATTTATGAAAGTCTGACAGCCACACTGAAGATTAAAAGAAGTTTGTATTTCATTCAACATAAAACAATAGCTAGTATCTGTTCAGAATGAACAGATTTCTCTGAAATGCTTCTGCCCCTCAGTGGGGACTTTTTTTCCCAATAAATGACTAGTCTGTGCATGAAGTCAGCTTACAGGCTGTCCATGTTCCAGGGGGACAATGACAGGGAAATGGGCTTGCCGTGGGCCAGGTGGCTCCCGGTACCCTGTGACAGTCATCCTGACTGGGGGCCAGCATGCCAGCACGAAGTCCCTGGCCTGTCTCCTTCAGGGATGGCCTCCCAGAAGAGAGCTTGTGGTGGGTATTTTATGCAAAACAAATTCAACAAACCAGTCGTTTTTGCAATTAACTCAAATTGTGAATTTGAAAGTAATGCTTCTGCTCTTTTTTTCACTAGTCTGCACATGGAAAAATCAAGACCTACAACTAACTATATGCAAAGAAAAACTGTGACATTATTAAAAACAATTACTAGAAGATCTATTTACTATTTGAAAAGCTAATATTAACTTACCATGCTATTTTTGTTTCAAAAGGGTTGAGCATTTAGTGAACAGTAATAGATGTCATGACAATAATATGGGAATAGAAATACATCGAACTAAATTTTAGTTATTTGGAGCCACATGTATCATTTGTTAACTGCCTACCCCCTCGCCTCTCTCTGTCCATCCCCATGCCGACCGTCCCCACTCTGCGGCCCACTTTGACCATGCTTGTCAACAGCGTTCTGCGTGAAGGAAGGACAGAAGCACAGAATGGGAAGAACCCCATCACCTTGCTAGCCATGCCCCAGAAGACTGTGTGGAGGAAAAGATTGTCGTTGTGGCAGAAATGGTGTTTGGGGTACTCTTAAGATTTTCATTTTCTTGCTTCCAAAGCCACAGACAGTCCAAGTTCCTAACCAGTGGTGTTTACCTACCAGAGATGGGACTTCTACTGTCGTTTTCATGAGGTGTTCTCCAAAATGTAGCTACAGTGGCTACTGGAAATCATGCATGTTTTTTAGAACAAGTGATGTTTTCTCTTGTTGGGGAGAGATTGCGAGCAGGTACAGTAACTCCCCTGGCAAACAGCCCAGCGAGGGGCATGCATCTGTTCAGGGAGGGGGGTTGCTGCCAGGAAAACCCCTCAAGAGGTGAAGAGGCAGAGGCATCACCGATGGGAGCCTGGCTGTGGGGACGGGATTCTGCTTTGTCGCTGACTAGCTTAGGCAAATCACTCACCCCCTCAGCCAGTATCCTTATCAGCAAAGAGGGTCTGACGCCTTTTCCTGCATATTTGCAGCAAGCAATGAATAAGCTCCTGCATGTGGGGCACCGAGCAAGCCCCTTGAATTCAGTCATGTTAGCTAGTATCCTCCCTTGAAATAATTTCCAACTAGACTTTAAAACATGGCTTCTAGGAAATTGGAAAGGAATGCTCAGTGAGAGCTGAATGGTGGGTCCTCCATGGTCCCTTCAACCCAAAGGCAAGGTGGCAGCTAGCAGGGCAAGGCAGAGGAGAGCCAATGCAGAGGATGAGTCTGTGAGGGTGGCACGCTGGTGGTGACTGGCTCTCCTCTGCTTTGCAGGTCCCCGCAGGAAGTTACCACCAGCGTACCACCTCCACAGACTCATCCTCTGCACCGGCTCCAGTTTTATATCCCTGGTCAGGTGCAAGTATTCCTAAATGGGAGTTGTGCAGACCCCAGGTCAGAGCAACTCTAGTAGACCCAGTTCTTGCCCCCGCTAGTTGGGGGAACTCACACTAACTCCTTAATCTCAGTGACCCCATTCTTCATGTAGCAAAATTTATAAAATGTCCTTGTGGAGTGTGACTCTCATTTAAAAATATGCATAAAATGTCAAGATCTAAATGATAATTTGGTGCTCTACAAATGCTCCCTTCCTCTGCCCCCACTAACCACGCCCAGAAGGGGAGAGCTAGGGAAGAATAAGCCCCGTCGGTCACACCACAGAAAGCCTGTCTGCTTTGAGCAACCTTGCAGAATGTTGGCTCCCAAAATGTCCACGTCGTAACCCGTGAACCTGCGAAACACATGGGGGATTATGGCTGAAGATGGAAATAAGCATGCTAATCAGATGACCTTAAAATAGGAGATTATCCTGGATTATCAGGGTGGGTGGTCAACATAGTGCAAGGGTCCCTCAGTGTGAAGAGGAAGGAAGGAGGGAGTCAGTCAGAGAGACACCACGTAAGAAACGACCCGCCATTGCTGGTTGTGAGCATGGAGGGGCACGAGGTGAGGAAAGGGGCATCCCCCGAGCCCGTAGCTGAGGAGCGGATCTGCCCGGGAGCATCCAGAAGGAACCAGCCTGCAGACACCCTCACTGTGACCTGGGACCCCCCCGGAGACCTCTGAACTATAGCCGTGTGAAGCCATGAGCTCACATGGCAGTAGGCCACGGACATGGTGCAAATCTGCCACAGCAGATCCAGGAGGCTCGCAGGGCAGGAGAGCGCCTTGTAGACAGACTTCAAGGGAGGTGTCTTGTCTGCCCCCTCTTCATGCCATTTCCAAGACCCCCAGACAGGCACCTGCGAGGATGCTCAGCAAGCGACTTGCTTCTGGAGAAGACGTGAGGACTCGAGGGCTCTGAGGGATGATGGGGAGCAGGGCTAGGAGCGGCACAGAGAAGTGGGGAGAGGGGCAGGGGCCTTGGCATCCCCCCTTGGCGCACCCTGAAGCATGAGGCCCAGAGCTCAGGGCCCAGCGACAGGCGTGCTCTGGGTCACTGCCACGGAGCAGCTGGGATGGCACTTCTGTGTCTGACTGGGGCGTCACCCCTGCCCTCTGTCCTGAGCTCCCCCCGCCCCTCCCTGAGCCGCGGACAGTGCTTGCCAAGTATAAGAGGCTTCGTGGACTCTCCCTCCGCCAGTGCACCCGTGGGTGGTGCAGCCATATGGCACGGTGGACACATGCACGTGGTCCGTGCGCCGCGGCAGCACCAGGAAGCCGTGGGATGACCAGAGACCCCGTGGCAGGCGAGCTTGTGATAACGCCATGCTAGACGCATCGAATTTATGATCAGCTAGTTGTTAGAAGTTCCACTTCATCGGGAAGAAGCATGGGCGGTTCAGTGGACAACACAGTGTCAACCGCCCAGCATGGCAGCTCCACAGCGACTCGTCCTGGCGGCCCCCGCAGCTGGTGAGACCCCAGGCGGCAGGCGCGGGGGGGCCGTGAGAAGGCAGGAGCGGAGGGGAGGAGGCAGGGCTGAGGAAGGAAGACACGGCCACAGTGAAACCCAGAAGGACCAGGACAGGGAGGCGACTCAGCAGGGGGGAGGGGGACCAGGAAGCTTGTCAACTGCCGCAGAAATCTCTATTTGCACAATATCTTAGGCAGAAATTACATGTTTCAAAAGCACAAAATTGCATGAAATTCTACCATATTCGTGGAAAACTGAAGAGTAGAAACACAGAAACGCCCATGCTTTCTCTTCCCACTCTCCATCTGACGAGCCACTCGTCTCTGCCCAGCGCCAACACAGCCTGCTCACCGCTGTGGCCAGGGTCCCTTGTGCAAATTGTTTTCTTTTCCGCCTTTAGGTCCCTTGGTGACTGGCTGAGCAGCAGGAGGGAACGGAGGCTGTGAGCGCAGGACGTGGCCCCAGGCCACGACGGCCGACGGCACAGCAGGCTGCTGGGGGCCAGGCTCCGGGGCTGGACGTGGGCTCCGGGCAGGTCCGCACAGGCTCTGTCTGCTGGGTTCCCAGCCAGCAGCCAGTCCTCCGAGCTCTGTGGCCGCCCACGCCTGGGCCACTTCACAGCCGGGCGTCTGAGGGAGAGAGCGGGCACGGTACTGAGGACAGGGCCCACAGCCTAGAACAGCTCCGTGGAACTCAGACCACTCTTTCTGGCTGCCCACAAAGGATACCCATGAGATTTCTGGGGATATCGGGTTCTTTTAGCCACAAGGTGGCTGCGTCCACGCGGGCCGGTCAATTCACTCCAACAACCAGTTGTTTCACGGCCACGGCCTGCCCAGAAGGGTGCGCGCAGAGGCACAGCCCACACGCTCGGAGGTCACCTCCCAGCTACCAAGGAGAAAGTGGAAGGCAGCTTCCCGGATAATTACTGTCTCTGTTGGGTGGTGTAGACTCTACCTCAGGAGAGGAAAAGCTCTACACAAACTCAGATGTGCGTTTGACCGTCTGCAACAGCGTGTCCCAGATGACATGCCGATTGTCGGCATCCCCAAGTGCAGGGAGCCAAGGGCGGGGAGGCAGCAGCCAGCCCTGTCAGGACTGCGGCGTCCCAGATGCCCAAAGTTTCTGTGCCTTGCACTGCGGAGCCCGGCCAGGAAACGGTGACCTTCTGATGCTGCAAGGTTATCTAGTTGCAGCACCCGCCAGTGAGTTAAGTGACGCCAAGTGTCCAAACATCGGCAACAGCGCAGCCTTGTCTGCGCCATCCCCAGCCCGTAGCCCCGGGACTCAGCTCCACTCCCCAGGAAGCCAGCTCTGCAGGCGACACTCGGGGGCAGGCTTAACTCGGGCTCCAGGGCCCGCATGGGGGGCGCACCTTTGCAATGGCCGGAGGCACAGCCCGGCCACGGCAGCGACCGCCGAGACACTGTAACAATTGTAACCATGTACGGAGCTAATTTTAGAGCCCTTGGAATCAATTCCCATCAGGCGCAGGTAAACTCAGAGTGGAGGGCCAGAACAGGGTGGGTCGACGGGTTCACAGTAAAATCCCCGAGAGTGGCTAGCGTTTACTGAACTTCCTCAGAAGAGCCGAGCTCGTCTTTTCCAAGAGCGCACAGCCGAAAGTGTGCGCTCCCTGCGTCTGTCACCTGCCTCACTGGCTGCCTGGCTGCCTCTGGACTTGCAAAACACTCATGAGGGTGTCCCACGTGGGAGAAATGCCAGCTTGCAATTTCTGCTTAGCTGTAAAGTTCTAGAGAGAAGGACTTCTTGCGTGTGGAACCTGAAGAACTAAGCTCACTCTCCCATCCCATTGTCTTTGGGGTGAGGAATACGCACACAAGGCCATGTGCGTTCTCCCAGCAGGGCTCCCGGCGAGGCCAACCACCCGGCGCCGGGCAGGGAACCCACTCTACCAGGCTCCTTCCATGGCAAGTGTTGGAGAATCCTTGGAAGACCCAAGTTCACTTTCCCTGCATTGAAACTGGAGTTGCCCACCCAATACAGAGTCTGGTCCAAGTAACAGTTACAAGTACAGCTCCAAGCATACAGCTAGTGCCTAATATGGATTAAACACACACCCTCTGGGCCTTAGTTAAACCAGACTTTTACTTAGTTCGTTGGATTGCTGGGACTTTACCCGATGTCAGGCATATTGTCTCTCTCTGTTTCTGCGAGATTCCTAGTGATCGTTTCTATGTCATTTGCTGCAAGAAGATCTCTATTTTGGAATTTAAATACTGTATTGGCTGGGATTCAAAATTAATACTGATTAATTGATTTCATAATAATAATAATGAAAACATTACCAAGCATATTACCTTCAAGGTAGGGAGTAAACACACATTCTCACTCAGTCTCACTCCACAATACACTCTGTCTCCATGTAACTCTTTACAGATGCCGTCGTCCCTCCACGAGTCACGGGCTGGCTCTGTCTGGCTCGGCCGTGAGAGCCAACTTCGGGAGAGAGTCCTGCTCCGGCTGTTGGACATGATGAATTTCAAGTAACAGAGGAACATCCAAACACAGCGCTTTAGGAGGCTTTTTCCTCCGTGCAAACGGGTAATAATCCCCAAACCGAAGTAATCCATGAAAACGTGCTTTCTAAACCTAAGGAACACCCACAAATGTCCTGCAGATAGTTGATGCTCGGTAAACATTGCCATTCCGGACCCAGGCTTTATCCCCCTTCCATACGTAAACTCTATTTTATATCTAAGTTAGGATGTTTTCTCTTTGTGGTTCCAAGTCTGGACGTGTAATTCAGAGGGAGCGTGAACAAGAGGTTCTTATCACTTAACATCCGTCGCTGATTTCTTTTCAGCAGAGAATTTCCTGTGATTTGTTTCACAGGGATTTTGCCCAATACCTGAAAGTCCATAACGAGAGATGAGCACTTGGCTCCGTTTTCACTGTCATGAAAGAAGTCCACGGCGTCCAGGAAGAACCAGTGCCGTGGTGGAAGCTTCCTTATGTGCCGACCAAGCGGCTTTCGGTTCCTGTTCATTTTCAAACCGCTCTTCGGAGTGTCCTCCGTCTCCTGCTGGCTTCTGCTCAGCTCTGCACATGTTCCTCATCCGTCTTTCCTGTCCACTTGCCAAGATCATCTCTTTCGAGAGCCCATTCATGTCTCACTCCCCCGGTTCACCTTCCCCACTGGGGCCACTGTCTCATGCACACACAGTGACACCTCCGCACTCAGTTGGCCCCAAGGTGTCCCTCCACAGACTCTCCTGAGCTTCCCTGGCACAGGCGGACCCCCATGCCTCCAGCACCACCTGGAGCTTTGTGCCCTGTCGGTTTTAAGGCCAGCCCCCCCAGACGAGGCGCAGAGAAAGAAGCAAGAGCTGGGTAGAAGAGAAGTTTCGCTGCCTTTACCTGATGGGCTCCGTGGGAGCAGGGGCAACTCGGTGGACATAGGAGGATGACTCTCTGCTGTCCACCGCAGATGACAGCTCGGACTTCAGTTCCATAACTGAATGCCAAGGGTGAGAGCAGCTAGAACTGGACCCAGAGCTCACAGAAGAAGAGGCCGAGGGGCGAGCAAGAACAAAATGGGCGAGTGCAGGTCGTTTTAGCAAACAGATGACATGCCCTGGATGGCCAATCAGATGGATGAGTAATCTGACAAAGTCACATCATGGTGGAGGGGAAGCTGCAAGGTGCATGGAGAGACAGCAATAGAACACAAGCCGACTCGGCGAGAACCGGGTCCACTGGGGTCCCTCACTGAGCTGTGTGGCCTGGAGGTGGTGAGGACCCCCAGGCAGTGCGCACATTGTGAAGGAAGACGAACGCCTGCCCCTGACAGAAGCATTTCTTCCTGCCGCATTTTCCAAGCTGACCAATCCCCCCTTAATTAGACAGTCTTTCCTAAACTAAGCAAATGCCTTCCATCTGCTTCCAGCTCAGTTTTGCTCACTTGGGAGCCATCCCGTCTCTTTAAGCTGTCTTTGCAAATCTTGGATCTGATGATCAATCATGAATCAATGTGCACATTTAAATTCAAAGGGCAATGTTGTTCTCCCGATTTTCGAGAGGTTAAGAGACACCTAATTGTCATGACAGAGGACTAAGAATGAAACACAAATTCGAAAGCAGGAGGCAGTATGTGGGGAATGTTGTCCCTGGCACATAAGCCAAGGAGGACGGTGTACAGAGGATGCAGTCTGTCCCACCGCACAGGACAGGGGGCGCTTTTGCTCTGAAAGGCAAGTCCTTTTTCTCTGAGAGAGAGACATTCTACTCAAGATGTGCAGCACGAAGATGCAGAGTGGACCCAGCTCACAGAAGCAGGAGGAAGATGAGTCAGAGGGAGGGTTCCTGGAAGACCCTCCATTCTCCCAGCCCCTGCGAGGTGTGGGAGGTTTCTAAACTGAGGAGGTGCGCGGCCAAGAGATGGGACCTGAGAGGCCCAGAGAGAAGGCAACCAGCACCCCCTCGGAGGTCACACAGCGCTGCCAGGCCCACACACGAGAGGCTGGAAGAATGGCAGACTTCCCAGTGCTCAGGTGTTGAGGGTGAAGACACGAGACGGGTTGAAATAGCCTCTCCATGGCCCACTCCTGCTGAGACAGCCACTCTGCCACTCGACAGTCGTCTGTCTATGGACCCGGCCCTTGCTTGGCTGGTAGCCTACTGGGGGACGCAGGCGTGAAAGCAACTCCTGCAGCAAAACATGCAAACCCAGCCGATGGCAGGTGTGAGGAGTGGCTGGGAGGGAAGCCATCCAGCCGCAGGGACCAAGGGGCCTCCTGGAGTGGCTGGGCCAGCTCCAGCCAGAGGAGATTTGGAGGCCAGTGTCGCCTACACCTCCTCCCCTGGGTTATTTTATCAAGGTGTGTGCCCGGGCCCCGTCTAGACTCGCAGGTTCAGAGACCCTGGAAGCTGTACGTTGATGTTTAGCAGGCACTTCAGGACTCTAGTTGTCAAGGGCTGGGGGGAAACACTGGGGACTCCCAATAGTCTGGGGAGTGGGGACGTGTATGTCAGTGTGTGCATGTCAGTGTGTGAGAGAGTTGTGAGTGTGAGTCTGCATGTGTCTACCAAACTCCATCAAACCCCACCAAACCTCACCAAACCTCGCCAAACCCTACCAAACTCCATCAAATGCCATCGAATCTCACCAAACCTCACCAAACTCCACCAAACCTCACCAAATCCCACCAAACTCCACCAAACCCCACCAGACCCCACCAGACCCCATCAAACCTCACCAGACCCCACCAAATCCCAGCACCAGGACCAAGCACTCCTTTCTCAGCCTTTCTTATGGGGCAATAAAATCCCTTTTGAATACATGAATTAAAAGACACTTGTATTAGTCTTAGAAATGAGACCGCTCTGTTACAAGGCCTTTCTCTCTTTAGAAAGGGTTGGGTTTCAAATTGTTTGTGACACGGTAGCTATTTTGAGACACCAAGGGCCGGAGGAAGAAGGTGAAGAAGAACACTGACCAGGGACCCGCTATGGCTACTACTCAGGTTAACACTTCCGTGTTGACATGCTCTTAGGTCTCCTGAAATAAAGCCATAACCTAAGGTAGACTCCAGGTCTGACAATGTTATGTGGGAAAATATGTACGGGACAGAGGGTATAAAAGTAATTTCAAACATTTAGATTTCCTAAGAGTGAGTGGATTTTCAAAATACATCAAAATGAAACCAAACATCTGAAACGGAGCGCAAGTGCGGCTGTCTGTCTTCAGGAAGTACCTGCGGGGGCGGGGGCGGGGGGAGACCGACGCAGCCCCTGCCGGTTAGCCATTCTGCTCTCCAATTTACCCCCGCAGGCCCAGGCCGCTCACACTGAGGGAAATTTCACGTTACAAAGACGGATGGAAATGAAGAGCCGTGTAATTATTAGCTTTGTTACGAGCAGATCAATCATGTGCAGGTGAGGTTCCCCCATCAGCTGTGGATGTTCCTGTTCCGGGTGGGTGGGCTGCGGCTTGCGCGGGCGCCCGGCCCCAGTAGGGCTGTTGGCAGCATTCACGGGCACCCCGTGTCATCGGGACGCGTGTCATTGCGACAAATGACTAAATGTGGTATCTTCCCCGAAGCAGCGGCAGTCTGGTGGCGGGGAGACCACGCCCGCCTCCCTGGCCCCCCGAGGCCTCCGGCTAGGCCCCCTTCCACCGACAAGGCCAGGAGGGAGGCGGTAGCCTGAGCAGAGCGCTGCACTGGGTAACTGCCGCACAGGTGCTCCTACCCAGAGCCGGGATCCAGACCCCCATCCCTGGCTCGCAGCTTTGGGGAAAGGGGCCCTTCCCAGGTCTGCACTGTCTGCCGCGAAGGTCTGCTCGGACACAGGGTGCATGGGGGCCCAGGGCCTCAGCTTCCCGCCTTGCAACACAAACAGAGAACTCGGGCTTCCGGAAGGGATTGCAGCTATCACGGGTGGTCCTGCTGTCTTCACGGACTTCAGGGCCAACGGCAAGCCCTGCCACGCCCCCCGCGCTGAGGGGCCTTCCATCGCACACCCCATCCTCGCTCCCTGGCCCCTTTTCACGCAGGCGGACCCCGGCCTCCACGCTGAGCGGCACGTTGTGACCAGCTCCCTCCGCAGCATCACGGACACCCTCAGTGTCTGGAATGCGCCGGCATGTTGCAACTCCCTCCAAACACAGCACTTCCTGCCGGGGCCGCCTGCAGCACCGAAGCTGGGGGGGGGGGTCCCTCAGGATGGAGAAGGAGGTCCACAGGACACGTCCGGCCACAGCCGTGGCTTCCATGAGGTCCGTCCCTGCAGCTTCTGCCACCAGCCCACGTGCTGCCATGGGCAGGGAGCCTCGTGGGGCAGGAGTCGTCCACGCTCCTGGGCCGTTGTGCCCCTGAACCAGGCCTGACCCGGATGGGGTTACAGACGAGGGTCACGGCCATGAGCCCCCAGGCCACACGACGCTTGAAACCATCCCATCCGCCTGCAGACGTGACTCCTGCTGTGTGACAAAAGGCCCAGGGGCGATCGGCTCAGAGGAGACAGCCCCAGGCTGCCCTTAGAAAGGGGGAAACCCATGAGTTTGCCTTGGCCCTGCAATCAGAGAGGGCCATCAAGGGGACCCAGGAGCAGAGAGGTTCTTTCGTATCAAGTGGACCCCTCGCAGGACCCAAATGGCTCAAGGGAAAATACACCCGAATGTGGCTCAAAGGCCAGGAACAACCCGTGGACATCTTCCCTGCCCTGCCTCCCAAAAGTGGCTTCTAAACACAAGCCAGCGTGTGACGTTGATTGTTCCTTTATAATTGTCTAAATCAGTCCCCAAAAGGCTATTTTCACTGAATTCAGAGAGTTTTCAAATAACTGCTTAAAATTTATCATGTTGTATAAAGCCCCACATCCAGTCACATAATTCCTAGTGAAAAATAATCTAAAATTTTTACTAAACCTATAATTTAAAAACTCACAATGAACTAAACTTCCACCCAAATGCCATGTATCAAGCAACAAAAGCTTATGGAAACATCCGAATATTCATGATCCAAATATTCATGCAAGCCTCAGAATTGTTTTGACAAATTGCATACACAGTGAGAACGTTTTTGGCAATAGTGCAAATCAACCACATACATGGCTTTATGTGAGCAGACCCAATTTGCTCTGGTAACAGGCTCATATGCAGGACGTATGATTACAAACAGCAGAGACACCTGTGACCTGGTTCAAAATTTCACCTCTACCCTTTGTACCCATCATAACAATTTTGTAAAAACAGTTTGCTTTGAGAATAAAAACCCGAGTGTGTCTCAACCTCAAAAGGAAAGATTCCAAGAACAAGTCGAGATTAATTTTTTTCCCACTAAAAAGTGGGCAATTCTTAAATACTTCAAGAACTATCTAAAGATCCAGATTCTGTTTGGATTGCTCTTACAGGGGGCCAAAGTAAGCTTATATTATTTGAAAAAATGTCATGAGTTCAGTAACTGACAGAGTTTTGAGGTGTTCGTTAATGCTCCTGCCAGAGTTTACAGCTGCCGAGAACAGGCTGATGTAGCTCTAATTTCTAATTATGACTTAGCGGGAAGGGAGGAGGTTGTCAATTTTACTCGTCCCACGGTGAGAAACAAAATGATTCTACTTTCTGCTGCCAACGAAATCATCCTATTCTTCAGCGAGGCTAAGAATAATCATCTAAATAACGAAAATCAACAGGAGTGATTAACATTTTAGGAATGGTTACAGTCTTTTCTAGAAGATGCGTTCATGGAGCTGGAAGGAAGCTCTGAGGTTTTTAGAAAAATGTTCTGAACTTCTCATGGGGCAGCTCTTCCGCCTGCTCGGAACTGTGTTGGGCGCAGAGATGAAGCAGGCTACCCGATCTTGTGCGCCCTGATGCGACAGCACACACAAGCTAGGGGGCTTCTCGTCCCCTCTCCCGGCGGATGGCTGTGCAGATGGACACATCAGACCCTCACTCAGTGACCACCACGTCAGGCCATGGTGGCCGTAGTGGGGCAGAAGGGGTTTGTAAAGAAAAGCGGAACCAGGACAGGCTGCTGCTGGAGCTGGCTATGGACTCACATTTCCTTTAAAACAGAAGAGAAGGGACACCTGATGGCTCAGTCACTTAAGTGTCTGACTTGAGCCCAGGTCACGATCTCGGGGTCCTGGGATCCAGCCCCCTGCTCTGCGGGGAGCGTGCTTCTCCCTCTCCCTCTGCTCCTCCCCCTGCTCTCTCTCTCTCTCTCTCTCTCTCTCTCTCTCTCTCAAATAAATAAATAAAATCTTAAGAAATAAAATAAAGTAGGCAGGGCCTGAGCCTCTCCGCCGGCGCAGGCTCCCCTCACGCCAGCTCGCTCCCGCCGCCGTGTCTGCCACCGTCGAACAGGAGTTTGAGGAGTTGGATGCTCAGAATCGCTGGCAACAGCTGTACTTGGAAATTCGCAATGAGTCCCATGACTATCCTCATAGAGTGACCAAGTTTCCAGAAAACAGAAATCGAAACAGATACAGAGATGTAAGCCCATATGATCGCAGTCGTGCTCAGCTGCAAAATGCTGAAAATGATTATATAAATGCCAGTTTAGTTGATACAGAAGAGGCGCAGAGGAGTTACATCTTAACACAGGGCCCACTTCCTAATACAGGTTGCCATTTCTGGCTCATGGTTTGGCAGCAAAAAACCAAAGCAGTTGTCATGCTAAACCGAGTTGTGGAGAAGGAATCGGTTAAATGTGCACAGCACTGGCCAACAAAAGGTGATCGAGAGATGCTGTTTAAAGAAACAGGATTCAGGGTGACGTTCTTGTCAGCAGATGTGAAGTCATATGATACAGTACATCTACTGCAGTTAGAAAATATCACTAGTGGTGAAACCAGAACAATATCTCACTTTCATTATACTACCTGGCCAGATTTTGGAGTCCCTGAATCACCAGCTTCATTTCTCAATTTCTTATTCAAAGTGAGAGAGTCTGGTTCCTTGAATCCTGAACACGGGCCTGCAGTGATCCACCGTAGTGCAGGCATTGGGCGGTCAGGCGCCTTTTCTCTAGTAGATACCTGTCTTGTTCTGATGGAAAAAGGAGATGATATTAACATTAAACAACCGTTACTGAGTATGAGGAAATATCGAATGGGACTTATTCAGACACCAGATCAACTCAGATTTTCATATATGACTATAATAGAAGGAGGAAAATTTATAAAGGGAGATTCAAATATACAGAAACGGTGGAAAGAACTTTCTAAGGAAGACTTATGCCCTGCTTTTGATCATTCACCAACCAAAATAATGACTGAAAAATACAATGGTAATAGGACAGGCCTAGAAGAAGAAAAACTGACAGGTGACAGATATACAGGACTATGCTCTAAAATGCAGGGTACTACGGAAGAGAACAGCGAAAGTGTCTACGGAAACGAATTCGAGACGACAGAAAGGCTGACACGGCTCAGAAGGTGCAGCAGATGAAACAGAGGCTAAATGAGACTGAACGAGAAAAGAAAAGGTGGTTATACTGGCAACCTATTCTCACTAAGATGGGGTTTGTGTCACTCTTTCTGGTGGGTGCTTTTGTTGGCTGGACACTGTTGTTTCAGCAGAATGTCCTAGAAATAAACAGTTCTGCCCAGCGAGCTGCTGGTCTCGTAGCTGACAGTGTTGCGTTAGTCCCAGGCTTTGTCTGTTAGCAGATTCCTCGCACCCCAGAAACAGTGCGGTGGAATAGACACCAGCCAGAGAAGTGATATGCTCAGTCTCCAGCCCAGCATCTCAGGGCGCTGTCCCCAAACTGTAACCGGCTATCTGAAATAAAAACTTGAATGCTTGTTGAAAACTGGTACATTTTGCAACTGTATTCATACCTGTTAAGCGTACTATTTCACCTGACCAGATTGAGAAATCCTTTACCATAAGGATTGGTTTTTGGAGGCCAACTGGATTTTAACCTGCACTTGATACAAGCAATAAATATTGTGGTTTTATCTACATTATTACTGGAAAGAAAATGACCTTTAAATAATGCGTGTAATGTATAATGTACTGTTGACATGGACATCGACATTTTATATTCTTAGCCATTTCAGGGTAAATATATTTTATAAGTATCTATTTAATCTTACTTTTGTAGTTAAATGTACTTTTTAAAAACTCAATTTGAAAAATCTGTTACCATAAAAAAATAAATTGTGTGTTGATTCAATTGTACTGAATACATTTTCCTAAAGAGAAGTTTGATACGAGCAGTTAGAACTAACTCTGAATAAGCAATTTTTACTATATATTTGCATTTCTTTTATGTTTTACAGTTTTTCCAATTTTAAAAAGAAAAACAAACAAACAAAAGTTTTCCCTAAAAATATCTTTGAAGGAAAATTCTCCTTACTGGCATAGTCAGGTAACATTTGGTCAAGACTTTGTGTAAAGAAATTGGTTTCTGTAAAGCCCGTGATGAATACTGTTTAATTTTCATGAAAATTTCAATGTAATTACCCTAATTTATAATTGGGGTAAATCGTGACTTAGAAAATAAAAATAAGGAGCGTCATTTTATTATCCATGATTTCAGTTTACTAGACTGAAGTTTTGAAGTAAAATTTTTTTCAAGTTCTTTCTACTTCCATAAGTAGTATGATGATGTACAAAAAAAAAAAAAGAAAGAAAGAAAGAAAGAAAAGAAAAGAAAGTAGAAGAAAACCAGTCAGTGACTTAGAAAGGCAGCTCCCAAAGTGGACCGGGTCCACCCCGGAGCGGGCCCCTGCTGCTTCCTTCCTCATCTGTCCCGCACATGGTGCTTGACAGATGGGCTGGGTGCACGGAGCCCACCTGTGTGGCCTCCGCCTCCGACCGGCTGGGCAGTGAGCATCAGCCCCGGAGACCAGGGATCAGGTGTCAGACGGAGAGACATTCCAATAACTCAGTGTTGCTCCCTGAATGGAAAGGAATATTCACACTAGGGTGGATGAAGCAGATTAAATATTCATGCTGAGAACATGTCTGAGGGGCTCTTGGTGGTGCAAACACCGGGCTCTCGGTGAACGCGTCTTATCCTAAACCCCTAATCTCCTGGGCTCAGCAGGAAGACAGGTGTGTCTTCTCAAGAAGGATAGAGGGGAGGTGGTGCAGCCACCATGGAGGGACTTTTTCAGTGAGCCGTCTCTCAAGGGAGCAGACGGTTCTTCCAGGAATGGGTTTTGCTTGTGGGAACCTGGACCCACTGCCCCCAGACCCCTGCTCGCCAGACCCAAGACACAGACGTGCCCCAGGGAACAGTCGATGAAATTCCTGTGCTCTCATCAAACACAGAAGCCAACACACTCATTTCTCTTTAAGATGAAAAAAAAAAGATCCAACAGTTATGAACTTTCTCAAATTAGCAATTTATATAAGAAAGATCTGAAGAGAATCTATCAGAATGTCATGAGAGTCATCCAAAGATTTATGATGGTATATGGAGCCTCATTCTTGCAAGTGAAGGCAGTGTCTGCTCATCTCAATTTTGCAGCATTCCCTGACTATGAATCGCAGACTCACTGTACCTATAAGACACCTGAAATGTGCCTTATTTGCATGGTCATAAGCATTCGTGACGATCTGTGGTAAATTTGCAGTGAGACCTAAAACACAGGCTTCCTACTCATGAGTGACTCGTGTACACCCTCTTCATGCCCAACAAACCATTTGAAAATGTATTCCTTGTGTAGCTTTCAGGAATTGGTTAATTTGGGCCTTTTAACACAAGGGTATCAGGTTACACTAAAGCATAACCTTACTCCACATGAGGTATCATAAACGTCGTACAAAAGAGCTCCATTCACAAGGATGTTGGTGGGGCAGTCAATCCAGATAATCAGAGTTTACTTAAAAGTAAGTGAACACAGAATCCATTCTCTTAGCCATTTATTGTAAAATTAGAGTCTTTCGACTGCTTTATACAAGAGGCCACACAGCATGGTCAGGTAGTAAAAGTAACAACCCAACAAGAAGATAAATAAACAAAGGAAGCATTAGGGAGGAAAGATTAATAGGATAATCTAAAGTGTTATGTGGTTGGAGCACATTATGAGGAATTATTTAAGTCATAATTTCCACCTGGGCTATGTCTTGCCACAGTGAAAATTCTCCATACAGTTAAAGCACAAGGATGCAGGTCTATTTTTCTCGCTATAAGATTTACCTAGAATGCAGTAGCTTGCATTTGGGCTGGACGTCATGTGCGTGGACATCTGAAGTTAAGAAAAACATTTGTCTTTCAGGTAATCAGTGCCCAAAGTCCCAAACCATAAGAAGATTAGTAAATGAAAATGCTGATGTTTTTGTCATTTGCGATGGAAGTGATAAGTAACAGTTGCAGACGTTGATACATAATCATTCTCACCGAATCTGCTTTAGCATAAACCTGGGAGCACAGGGGGTTAGCGTGAGAAATGCACCTGCTCAGGCTGACCTTGCCGGTTTGAATCTGAGCCAGACCAGCTCCACAGGCCTGTGCGGGGGCCTGACCGTTTCTCCTCTGTGGGCTGGGTCCCAGCAAAGCAAACGGCTCAAGGAAGTAAGTCACAGACCAAGTGGCACCTGCACTCTGCCACTCACCAATGGAGAACAGGACATCCAGACGACCGAAAACCTGGGCGCAGCTGGACCCGGGCTCAGGGTCCTCAGGACGGGCTCTCTGCCGGTCTGGTTCTGGTGCTGCCGTGTCCTCTCCTCCGTGGGCCGTGCTCTTCCATTCCGGGGAGGCTCGCTATTCATCAGCACGCCAACGTAAGCAGAAAGCGTGCCTGTCCCCCCAAGGTTTTGACAAAGCCCGGGCTGGCTGGCTTGCCTGGGCCGGGCCACGTGGCCTCTGGCCCACCTCTGAACCAATCCCTCACATTCACAGCCCAGGCTGAGTCGCCGGGGTCAGCCACCCCAAAACCACATAGACCTCTGACATCAGTGAAATGGCAGCATAAGCACCTCCAAAATTTCTCTCACCCATAAAAGCAATGAGAAAACTGGCAAAAGTTGTCAGAATCAGCTCTTTGAGAACTCTGGGGATTAAGCAAAGGTTTGCAGCAACAGGAGACATTTATTCAGGGGAAACTGCTGTATCTCAGTAAGAACAGAGAGCCCGGTGGCATTTTAACTGACCCTATGCCCATCCCCCCCCTCCAGCTCTACAGCCTGCAATCACGGTGGGAAACAGCATGGGGGCGCAGCCCCCACAAAGCCTCCTCCCCAGAGAACGACTGTTGTCTGACCTGTCTGGTGGTTATCCCACGTGGGAGGCTGTCTTTACGTGACCTGACCCATCGCTTGCCCAGTGGGAACACCTTCTCCCCTGGGGGTGTCTGCGTGGCTTCTGTCTGTGGCATTTTCCCTCCTTTATCTGATTTAAAAGGTAACTGTATAAAGCAGTGACCAGAAATGTGCCGGTAGGCACACTGCGTAAAGACATATTTTGTACGAAAAAGGAAAGATGAAAGAAGGGGAAGGAATGGAGTTATCCAGGAGCAAAGTTTTTGAATACAAACTGAAACTAAATCAGTATTTTAAGGTTTTTATTTGTGTTCCTACATTCCTATTTTGCTGCCTGCTTTGGGGCCAAATATTTTCTTGTGTATCATTTTAATTTCCTTCCCTTTAAAAAAAATTTTAGTTATTTTCTTATTGGCTGCCTTAGGGATTATCGTTCACATCTTAACTGATAAAAAATCTAGTTCAAGTTAATAACCAACTTAATTTTAATCATAAATAAATTAAGTTGGTATTAACCTAAGCTAGACAAGACACATAGAAAATGAATTGTAAAATGGAATGCATAAATCCAACCTTATCAGTAACTGAATTAAATGTAAATGAATAAAGGACTCCAATTAAAAGGCAGAGACTAGCAGGAAGGACTTAAAAAAAAAAAAAAAAACCAGGACCCAGCTGCATGCTGTCTATAAGAGACACGCTTTAAATCAAAGATACAGATAAACTGAAAGTAAACAGGACAGGAAGAAAGATGTACCATGCAGATGTTAAACAAAAACAAAAGCTGGAGTAGCTCTACAAATATCAGACAAAATAGACTCCAGGATAAGTATTGTTACTAGAGACAAAGAAAGAGATCCTACAATGATAAAAATGTCAATCCATAAAGAAGACATAAAGATTGTAAACATATATGCACCTAACAATAGGACCCCAAAATGTGTGAGGCAAAGACTGACGGAATTGAAGGGAAAAATGGACAATTAAACACTAGTAGTCGGAGGTTTCAATGCCTATCCTTCAGTGGTGTGTGTAACAACCAGACAGAGACTGACGAGGAAATGGGAGAACTGAACAATACCGTGAACTGACTAGACCCCACACATGCACAGAACATACCACCCAAAAACAGCAGAATACACATCCTCCCACTTGCATTTGGAATGTCTTCCCAGACAGACCAAATGTCAGGCCATGAAACAGGTCTCACTTAATCTAAAAGTATTGAAACCATATAAAACATGTTCCCTGAGCACAATGGAATAAAATTAGAAATCAAAAACAGGAGATTTGGGAAATTTTCAATACAGGGAAGTGAAACAACACATTCCTAAATAACCAATGGATCAAAAAAGAAACCAGAATGGAAACCAGAAAACACTTCAAGATGAATGAAAATGAAAACACCACCGACAGAACTTACGGGACGCAAAAAAAGCTATGGCCAGAAATGTGCAGAAATGTGCAAATGCAACACAAAATATCTCAAAGCAATTTAGTTGTTCATGTTGAGAAACTATAAAAGAAGAATAAAGTAAACCCAAAGCAAACAGAGGGAAGGAAATAATAAAGACAAGAAAGGGAAACAAATGAAATAGAGAATAGAATAACAATAGAAAAACCAAAGCCAATTTTTAAAAAGCTAATTCTTTGAAAAGGTCAACAAAATTGACAAATCTTTAGAAAGGGGCTGAGAAAATAAAGAAGACTTAAATTGCTAAATTCGGGAATGAAAGAGGAAACGGCACTGCCTGCCTTACAGAAACACACAGGATTAAAGGAATCTTGTAAACAATTGCATGCCAAAAACTTAGATGACCCACATGAAATGGATTAATTCCTAGAGAGATACAAATGATGCCAGAAGAAGTTGAAAATCTCAACGGAGCTCTAATAAATACAGAGATTGAACTGATAACAATAATAAACTCTCTGCAGAGAAAAGCCCTGGTTCAGATGGCTTCACTGGTGGAGTTTCGTGAATGTCTACAGAATTAACACCAGTCATTTACAAACAGCACAGAAGAGGAGGTAATGCTTAACTCATTCTAGGGGACCAGCATTACCCTGGTCCCAAAACCAAAGACATCATGAGAAAGAAGACCACAGACCAATCAATATCCATTATGAATACAGACGGATCACCCAAAGAAAATTACTGCCCAACTAAATCCTGCGACGTGGAAACATTAAACCCCAAGCAGGATTTATCCCAGGAATGCAAGGTTGGTTCAACATATGAAAATCAATCAAAGTAATTCCCCATATTATAAAGGACAAAACCACATGATCATCTTAATAGATGCAGAAATAGCATTTGACAAATTCAAGACATTTTCATGATAAAAACGTGGCAAAACTAGGAATAAAAGGGATCTTCCTCAACCTGATAAAGGTCACCTATGGAAAACCCACAGCTAACATCCTAATTAATGGTAAAAAAAAAAAAAAAAACTGAAGCTTTCCACCTAAGATCAGGAACAAGGCAAGGACATGCACCCACATCACTTGTGTTGTATGCTGTTCTGGGGGTTCTAAGCAGAGAAATGAGGCAGGAGAAAGAAATAAAAGGCATTCAGATTGGAAAGGAAGGAGTAAAACAATCTCTATTTGCAGATGATCTGATCTTGTGTATTAAGAACCCTAGGGAGTGCCCCCAACCAACACACACACACATACTCTTAGAGCTAAGGAACAGCTTTAGCAAGGTTTCAGGAAGCGGATGGGGGAACCAGAGGTGGTTCAGCATAAATAAACAAACTTTCACGGAGGACCAGATGCAAAAGGCAGAGAACTAAAGGGGAGAGGTGAGCCCCACCCGGGCGTGCAGGGCCCCTAGATCATGCTGGGATGGTTCATCATCTTCTTACCCACAGAGGAGAACTCTGACTACGTGGCGTGACCCTCCTGTTAAATCCAACAACACAAGGCACGCACATGGCATCAGGCATCTGCTAAATTCTCATTCAATGTTAGTTCTGCCACAACTTCTGAAATATAATGAAAAGATTCTCAATCATGAAGTTCTACTAAATGGCAGATGTGTCTGCTCCTGGGGTGGCCCTTCTGGAATACCATACTCCGCATTCTGGCATCAGATGGAAGTGTGGATGTGGAGGCATGGGAGATCATTGCTGAAAAACCTTGCAAACACCCATTGCATGACTGGCGTGGACAACCCTGTATGGGCTCTGTATCCTGATCTTTTTTGTTCCATAACAACCCTGGAGGGTAGATTCTATTAATATGTTCAATCTGCCCATGATGAAAGGAATGCTCAAAGAGCAAGCTCCATTCCTTAGGTGAGAACAAAGTCTTTGTATCAGGAACTGTCCACCCATATGATAACTGGCTCCCACTGGTCCCAGAGCAAGGTGCCTTGCTCAGGCTCTGTCAGCCCTTTGTGGGGCTGTCTGAACACCGTGTAGACATACTGCGTCCTTGAGAATCTGGCAGGACATCAACTGAGGTTCCTGCTCTCAATCTGGAAGGGCTTTAGAAAACATCTGCTGAGCCCTGCTCTCTAATAAACACTCACTTGTAAACTGTTGTCTGTGCCAAGGCACGATTGCAAGGTATGATTTTCTTCTATTAATCTACACCTCATGGGCTTACTTTTCTAGTTGACTTCTAAGTGTGACTACACAGGACCCTTCAGATACCTGGGAGCTTCGCCACCACCCATGGGGCATGAGAGTTTAAGGCATTACCTCTGTTGGAATCCCCACAATGGTTTTCAGTGTCCTTGCTGGCCAACGGTGGAACCTAGCACAGTATGGGTGTCCAGCACTCACCACCATGGCCGCAGCCTACAGGGGTCCTACAGATCACCTCCATCTGAAACACTCTGCTACACAACTCCAGAAACACCATATTGTGACAAAGCTGCAGAACTGAGCTATAGATGTGCCGTTGCTACGCACCAGTGATATTACCATGGGTCTTCCGAGATCTCTGACCAGAGATGGTTACGTCTGATTTGTCACACAGCAGGCGGTTCCCTTCAGAGCTGACGATTAGAAGAAGAAAAGAATGGCGGTGCAGGATACCACTGCAGGCGTTCCCTACCACTCTTTCTTTAGACAAAGACAGAGGTCTTTGCATCCTTTCTAGTGCAAGCAACATCCTCTCTCATGAAGCAGTCTGAAGTCAGAGCAGTAAGGGGGACAAGCACCAGCTTCTGATTCAACAAACCTGGACTCACATCCCTAATGCCCTTTACTAGGAGGCTGTTATTTAAGTGACTTAACCTCTCAGAACCTACATCCTCATCTGTAAAATGGGCTTGAATGCCTAGCACTCATCATGATCGTGGGAGCTAAATTTCAGGGCTTTATATATTATATTAAGATATACGTATATATATCTTAATTTTTTAAAAGGAGCTCATTCTATGCCTAATTAAATCACTTGGCTTGTTTTCCAGTTTAGAAAAATGGAGATAAGATCTTCCCACATTGGTTGCATTGCAGAATTCGAGACTTTACACAGGGAAAAAGAATTCAAACAGAAAGACCATTAAAATGCATAGGGTAACATTAATTCATCATTGTAGTACTATATATATTTTCCCATAAAAATGTTTTAACTTTTTTATATTTATTGCTGGCGTTTCTCAAGTATAAATATGAGGAAATCATGCCAAAACCCATATTTAAGGAACTGCCATAAAATAGAATTAGTAGGTGTCACACAAGAGAAGAGAGAGAAGGAAAAAGAGAAATAGAACTTCCGTGTGTGCATCACAATAGAAGCTTCAAACTTGACAAAGCCACTCACTTCTCCTTAGAAGTCATCCTGGCATTTCTGCAAGATATCTGCTTTTGTGAACGGAGCTTTCAGATCGTTTATAACATAATCAGAGCAACTGTAGAGAATCTTCTGGTCTAGAAATGAGAACAGAAATAAAAACACAAATACTTAGAAAGTGTTCCACATACTCTCAAATGATTGCTAAGCAAGTGATTTAGTGATGTTCGTTTAACATTAAATGAGCCAGGAGATCACAGACTAAGAAACACTTAAATATGATTTTTAAATTAATTATGCTTAAGCCATAGTAGTACTTAAACTCATTTAAGTGGCTTACTCAAGCTTTGGACGGGTCGGACAGAAAATGTACTTCTGCCCTCGCCCCCCGGCTGCAGAGTTGCAAGTTTACAGTATAATGCCCATTGGCAGGTTGGTTAGATTTTTTAAATAATTATGCTAAAAATAATTTCACCATTGCTATATCACATTTGCATCTTGCTGCCTAAAGACAATAAAACAATGAAAAATATTGTAAACTTTCAGGTGTTAAGAAATGTTGTGATAAAAACAACTTCAAATAGAATTGGAAAATATATCTCAATCCTCAACCGCACATTATAGTTACTAGTCAATATACAGAAAAATCTCACTGCTTTAACTGAAGTCCAGACCTGAGCATTTTTTTTTTGTAGAAGATAAAAAATTAAGAAAACCACTGAAAAGGAAATCAAATATTAGATTCAGAAGGAAACGTCATGTTGACCAATAACATGCCATAAATACGGAGCCTCATGAGCGGTTTACGAGTCAAGACAGGGAAAACCTCTCAGTTTGCCCACTCCGTGCCCCAGGAGAATCCAGGTAGACACAGGTAAACTTGCTCGGCGAGAGAGCTTCTCACACTGATGACACTGATGTTGGCTCACAATCTTTCCCCTGTTTTACGGGTGGAAATGCTATAGCAGCTGGTGCTCACATCAACTCTGTGTGCTGAAGGACCCCCAGTCTAAAACAATGCCTTTAACAGGCTTCTCACCACTGTAACTCCTGGGATGCCAGGCAAGACGTGTGCAGGTTGACGGCATCAGTAAGCCCACCCTCTGATGAGCAGGCGGTCCACCGTGGCTCAGGTGCTCTGCTGAAGCAAAACTCTACTTTGGATATTTGAGCCGCCCTGTAGGTCATCAGAAAGTCTCTGCATCCCACACCAGGGAATGCCCCAAATCCACACAAGTGTGGGTATGTCTACAACCGAAGCCACCTTCCCACCTGCACCAGAAACAGCTCCTGTCATTAATGTTCTTTACAACATGTATGCCGCTATGTTTATCTTTCCCGTAGATGGAGAGCTCTTTGAGGGTAAGGGCCATCTTTCCTTTATTTAAATTCACAAAACCTAGAACACAGCCTTATCCACAGTGGGTGCAATTCAAACATTTGCCAAACAAACAAACGCACATCACTTGGCCATTTTCAAAGCCTGTCGCCAGAGCAGGGTAGAAAACAAAAGCAATGAATTCCATCTCTAATGCTGCCAACTACCAAGTCAGCACGGGGTGAAGCAGCCTCTCTGCTCCATCACCATCCGGTGACAGAGGAGGACGTGGTGGTGCCAAGACGGGCACACTCCTGAAGGATGCTGCCTCTGTAAAATGTGCGTCCTCGGGATGGAGAGGACATTTCTCACTGTCAACTTGTCAACAAGAGGGAAAAAGTAAGCAAATTGGAGGGAGTCTCTCAGACGGTGGCAGGGCCGTGTCTTCAGGGCAGAGAGACGTTGGACCAGGCTCGTTTCCTGGCCCCAGACTGGCGAGTGCTCTGTCCTCCCCATTTCCTTTGGCCTGCCCTCAGCCCAGTCCGCAACACAGGCCGATACTGAAACTCCTCACGTGGAAGAGGGGGGCTTTCATGACCCTGACTTGCTCGCTGTGGGGGCTTCGTAAAGGTGAGGTCTTTGGTCACAGAGGTCAGTGCACAATAGCCACGTCCATGATGGGGATGAGACCCGGAAGTCACTAGGCTTACGTGCATTTCAAAAAGTTGGGCTTTGCTTCCTCAGGCTACAACCTGGAATATTTACAGAGGAGAAACTGATAAAATAAGGAAATGTATTCTTTCAAAGCTTTTTACTGGATGTAGCTACACATCAGTCATAGAGAATGCCAAGGCAGTGGAAATATTAGGAGAAAAATTGCATTGTGTATTTTCTGGGTGTTATGATGCTGGAGTACTAGAGGGATGACCCTAATAGGATCTTGGACTCTACCATCCTCAAAATCCCCACCTTACACAACTATGTGATATTTTCCTTTTCCTACCAAGTCAAGCGTTAACAGCCCAACGTGCCCCCCTCCTGCATACACTTGTCTCCAAACCATCATGGAAATCCATGGAAATGCTGCGTGAACATCATCCTATGTGGGGACAGCCCCCTCTCTTCATTTCTCTAGGGCTTCCCCAGCAAGTGGCGGCGTGCTCATTCCCCGTTGTGCTTCTGAACACTCACAGCCCTCTTACGAAGACTGAGCAAATCATGTCTCCACGGTACGATCCCCAAATCCGAAATGGGCACCCTGTCAACTTCACCCTAAATAGCGCTATACATCTTTACTCTGTTAAGTAAGAGCGTGAAATATTATTTTGTACACAGGCAGTCAAAGTTTATCAGTAGACTATCTAAGTTTTAAGATGCCACGACACAGCAAAAAGTCAGATTTTTTTCTTTAAATGTGATTATGAAATACTCTTCTCGGTTTATTTTCTTGTATTCATTCGTGTTTATCAGTGATATGACTTTGAGGAGGGGGTGAGGGATATTCTTATTTCTACCTTGACTAACTAACTGCCCAACCCCCTGCAGCTTTCCCTCACCGTCCCAGGGGCCTCCACTGCAGTGGGGAGAAGCGTGGAGGAGAGTGTGAACAGCTCGGGCAGCCGTCCTGACTGTCTGTCCTGGGGGTTTCCTCGCTACAGCATGCTCTCTGGGAAGTGGGCCCCCGGGAGCTGATAGGAATCACTCAAAATGACCCAACGGCATTTGTGAATATATTTCATATGTGAATTCTTATGCATATAGAGGCTGAAAGCAACTTCATCACATGGAAATTAGGGTGCATGTGGTTGTCACTGGGACCACTGTGGGCCGCGGGATGAAGATCTGCTGGAAAACCACACGCGTGTGTGTCACGGAAACACCACCAGCCTATTTAATGCTTCAGCATTCTTCTCACAGCCATAATGCATTTTATGGGTCAAAGACATGGAAATGTTTTACCAATTACTTAGGCCCAAACATGGAAGTTACGCCACTGGGACACATTCACGCATTTGCGACACACACACAGAGGTGCCCCAAATCAAGACAAGATAGTAATCGTATGTGCACGTACACTTACCCAGATCCTGACTCCACCCGGGCTATACCTGGCCTCAGCAAGCACTGGTAAACATCACACAGAGCCATCTGCATGTGGCTGGGGACTCCACAGAGGAAGGCAGACAGAGGCTGACAAACGGGAGCTCATCCTAGACCAGCAGCGGTGGAGGTGAAGTTAAAGCTCTCTGTGTCCGCTCCGTGTCACCCTCCACGTAGCACAGAGCATGTTGGCAGCACTTCGCAAATGCAGAAGTGTGGGTTCTTGTGGGGTTCATTGAATTACCCAGCGGTTTAAGCTCCTGTGGTCCCATGACCATTGGCTTCTTTTGTGAGTTCTGGTTTGATCTGCATCCATGGGCCAAAACTGACGTTCAGAATTCACGTGGGGAGCTTTGTTAGGCTTTATTGAGTTGGCCTTGGACTCATGAGATTTCCTGAGCTCAAAGAAATGGAAGCAGACAGCTATGGAAGCTCCCTGAATTGCTTTTTTTGTAACTTACAGAGTGGAAACATAAAGAGATTTTGAGGCAAACTCTCCTCTAAATCTCCAGGAAAGGGCTCATCTAATATATTATTTGACACTCAAGATGCTAACCCAGGAAATGCTCAGACACAGCACTAGAGGACTTCACTGGGCTTGTTCCTGTGTGTGAGTCCACTTGTGCAAGCACACGCGAGCATCAACCCTTCCCCACACCCCTGCCACGCCAACCTCGGGTGAAAGGAGAGTCACAGCCCCCGATGCTGAGGCACATCCCAGATTCACGGGACGCTTGCTGACTTGGCTTTCCCAGAGAGTGCGTCCTGATGGTGCGTTCGCCCTCTGCAACCAGCCAGTGTACAGAGCGAGACTCGGTTACCCCCAGCCACGGTATGCTGTTCGTGAGCCCAGGACAGTCTGCCTGAGACGTTGCTGTGGTGGTGACACTCGTCAGTTATTTAGGATGGTAGGAATAGTGAAGAAAACCCAGGTCATGAGAGTGCATTAAAATGATGGCAGAGCCCTTTGAGAAGATCGCAGTAGGTGGTCATCTCCTGGTCCATGATCATGTAGTCTGTTTCCAAAAGGATGGGAGGCAGTACTATTGATGATGCTGATGATGATGATACCAAGGATAGGAAGGTCTCTCCCATGTCTTCTCAGACAGAAGGGCCAGTTTGGAGTGAGAAGCACAGAGAGAGAAGAAAGCAAGTCAAGGGCTTGTGTTGGGAAGAAAGATGGTGAGCAGGGAGCTGTGCCTTCACCTGTGACCTCTAGGGAAATATGTTGAAGGCCGGACAGGTTGTGCTGGTCTCATACACAGATCCCATCATCACTCGTGAACACCACAGCTGGAAGTCGAGGGCCTCATTCCCTGCCACCCTGACTCACTCAGTGTTTGCTCAGAACAAACACAACAAGGTGCCCAATGGGCTGGAAAGAGCCGTAACGGCAGAAGCTAGCAGCTCCGCTCCCTCACAACCTCCCCAGGGTCCTCCCTGAGCCGCGGGGCTGTCCCCTTGAGTGCCAGGCCACGGGGACAACACTCACAGGCTCCAGTCACAGACCAGTCTCCGCTGGGACCGGTCTTCCATGGGCTCTGGGCCCCTTCCGGAGCGTGCCTGTTGGACGATGACCACGGGAGGGCACACTGACCCATGGGTCTGGAGGAGTCTCTCAGCCGCCACTTTCCTCAGTGCCAGCACCTGGACACAGCACAGCCCCGCTGGGCCCGCGGCTTACCACGGCCTCATCAAACTCTGTAAACTGCCAAAGGCCCCCCTTCTCCTGGGTGGCAGAGGAAACCCCACTGCAAATCCCCACTAAGGTGAATTCACACCAGAACACTCCAGCTAAAATTCATGTCTGCCAAGGGGTCAGCCTCCAAAAAACAGTCCCGCCTCACCAGACATTGAAAAGCTGCCGGGCTTCACCAAGGCCTCAGGTGAGGACAACATGGATGCACACAGCCATGCACACAGCCAGCAGGGAATGACCCTGGCGTGCACCCCGGTGCTGTTCCTCCCGAAGAGTCATCATACACAGTCATGTTTCCACTTGTAGGGAGCCGGGCCGGAAGACAGCAAAGCCGGTAGCACATCCACAGCCCGCCGGCCGGGTTCACCTCAGGGCTTCTTTTCTCTGCTGGACATGTTCTCTTTGACACCTGCAAGCTGCTCTGGTCTTACACAAGCCAACACCTGAGGCTAAATTTCAGGGCACAAGCCTCGCATTTCAAGGAAGAGTCAGACCAAGAACTGGTGGGATTAGGGACGTTTCCTATGATGTACAAGGTCTTTCCGATGGAGAGAAGTGGCCACTGGGGACCCTGCTCTCTCTTTCTGACTCTTGTTAATATATTTCAAAATGGAAATGAAGCCTGTTTGCTTCCTAAAGGAGAAAGAGGGGAGGAGAGAGAAACAGAAGAAAGTTGAGGTCAACATTCCGGTATAAGTTCTTCTTTTCCAGCTCCCTGCGCTCACCGGGCCGCTTCCTCCCTTCGTTGGCACTCTCTGGGGAGGGCCTTCTTTACTGCCTCTGCTACTCTAAGAACCCCTGAAAAGTCAGTTCTTAAATTTGCTTTCTCCCGTTGCAGGTTGCGCACTCTACACACACGAAGATGAACAGACCACCTCACCCTGCAATATCAGCTCCGAATGTTTCATCTGACTTCCCTCAGACCCAGCATGCTCAACGCACACAAGAGGCAAGGTTTACACACACAGACACAACAGCGCAGTTTTCTCTGCACAGCTTTGTCTCACCTTCATGGAGGTTTTTTTTATTTTTTTTATTTATTAATTTGACAGAGAGAGAGAGTGCACAAGCAGGGGGAGCAGCAGAGAGAGAGAGAGAAGCAGGCTCCCTACCGAGCAGGAAGCCTGACATGGGGCTTGATCCTGGACCCCAGGATCATGACCTGAGCCAAAGGTAGACACCTCACCGACTGAGCCACCGAGACGCCGCATCACCTTCATGAAGTTTTCATATCAATATTGGACTCCAGGAAGCAGTCATGTTACCAATCAACCAGTATTTGAAGACGGTCCACGATACCCTTGGTGTCTTACCAAGTGCTGGAGAAACATAAAGGGACTGTATTCAGTGTTTCCTAGGCTCAAGAATGATCAGTCTGGTAGAGAACACCAATTTAACATTTGTAAACAGATTAATGGCAGCAAACTTCTGGGCTGCATAATCTCAACTCCGAGATCCTAGGGAAGGTTACACCGAGCCAACCTGTGCAGGAGAGCATCTTCCAGGAGGAGTAACTTCGGAGTCAGACCAGGAAGGATGGCGGTTGTGATTCATCTGGAGAGAAGGACCCAGGCATCATGGGGCTGATGCTACAAAGACAGAACAAGGGAGATAAACAAGCTAGAAAAACAGAGGAAGTGGTGCTAGTTCGTTTGTCCTGGAGGAAGAAAAGAAGAAACGAAAGCAGCCAGACTCCAGTGACGAGGCCATGGTAAGATTTGGGTCCACGGGTCGTCAAAACTTCATTTTGCCCAGCTGTTTTCTCCAAGCGATCATGGAAAGCAAGTTTCGGTGCACACAGAGCCGGCTGAACCTACAGGATTCCAAAAATACTTCGCTGCAACCATCCTTCCTGCCAAAACCTTGCTGGCCTCCCAGAAATGTTTGTGTTGACCGTAATGAGCTCAAAACCTGATTGCCGCATGGAGGGGCCCAAGCCGCACACTTACTGGTTACTCTGTCTGAGCATTGCCCTGTGGTCCTCCCCACCGACCTTTCCCTCCCGAGCCTTTACAGGCAGGAAGCAAGCCCCGTGCTAATTGTGATTGATTTACTGGGCTCCTAGACGCCTGTCTCCATCGCCCAACACCAGTGAGCTCTGGATGACCTTGCTAAGACCACCGCTCAGAGGACAGCCATCCACGCGGCTCCAGAAGGCAGAGCAAGGAAGGAGCAATTTCTAACAGCCATCCCAGAAGTGCAAAGATTGCAATGAAGCCAATGAAAAGTGTAAAACCAACCCCTAATTAACTCACTTCCTAGAAGACCAGGATTTACTCGCTGCAAACCTTCACTAATGAGAATTTCAGAGCTGAGAGAAACCAGATGTGCACAATTTCCCGGACAGTGGAGGAAACACAACATGCGGTGTGTTGGATTTTGTATATCTTCAGCCTATCAATAGCCCTGAAAGCACCCAGAGCAATAATCAATAAGTCATATTACCAAAATCTATAGCGTTACCATTCTAAAGGAAAATCAATCGTTTTGTTATAAGCAGGCTGGTTGGCAGATTTTATTGGGATTTTTGTTCTCTGAGGTTAGCATGATGATTCTATTTGGTACTCTCTTAATTAAAAGCAGAGCAACAGTCAAGCTCTGTCACACCTGGTCACGCAAGCCAATGCACAAATATTTGTATTTGTTCTAGCATAATGCTGATTTGTGCTTTATGTTGCGCTGATTGCCTGAATCCTACCCCTTAAACAAAACAGACCTTTGCATCCTAAAGGATATTAAATTATGAGGTTGGCTACTATCCTTTTCTGTGTCATAATTTAGATAAAGGATAGAATTCATTCCACAATTTCTTGTTTATAGCGCACAGCAAATCCTGCTCTATGTTATGATACCCACAAAAGTAAACTTAAAATACATTTTGACCACAACAAATTTACTATAGATACATCCAATACCCCGAACGCTCTCCTAGCAGCCACTGTCGTAACAAATGTGACCCTTTGTTTACCATGTTGCTAATATTAGCCAAGGGGGGACACGAAAAGCCAGACACCAATAACCAATCCCAAAAGTACAGATATGTAAGTAGTCGTTTTTTCTATGTATTTTAAAGGAAAGTTACTCAGATAGACCTAAATGGAAAATTCAGAACATACTGTTTTTATGGGTTTTGACTTAAAAAAGGCCATGTCTACTTCATCTTGTGTCTTCCCCAAGAGAAGCTACAAAGTACACCCCATCCTAATTCCTTTGGCGTCAGTAGGGTCCCTTTCCTACAGAGCTTGCCGTATGCCAATTAGTTACTTAATGAGCCTCTTCTTCATGACCTAGCCTTTGCAGGGGTTACAAACCAGGTTCCTTCTGAAGCCGCTCCCGGACTATTAGACCTCCGGGGCATTTGGTAGATACTGTAATTTACGGTAGGGTTTCCGAAGAAGCTTCTCTCCCAAACAAGCAATGATTTGGCTTTGAGCATCTGGTCCCACCACTCCAAAAGCCAAACAGCCAAAACGCATTGAGCTCTGACGAAACCACATGACTGCCCCCACCGCCATCCGGGTTTCCGAAACAGAGCACATGGAAACGAGGGACCAGGCCCTGGAAAACCCTGGAATTTCTTCTTCCCTGTCTGTGCTTCCAGGACACGTTCTGGACCCCACCCTCGGGCCAGCCTCAACTCAGGACTTCATCAAACTTTGTGCCTGATAAAATCAGGAGACGTACCAATTAAAAGAACATTTAACTGTTTAATGAGATTTTCCAAGATAGGCAGGAAGGTAAGCGAAGGCAAGAAACACCAGGTAAACTGAATACTGCATTTAGACGGGGTTTGCTGCCGATTTTCAGTGAATGGCTGTGTTCAGTTACATCACTCCCTTGTCTAACAGCTTAATTCATTTCAGCTAAGCGCACATTCCACCCGACGCACTGTATTGAGACGGGCTATTTCTCCTACACCCTTTGTTTGGTCTTAATAGGCAAGCCATCCCTCGCATTTGTAAGGAGATTGGATCCAGCCAGAATCTCAAGGGAGAGCCAGGATTGTCTCCCATGACAGTGAAGCTCTCCTCCCGCCTCCTGTGTCTTCGCACAGAATGGCCCCATCCATCCCCCATGCGCAGACACACGGACACTCACACCGCTAGACTGGACACCTGTTCAAAGCCACCTGGAAACCTGACATAGCCACTTAACGCTTCAGTCTTTTTACCTCCCAGTTCAGGGGGTCCAAACCCCCCTGGAGCCTCCCCCATCAGGATTTTATCTGATGAAGTGTCTCCGAGTGTCCCCATGTCACTAGGTCCCTTCCTTTCCTGCGTGTGTCATAAGGTGCCTCTGTCCCCTGAGCTGAGTACGAAGAGAAATTTGAAGGATCCCTGTTTTTGGATAATAGACACATAGGTTCAGCTTTTGAACAGAAGCGTCCCCGTGGGAATAAGGCTTATAGTGAAACTGGGGGAAGACAGGAGGTCCGAGGCGACAGCTTTCATAACTCAGCGATTCCTCCCGCTGAGGCACAGCACCCGCCACGGAACAGCCTGCCCACCTCACTGGAGAAGCCACAGTCTCGGCGGGCAAGCCCAGACCCCAGGCCCTGGCCCTCGACCCTCCCATTCCGGCTGTCCCGTCCTGGGGGGCCAGACACTTCAACTTACTGAATAACTTCATGTAACAAAAAAAAATGGGGGCTCAAAATGCATTTGACAGAATGAGCTTGAAGTATTTTCTACTTATATGTTTGTTCTACATTTTAGATTCCTGGAGGCTAAAGAGTAATTTTTCTTCTTTTTAGTGAGCGACGTGCAGCAGAGTCAGAGGCTCCGCCTCAGGAAGAATACTGAGGGGAACGCCAGAAAGAGACAAATCCCCACGGGTCTTTTCCACTTTACGGCTATAGTCTAACTTGCCTGAGAGACCCTCTGTCCGACTCGGGATGGAGGCACTTTTACCCGTCACTTCGTCATTGAAGGTTTACAGGCGTTAGCCCGGGCTAGCAGGACTCCCGGCCACTTCAGTGTCCTGAGCAGGGCTGACAGCCCCCTGGTTGCAGGGCTCCTTTCTGAGACAGGAAAAGGGAAGCCGCCCCCCGCCCCTTCTGAATAAAGTTATTAAAGCAGATCAAACTAATTAACAGTAGCTTAGCACGATTGACTGTTCTGCCCTCGGGAGGGTGGGTGAGCCTCGGACCAGGGGCCGGTGTCCGGACGGGACGCCTCTCCTTCACACACCGCACGAAACGTCCAGATCTCCCTACCCTGGTTCCAGACAGAGGCTTCGGCAATGTCTCTGTTTCGCATTTTGTCCTGTCTGTGTTCTTACTTCGTAACCTAGCTGGGAAAACACCTTTTCTCAAAACCCAAATGCAGTGACAAGGACACCAAGCTACCCATTCTTGCCTGAATCCTGCCTGGATCTGAAATCATTTGTATATGCTGTCCCTACACCGGATTCACCCCTTTATTTGGGACGACGTCTGCTTTTAAAGTGAGATTCTTCCCTACCCATCTGCGGTGTTAGCTTGTGAGACCAAGGGCGCTGTTCAGTACCATCACGTCCCGTTGCAGAACTCTGACACGTTCCCTGTGGCCGTTCCCCGTGGGCACCCGTCCCACGCACGTTCCGTCTCTCGGAAACAACTGTGGTGTGAACAACAAAGGAATTACTACACCTCTTCTGTGGCAATAATGTGTGCTATTTTATGAAACCATGGATTTAGGAAAACCTTTAAGAACTCCATTCAGTCCATTCTCTACTTTTAAGCTGATATTTGAAAGAATAGTAGCTTCCATATTTCAGTAAGTTTTCAGCGCCAGGCACAAGCTAATCCTTAGACGAGCCCCTGCATATTCTGACCCCCGCTGTATGGATGAGGGCACGAAGGCTGAAGAGGGGTGGGCACCCCCATCGCCACGCAGCCGGTGGGGCCAGACCCGGACGGGGACTCTGTCGGTCAAGCCAGACTGACTCCTCGGCCTGGGATACACACATATAAGCAAACATCCATGGGTCCCATCATAAAATGCATGTTTATGTGAGCTTCATGTGCCTGAACACATATATTATATAAAATCTTAGCTCTTATCAACAGGCAAACACAGGGCTTTAGGAAAGAATTCAGGATTTCTTTACATAAATTGCTTCCACTGAGCTCAAATATGATCAAGACACAAGTTGTTATGGCTTTTTCAGAGAAGATGAATTATGTCTGTTAGTGCACAGTTATCTTCCAGTGAAAATTAATACCGTGCAGCGTAAGCCGTAGAGGACTCAGAGCAGACTTTCTACGGAGGAAAGGTCTAATACACTGATTGCTAGAACGGAGCCCGTACTACGAATATGAACTCGCAATGCTTTCCTATCAAAACCTTGCATTCTAATGCTTGCAAACAGGTCGGCCACAGATCCGCTCGAGATACTAGTTGAGAGCAGATGCTTGAATCCCACTGTCCCACCCAGGAAACTGGCCTCTCTGTTCACCCGTCCTGCTTTGTACAGGACTGTGCACCACGAGCCTCATTTTATACACTGTTTAAACAACAAGCTGGAAAATCTGTCAAGGCTGTAGAGATGCCATATAAAAATGAGCTTTCCATAAAAACTCATTTCATCCACCTCACATGAGGACGCTGCCTGGCGTTCACAGTGGGAACACACCTGAGCAAGGTTGTGACGGGCTCCTCGGTGACGGAATGGGCCCCGGCGGCGGCCATGGCTCCATTAAGAAGCAGGACAACCCAGTCCACACAGCCCGTGCTCGGCAGGCAGGCCACACGAGCACTCACGACTCAGGGAGGGCACCCCTGCAGGGGAGCAATCCGGCCACGTGTTCGTCACCCTAGCACCTCCCACCCGATGCAGGGGAGGTCTGGGACGGGCGGCAGGCACGCCTCTCAGAGAGCAAACAGCCTCTGCTCTCCACCCACTGGCTGCTAGTTTTCATTTCCTTTCTCTGCGTCTCAGGCCACGCCACACGCATCCCTACTGTAACCTGCACAACGGACCTTTACTCCCCAGAACACCCCCGGGCGTGTGTCACCATCCCCATTTTACAGATGAGGAAGCTGAGGCTCTGGGTGTTGAACTAACATGCTCAAAAGTGTCCAGCCCTGGAAAACTAGGGCCGCACTTAACCCCGGACATGTCCAGCTCCAACGCTCACCCCAGCACTCGCACGGGCGCAGCACTCATTGACGGAACCGAGAATGCACGACCTTCCTGTCCTTGCAGGGACAGGCCCCACAGGAGGGAGGACTGTCACGGGGGGGGTGGGTGGCAGCCCTTGTCCCACGGAGGGAGTGCCCCAGGTTCTCCCGGCCCGAGTCCTCAGGGGCCCATCTTGAGCAAGGAGGAGAAGCCACAGGAGGGACGGCGGGAAGGGGTGTTCTGGAAACCATCCCGAGCCGGGGCTAGCCTGCTCCCAGTGTCACGGCTCGTGTCTCTCGCCAGCACCTCTTGCCCCAACTTCCATATGAGTCTGAAGCACGTGGGTAACGTGTGCAATTATGGGACAGTCTCGGGGAAATCGTGTCTTGGTCACAGATCTCCGAACTCTGTAAATGCCAGACAAGATCAGCTCCTAATTCTCGGTAATGCAGGTATCGAAACTTTCATCCCCTGTCCCCGAGGATGACCAGGCCTCCGCGCCCCCTGCCCCTGAGCGAGATCACGGCCTCCCCAGCCGCGGCGGAAGGCCAACCCCTGCACCCCCCTTCGGAGCGGCAGGGTCTGCGGCCAGCACTGTCCAGCAATACTTCCCGCATCCCATCCTGTAGGCTTTCAAAACAGCCGCACGGGACCATTTCTCCAGGTGGATGGCCCCACAGGAGATCGGAGGGGAAGCGGCAGTCCAGGCAGTGAGGGAGACCCAGGAAACGAACCTCAGGGATGAGGTGGCTTTCAGGGTGCCGGGCGACACGCTGACACAATCCGGGCCCTTCCTGCCTGACGAGCACGTCCTTCCCCCGTGGAATTTTCCAGAAGTCCTCAGATACTGCGGCGCCTACACAGCCTCACACGCTTCCTGCCGAGTATTTTAAGTGGATGAAAGAGCCCAGCAGACACCTTTTTTTGGATTCATAAATAGGCTCCCACCTCATATTACAGGCCTGAATTTAATTTGTTTGATATTCCCAACACTAACGATGCCTATTTAAGACATCCTGTTAAAAGTTCGTAACATTAATTTAATGGAAAAATGCCAATATCACTCTGAGAACTCTATTAGGTTTTCTCCCTGTTAAATTAATGTTACTAACTTTTAATGGATGTTGTAATTAGATGTTATTATTAACAGGAATATTACCCAAATTAAAATCAGACCCTGCGAGAGACACAACGCACATTTACAAGTACATAAAGTCAAAGAGTCTGGACGTCCCGCACACGCCTGTGGGGACAGATGACCAGCCCCACTCCCCCCGGACCTGCCCCGGACCAGGCACCCGGCGCTGAGGGCGCAAAGCGTCTGCGAATCCACGCCCCCGGCCCGGCCCCCACTTAGGAGAGGAAGCACTGGTCCCCCACACGCTGCGAGGGGTGGGGGGTCATCTCCCAATTTCACACTCAATTTAAGGGTCGCTCTCCATCCGGCCTGATTGGGTTCAGCAGTTTGAAATTGATTGTTTGGGTTGTAAAGCTCGCCTGCCTTCTGAGCCAATTTAAGAAAGAGGCTGCTAAGCCACCAGCTTATTATGAGCCAAGAGCAGAGACAGAAGGAATGTCATGAATTCAGAGCTGCCGGCTGACCCTGGCCCAAGACGGGAGAGGGGAAGGCCTAGTACTCGTCTCCTAAGGACGTGCCACCTCACCCAGGACACCGGAGGAGCCTTTAGGTCGACACTCCTTGCTGGCGAAGGCCACTTTGACGCAGGACGGACACCCCGCCATCCGCCCCACATCGCCTCTCCCCGCCGTCTCACCGTGAAGTCCGAGAACCACACAGCAAACCAGACCGTGTCTGACTAAGAACCTTCATGCTCGAGAAGGGGACAAGTAAATACAGGGATCGGGGTACTGGCTCTTGGTCAAGCACGGAGTGTGAGGTCCCAGGGGAAAGCCAAGTGAAGACAAGGCTGGAGGCCCCTGGATGGAGGCCACAGACAAAGTCCACAGATGCTCCAACCGCCTGCAGTCATCACTCAGACTCGGCTTCCCGGTGCTGCCTCTGGACGCCAGCCCGTCCATCCTGCTCGGCCACGGTCTGGTGGAGGTGCTCCACATCACGGGGCGGAGGGCGAAGCAGGGTGGCCAAAGGACTTTCAAGTCCCCTAAGAGGGATGCACAGTTAGTCTGTCTCCAAAGGCCTTTCTCTACAACGGGTGTCCCCCTGCGTGCCCCCAGAAGTGGTCTGTGCGCCGTGCTATCAGATGCTTACGCATCCCCGCATTCAGTCTACGCTGCAGTGGTGTGTGTGTATGACCGCCCACTGACCAGAGCAGGACGTGTCCGTGCCTTAGCCCGTTTCCCCGTGCCTAGATATTCCCTGGCATATAGTCATTTTCATAAGCAAACAGATACATGTTTGGAGAATATGAGTGAGAGAAGTGTGTTTAGACGAGGTGTTTGGGCAACAGTGACCAGGGAGAGCAGAGAACGCGCCTTGCAGTCTGGCCAATTTGCAGAGTGTTTTCATGAGAGGCGTTGTTGAATTGTGATACTTGAGGAAGAGAGGATGTGTCTCCCCAAATGGAACTCACCTAACCACCCAGGAGCCTGAGCTGTGAAGATGCTGCTCCCCTTCACGTCGGTGTTCTGGCCTGGGGCTTCTGCTGAGGGTTGACTCGGTCCCGTTCCCAGAGCTTGCCTTATTCGGTCATCCAGTCCCTGTGCCCCAGCAATGGGTCAGGAACGGGCCGCGGCTCAGGAGGCAGCCTTGGGAAGGAGCAAACACGTGGAAAGGCAGAAGACACAAGAGACATCATGGTTGGACTCGGTGTGCCTCTGCAGGGCTCCAGCCCCGTGAGCAGCTCCCTCCACTTTCTGAGCCTTTAGGGCTGGTTTCTGTGGCTTGCCGTCAGAAATATTCTAACCAATGCACGTGTGCAAAGTGTATAACATAAAAGTCATAAATGTCCTTGCAAATTCTTTTGGGGAAAAGTCAAATCAACATTAAAATCATGAACTCAAAGTGAATTCTTTCCTTAATGAGTTAAAAAATTCCATAGATCTTTGAATGTCCTTTTTAAAAATCATGTTTTCATTCCTAATTCAGTTCTGTGAAACCAGGAAGAACGTGCTTCTCTACACCACAAAGAGAATCTCTGGCTGACCTGGAATCTTTAATTACCCATGAGCTAGTAAGTAAACTTCATAAACTTACATGTGGCTCACTAGCAATGTTTCCTGTAAATACTGTCAAGTCAGAGCAGATCCATGTGGAGGGCAACCCTACGTGTCTGTCAGAGCCTGGGTTTGGGGGCCAAATGTGTAGTTTTTGGTCTATGTAAGAGTCCTTCGAGACTCAGCTCCCCGGTCAGTGCGATAGGACCGTAAAATAACCACTAATGCGCTGGCTGATGTGAGAACAAGGGCAGCTAGCAGAAGCGATCAACAGATGCTGGCTGTGATTATTATTATTATTTTCATTTGCGTCTATCAGTTACATTGTGTGTGTTTATGAACAAGAGTTAGCTGCAGACACAAAAACAGAGCCAGAGTCTCAAGGAGAAGTTCAAATACTTCTCAACAACCAATAATAAACTGTTCCCCAAATCAGTATGAATGTGTCGATGGGTAGCTTTCTCTGTTTTTTGGACTGCATTTGTTCAGCGTGTTGATGGGGCTACAGTGCCATGTCATAATCTACTACTGAAAAAGCATCCATCCTGAATAATGTTGGTAATGCAAGGACGGTTCGAGGACTGGAAGTCACCCCACGTAGTGCAACATAGTAACAGAGGGAAGGTCGAACAGCGCAGGACCATCTCAACAGACACAAAAAAAGCATTTGACAGAATCGAACACCCTGTCATGAGTAAATGGAAAAACCCAGCAAGCTAGAAGGAGAAGGAAGTTTTCTCAGCTTAGGAAAGGCTCCTGCAGCAAACCTGCGGCTGAAACCATCCCTATGGTGAAACATGGGGACTCCAGCAGAGCACTCAGGCAGGAAAAGAAATGAGAGACATCCCAGGTTGGAAAGCAAAATAGCTATTACCGAAGGTTTCAGGAAGGAAAGTGAGCTGTAGGGTCTGCAAGCAGGGACGGGGAAGGGCGCCAGGTCTGCTTTGGGTGATGAATGTGGGCCGGCATTAGCAGATTCACTCTGCACCACCCAACTGTATACCTGAAAAGTGCACATTTTGTGTGTATGGATATACTTCAATCAAAAAAGAAGGTCCTGACATTATTCCACATCTGTTAAAGTTAGTCCAGTTCCAAGAGGCAAATAGCCAGGACAGAAAAATAAAACGGAACAAGAGAAGACACACTGGTGGGTCCACTCTGGGAAGCCAGCGTCTTACCTTGGCCATTAACAAAATCTGCTTTAAGCAAGCCCTACAACCGCCTGCTAGGCGAATGCAAAAACTTTCTCCATGCCGTGTGTTATGCGATTGTTATAAACGACTCTCACAACCAGTGAACTGTATAAAACAGCATCCTCTCCTCCACCTTCTGTAACACATGATTCTGTAAAATAACTTCACACATTTTGATCAGTCAGTGCAGGAATTTCCACTCGGGAAAAACAGATTTCATTCTTGACAATCATTTCTTGTAATTATTTTAAGCACAGCAGCTAAATAAAGCCCTGGGAAGCCACATGCCAACAGGGCGCTGGCACCAGCCTGGGGCGGCAGACAGACCTCAGCATTCCCGATTCCCTCTCAAGTGCTGGGCTCCCAACGGTGGAACATGGCTCTCTTTAAGTGCTAGAGTTTGAAACGCTGACTGAGAGAGCTTGCCACCTTCACGCACCTTCCCTGTCCACTGTTTTGGAATTCTGTCTCTTTCCCAAAATTAAGCTTTTGTCTTCAAAGAGAGTGATTTAAAAAATAACATAAAAGCGGGTGCGGCCTGTGGCTGGTTTTCCTGTCTGATTTTGTATCGCATTGTCTGGTCCCCTAAAGTGTGTCTGTTCACTCACACATTCAACCATACTTGCTGAATATTGACTGCATGATACCCAGCACTTGCAATAAATATCTCTTGAATTGATTAATTAATGCTTCAGTGTGGAAGTCCCTGACAAGCATTTCAGGGGATTAAAAGAAGAGCATCCACTTGGGCTGTCCATGCTGGGACCCATCACGTGACCTCAGGGGTGGCCAAGGTCTGAGGCTGACTAGTCCCTGAAGGCCATTCTGTCCAGTGTGTTGCTTAGAGCTCCGCGTTGGGCAAGGCTCTGGGGTGGACACTGGCATGCCACACACTTGTCCTGCAATCAGGTGACCTGTCTGTGAACCAAGCACTTGTACACGGGGGTTGGGACACAGGGGTGACATTAGGGTGTGGGTCTCCGATCAAAGAGCTCACAGAGCCCTCTGGGCCTGCTCCATTCCATGCCCATCTTGCAAAGGACTACAGCTGGCCTGTCCAGACGTCCCCTTATTCATAGTGGGCAGTGGGGGGTGCAAGATCGCTCAGTGCCTCAGAGCTCACCAGCACGCCAGGGTTGACACTCAGGAAGCAGACAGTTGTCTCCTACAGGTGACATGGCCTTGCTCCAGGACCAAGGATCAGCACGTTCTCACCAGGTTCCAACACCGCAGGGTCTGGCCCAAGCAGGAAGGACCCTCCCCACTTCCTTCAATAGGTTCTGGATCTGACAACAGGCTCAGGTCTGGGATCTTGGTTTGGTTAGGGGGTGCCACTCAGCCCCTCACTTGCCCTGCTCTCTTCCCATAGTGGACATTGACACTGAGACCCTCCTGGGATGCCCAACCCTTTGCTTCCAGGGGTGCCCTGTCCCATCATAACCTCCCTGCAGGTCAGACCCCTCAGCTGCCCTCTGACACTGCTGAGGGTCATGGAAACCTGGCCCCCTGACTGCCCCCGCTCAGCCTCTCCCACTTCCAGCAGCCATCACCCCCACAGCTAATGAGCAGCCCAGCCCTGGACCATGAGGACAGCCTCCACTGAACTTTTCAGCAATTCAGGTCCCCTTTCACAGGGCATTCTTGTGCCTCAGTGGTGGCCTCGGTGGATGGCTGTCATACTCCCAGGGGCTCTTCTGGAACCCGTGTAATGTTGGAGCCTTCCTACCTCCCTGAGCATTAATCCCTTCTTCTACCATCCTTGGCCACTCAGGGCTCTCCACCTTGCTCAGAGTGGGGGTCACTTTCTCCAGGTCCCCAAGTGCAGGTCTGCCCTGTCCCCGAGCACGTCCCATCTGGGAGTCTGACGTGTCCTCAAGTACAAATTCTCATCTACCAGGCCTAACATTCTGGGCCCTGAGACGCCCCGTGGCCCAGCAAGTTAATTCTTGTGGCTTCCAAAGGAAAGGGTGTCTTCCTTCCTTTTCAGGTCAACAGGCCCCTGGATGGGCTACCTTTGGACAAACCCTAGCCACTGCCCAGCAGCCAAGGTTGGAGCTGCTCTTAGGAGACACCTGCTGCCCTGGGGGGCGACGCTGTTGCAGTGTCTTCACTCACAGGGAAAGCAGAAGACCCCAAAGGCCAGCCTACAGCTTCCTTTAGGAGCGGTGCTTGTGTGTGCCCTACAGGGCTGAGGCCAGCTAAAGATAAACTCATTTCATCATTAAACTCAGCATTAACATGCAGGTTTTCTCCTCCGCATCCAGATGGATACAGAACCCTTCAAGAAGTGGATGCCTTGGGTTCCCAGGGTGGCCGTAATAAGTCTCCACATGCTGGATGGCTCAGAACAGCAGAAATTGGTTGTCTCATAATCTGGAGGCCAGAGGCCTGACCCCAGGTGTCTACAGGATTTCTTCTGGTGGCCTCAACGGAGAACACGTTCTTCCCCTCTTCCAGCTCCTGGTGGCTCCGGCCTCCACCTCCATGGCCACATGGCCTCCACTCCTCTGTCTGCGTCTCCCCTTCTCTGACTTTATAAGGATCCACAGGATTGCATTTAGGATCACCAGATAACCCAGGATAAGCATCTCCTCACAGAGCCTTAACTTAACCACGGCCTTTGCCATAAGAGATTGGATCCACAGGCTCTCTGGGGATTTAGGACATTGATGTATCTTTCTCAGGGGCCACGATTCAACCTGTTCACTCCACATCTGTGTAACAAGCCCATACTGCTGTGATTTCCCTCATAGTCTTCACACAAACCAAAACTGACATGACGGTCCCTTTGCTTGGAAGACAGGGGAGTTCTTTCTTCCTCATCAATAAACCCTCCAAGCAAACATGCCCACATAGAAAACACTAGAAATACAGGAGAGAAGAGTGGCTGCCGTCTTGGAGCAACCGTGACTGTTTGCATGCAGGTTGGTGAGCAGGTGCCTGGGCTGGAAGGGACGAGCTTCCTCACTGGCAGAGCTGTCCGGGGGGTCGTGTGTCGTCAGGCTCCTGGCACCATCTGGGGTACCCGTTCACGTCCCGAGGCGCCCAGGTCACATGCAGTGGAAGGAGGCTCCCAAACTCTGGCTCCTGGTCCAGCTCCAGACCGTGGAGCCGTCTGGGTCCGTCAGCTGTCAGCATCTCGGGTCTTCCATCAGTCCCACGCTGATACTGACGTTACAGTGCAGAGCCGTCAGCTGGGAGCGTCGGGGACGAGGGCAGTGTGCTCCTACGCCCCTCCCTTTGTGCACGAGGCTGACAGGACTGGGTGCAAACATCGGGTGCGTGCCCGGGCATCCCACTGCCTTCAGCCAGGATGTGCACTCCAGACCACTACTGCAGAGCAAGAAAGCAAGCACATGTCTGGGGGTATCCAGGGCTGCTCCCCCCCCAGGCCTGGGAGAGGCACTGCCGTCAAAGGGTGCTGGGCTCCAGGCCCTGGACCACCCACTCGATTCGGGGTGGAAGAGCCAAGTACTTGGCACCAAAGTGTCTAAGTACTTTGGGAGGATGGAGACAATCAGCTAAGGAGATGACCCTCCTGTGGAGGACACCTGCTGTACCTGCTTTGAGGGCAATGAAAGCAAAGCCCCTGAGCATGAGCACCTGGAGCCCAGGTTCCCAGACAACCCCCACCCGCCCTGCCTGGCCTGGCCTCCGGGGAAGGGAGTTCGGGCATTATGGAGCATTTCGAAAAAGCATGTGTTTGCCAATATCGGTTCTTCTGATTACGTAACTGCAGGACCGTCTGCGAGGGGAACGTGCCGTGCTGTGGACATAGTCCTCTATTCTGCCAGAGCATGAACGCAAACTGACATCTGCAGGAAAAACATTTAAGGGGACCCCGATGGCTTCGCCCATGTGTGTGGAACATATGTTTGGAAGCCTATTAAACAAAAGAGCGCAAAGCAGCCTTGTCAGAAAGTTTTAGATCAAGCACTCACTCTTCCTGAATATTTTTTAATTGGTCAATTAGTTCTGTAAGTGTTTGGGGGAAGCATTTCCTCAAAGGAGCAGTGTGTATGGGTCTGTTTGAAATTATCTGGATTCTGAATGCTTATTCTTCCAGTTGAAGTTTGGGCTGTGTCTACACACTACAACTCATTCAATTGTTTGGACTAATTGGCTGGTCACCAACCAGGTGTTTGATGGAGAACGCCGATCGATTCGGAAGAGGGATGTAAGCAAGGAATCAGCCCTTTGCTCAAACAACTAGTTAGTGACTAGTTTTTTCAGTTGAGAAATTTGAACCTTGCAAGGACTGTGAGCTGAAATGCAAATGCAGGGTGATATTTTTATTTAAACCTTTCCATGGACGTATTTTAAACCGTTACCTGAAGCTACGTCAAGCAGTTAGGAGAGGCTGTGGGTTCCCATGAAGACTATGCGTCCTACAGATGCCTCTTGAAATTCTTTACCGATTAATTATATTCTTTATGCTAATTATTCATGAGCAGATATTCTATCTGAACCATTACAAACTGCTTCCCCTTGTCTTTAATTGGATTTTATTAACTTGCATCTATTGTTAAATCAAAACAATGACACAAAAAGTAGAGAAAGAATAGTCTGAATGGCAACCCCATTGTGGTGGGTAATTTGAACAGGTGGGCAAATTGAAATATTTAGTGAGTTGCTCTGTTTAGCTTGCATTTAAAAGTTTATAATGATCCAATACTTTTTCAAGTACAGATCCACAAACTGAGTTTGAGTTTACGTGTAGATTTTGCACAGCTAAGCATGGTGCAGGTAGCCGAACGCTTTAGCCAGAGGGAGACGTGCCGGTAGCAGTGGGTCCAGCGACACTGGTGAAAAGGCAGGGACTGTGTTGGGGAAACGTGGGCATGTTTTTTCTGAAACACACTGGTAAATGGCCCAAAAGTGAGAGAGTTTGCTCTGCTTACCAGTAGGTTGCTAGAGGTTGTTGTGTTAGTGTTTGAGGACATAGGAAGAATGAGGACAACTTGAGTGTGGCTCTGTCACGGATTTCACGGTGCTACGAGGAAAAGGCGTCAACAACCCCCCACCAGTGTCCACAAAGCTGCTTCAGGAAAACTGTGTGGAGCCCCGTCCCCGGGCCGAGGCTGAGTCGACACTCTGTGCAGAGCTTTGTGGCAGGGAGGGCCAGGCCGCACCCGTCTCAGGAGAAAGCTCCACCAGCTGGGGCTGCACACCAGGAGAACATTCTGACACCAGGACCCTGGAGCCATTGCCCGGGAGCGTCGCAGTAGGTCTGCAGAAAGGTGTGAGGGCTCTCGGAGCAGACTGCCCGTGGGGCCGTCCGGGAAACAGGGTGCTGGAAAGCCAGCATCATGCACAAACTCCCTGCACCTGCGTCTACACAGCACAGGTCGACGTGGCAAAGGAACATGGTGGTTGGGTTGCTTGTTTGCTTGTAGAGTGAAACTGGATCCAACTGGGGACACATCGTCAGAATATGGGTTCCTAACCCCACGTCCTGTTCAGAAACTGTTTCGCCGACCATGAGCTGCACACGCACACAGACTCACACGACCACCCACAAATTCCCGCTGAAACGGCCGCTCACTCAAACACAGTTTCTCACTTTCCTTCAACAAACGACAGCAACAGAAGCGATGGCTCTTCCTAAAAAACCTACATCTTCTTAGAGAAATGTTGGGAACTTCCGTCGCTGGTTTCCACTATCCTATCTCATTCCTGGTTTATCTGCCCTTTCCTCGGCCGTGAATGATGGGGAGTAACATGCTCCCCCATCTGCCTAACTCAGCAAGCCTGCATTCGGCTTGGCGCCCGGCCACACCTTCCCCCGTGAATGTCCAAGGCCAGCCAAAGCCCCGAGAGAGGGGACGGGTCCCCGGATGACGGTGTCCATGCCGCCACAAGTCCTTGAGAAGGAGGCATGTAGGACAGATGTTTTAAACATATATGACAGATTATAGAATCAAAGATGGCACTACCCTGAATTTTCTTGGAACACACATCAAATACACCTTTTTAAAAATTTTCCAAATTACTTCCTGCATAAACAAGTAATATATAATCACTGTGAGTTGAGTGTGAATATTTTCCCAATGACAAAATAATGTTTAATTTTGACCTTCATTATCAATGATGCTAATTTTTATATTAATCTTCCCCTCTGAAGATAAATCCACTTAACTATAAGAAAAACAAAGACTGCACTTTCAAGGAATAGTCTGGAATGGAAGAGAAAGTTCCCTGGGAGCTTCAGAGTCAAAGCCCAGCGTCTGGGAGCACGACCACACATAGTAAAGCTTCATTCCCACCACAAATCACTTTAATAGTTTTCGGTGTAAGTGTGATACATGATTTCCCCACTTTTTAACAGGAGTCGTTTAAAATGCAATATTTCCCTGTATTCCAAACAGTTTGAGTGACTTAATTTCAAAGTTACAGAAACTATGTTTCTGTAGGAGAGAACTATGTTTCTGTGAGAACTATGTTCTCACTCTGTAATTTAAAAAAAAAAAATGTTTTTGACAATAAATAGCAGTTGAAATGAGTTAATGTAGCAGTGACAAAGAGTGTTTTCAAATATAAATGCAGTGTTCAAACAGTTATTTAAACAGTAGACTTGTCATGTTGATGTAGCTGGGCATCACAAAAACTGTTTAAAACTGTAAATTTAACTGTTAAAATTAGCAGTTACACTGCTGGCTGCTAAATACTGGTTAAAACGAAGCAATCATGAACCCAAACAATGTCAAAAAGTGTTCATTTTTTCAAATGTCAACTTTATTGTCATTTATTGTTTTTCTAAAGTACGACATAGGATAATATTTTAAAAAGAGAAGGGAATATTCTGGGAAGTCTGCTAGCAAACCAAACGTTCAGTGAGCGCAGAAGAAGGGGAACGGGGTCATCAGCTCTGCAGACAGCCTGGCCCAGCCCTGGCACCCGCGGAAGGTGTGAGTTAGAGCTGATCTGGTCACTAAACCTCCCCACACCTGAAGCGTAGTATCTTCATCTCAGATTGAGCCTAACCACGCTCAGTGTAGACTCTGCAGTTGATGAGCGACAGACTGAGCACTCGTCCTCACCACCCAGCTCTGCAGCTATTTCTGCGGGAAAGGACTTTGTAAGAAACGATATTCCAAGAGAAACAGCAACCTGCAGCGTGGGAGGTGCGTAGCTCCGGGCGGGCAGCTGCTACAGGGCCCCTGGGAGCCTGTGACAGTCGGGTCCCCTCACGAGAAGCTCAGCAGTTGTGATTACTGACTGATGCCTTGTTAGGGGCTTGGGCGTTCAGGTCAGGATCCGTTGGACCACATGTAATAAAGAGTTCTGAACCCAAACATGCAGGCAAGTGGTTAAAACAAGCCCTCCAAAAAACCAGGATGGAGGTTCCTCAAAAAGCTGAAAATAGAGCTACCCTACCACCCAGCAACTGCACTACTGGGTATTTACCCCAAAGATACAAATGTAGTGATCCAAAGGGGCACCTGCACCCCCATGTTTATAGCAGCAATGTCCACAATAGCCAAACTATGGAAATGGCCCAGATGTCCATCGACAGATGAATGGATAAAGATGTGGTTCATATATACAATGGAATACTACTCGGTCATCAAAAAGATGAAATTTTGCCATTTGCAACGACGTAGATGGAACCGGAGGGTATTATGCTGAGTGAAGTAAGTCAATCAGAGAAAGACAAATACCATATGATTTCACTCATATGTGGAATTTAAGAAACAAAACAGGGGATCATAGGGAAAGGGAAGGAAAAATAAAACAAGATGAAACCAGAGAGGGAGACAAACCGTAAGAGACTCTTAATCATAGGAAACAAACAGGGCTGCTGGAGTGGTGGGGGTGGGGGATGGGGTCACTGGGTGATGGGCATGAAGGAGGGTGTGTGATGTAATGAGCACTGGGTGTGATATAAGACTGATGGATCCTAGACCTGTACCTCTGAAACCAGTAATACATTATATGTCCGTTAATTGAATTTAAATAAAAAATTTTAAAAAAACAAGGCCTCCAGAAACACACACACACGCACAACCTGATTTGTAATGTTTGCCTATTTCTGTGGTACAAATACTCCCAGCAAGGCCAGCGTGGGTACAGACGTGATGGCTGATGGCCCTGACATGGGACGGGAAGAGGCACCCGGTTGAATCTTGAAAACCTGCAGCCATTATGTCCCGCACACTGCGGACTGTGAATCAAGACGGTGTAACCAGTCAAACCTCACCCAAGATCCCAGGGCGTCCCTCAGTGATTGCTCCCGCAAGGGTTTGGTGGCCGTCGAGAAGCCAGGTTGTGTCCTCCACCTGGCAGTCTCCATCAGCAGGCCCACCCTCGGGGAGGATGCCAGCCCCACCCGTGACCTCTGTGGACCTCGGCCCTCTCTTGGAAGCACACTGACAAGAGCCTCAAGATGGAGGTAGCCCGCTGACCGGGATTTGTAAACTGCACTTAGACATCACTTCCTCCAGGAAGCCTCTCCCCCTGATTTTTGACACTGGGACGCGCTCCCCGAGGCTGCAGCTTGGGGAACAGGGAAGCAAGGCCTCAGTAGCACAGCCTTGGAAGCTGGACCCACTCCAGCGGTAGCCGTGGGAACGCAGGAGGAAGCTCTCAAGCCGGACTATGATGATTCTAAGGGTGTTCCAGAAAAAGCCAGCATCATGGCAGCCCGCGGTCTGGAATGGAAAACGGGCCGACATAAAGAAACAGAGTGGTGGGGAGGACCAGGGCATGTCCGTGGGGGTGACAGCAGAGTTCTTCTGTGCCCACGTGGTCCTCCAGTAGTGGCGGGGAGAGTGGCGGGTGGAGGGTGGGTTTCCACCCCAGGCACCAGGCTCCAGATAGCACAGCAGGGCCTTCTCCGTTGGTTGACTCAGATGCACAAATGGGAATGAGATCCACGGCGGGCTGGGGATGGGACCAGAGGTGGGGAAGCAGGAAAAGGGCTTCTGGAGTCAGAGCTGGGTGTTCTTGGTGGCGAGGGAAGGAAGGTACCTGGGGTCAGCAGCGGATACGACACTTCTTCAGGGACTATAGTCAGTCAGTGTGCAGAGAGCCTCTGGGGCCGGGGCAGAGAAGGGCCGCGTGGAGGGGACCTGGCAGGCGCCACTGGTGGATTGTCATCCAAATCAGGAACACAGTCAGATGAACGCTGGAAAGGCGGGCTGAAGGCGGGGCGGCGGGTTGGTCAGACGCTCAGTGTGTAGGTGAGCGACACACCGTAGGCCCGGGGCTGAGGCAGTGGGTACAGGGGAACCAAAGGGAACCAGTGCCTAACACTGAGGCAGCCTGGGCACCACGCCGCCCAGGGGACGGCCACTGCCCACCCTTGGGACGCACCTCTGTGTGCAACGGGGCCCCTGAGGGCCCGGGGAAGGGCTCCGTGCATATACCTGTTTGTGTTCCCAGCAGCAGGAAGCCAGCCTCAGCAGACTGTTCCTCAGGTTTCCTGAAACTATCAGATAAAAGTTAAAATTGCACAGCTCTGGACAAGGGAGTAAGACACTGGTGAACACGGAGACAGGAATGTTGACACTGTCTCCGCAGTTCAAGCGACATTTATGTTAATCAGGTGTCTTATGTCGCATGGGATCTGCCTTGTGCAGCACTGTGCCAATCTGAGCCGTACAGGATTAACCAGCTGACGAGGATGATGCCCCCATCTTGTATTCATGGGCAACCCTTTGCTTTCAAAGAGCTTAAAGCATATTCATGGGTGCTTTTCCCAGGAGATCCAGAAGTTTGTGTTAAGTCGTCTCAGGAAAGGGCATTTTTGCTATCCGTGCCCACAACCTACCCAATAGCATAATAACCAGGAGGAGAATGAAGGAGCCTTTGAGAAGGCCGTGGGCGTCTGGTGGGACTGGATTCAACCCGGTGTCACCAGGGCAAACGTCTGCCCAGAACGCATGGGGTTTGAATTTTGCACCTTCTAGTAAGTCAGGAACATTTGGAAGCGGAGGTGTTTGTGGTGTGACAGGGAGCCCGCCTCATGAAGAAGCAGGAGGCCTGGGTCCCTGGTCCAGGTCTGTCCCTGCTGAGTGTGTGTGGTGCGAGCATCAGTCTCCTTTCTGCGCGATGGTCACCCCGCTGTCCCCAAGGACCATGAGGGTCAAACCAAGTGATGAGTATTAACAGTGTGCCGCACTTTAAACCAAAGTGCATGTTATTAATCATCATATTGTAAACCACCGTAAATGTGGGACTGTGCTAAAATCAATGCAGGAAAAATGACCCTGCTTGGAAATGTCACTTGCCCCCTAAATATCAATATGGCCACACACATGCAGAGGTGAGCTGACCATTTTGAACTCACTGAGTGTTACTTACCAATTATTAACTCGTAAACATCTGTGCACAGCTTAGAGATTTCTTTCTAAGACTGATAGGAATTGGATCAGCAGCTCCAAGTGAAGCTTTTCAATAATTTTTGGCATAATACTAAAGCATTAAATATCTTGTCTTTTGTACACTGTGGCAACGTCAGTAAGTCAGACCTTCATGTGATAAAAGTATTTTTGTTGGGGCGCCCAGGGCGCTCAGAGGGTTGAGCAGCTACCTTCGGCTCAGGTCCTGATCCTGGGCCCTGGGATCGAGTTCCGTGCGGGGCTCTCTGCTCAGCGGGGGTCTGCCTCTCCCCCTCCCTCTGCCTCTCCCCCATTCATGTTCTCTTTCGCTGTATCTCCCTGTCTCAAATGAATAAATAAAATATTTTTTAAATATATTTGTTTAGCACTTTGCCATGAATAGAATAGAAGAGAAAGAATAGGTTAGGGTAGGGTAGAATAGAGTCGAATTTTTTGCTTTAAATAAACAAAGGAGTTTATAGTTCAGGCAACTGAAGTCCATATAGCCCAACAGGTTTTTCACAAATCAGCTCATTATTTTATTCAAATTCACTTGACCCAGAAATTCAGTTGCTCTGTTGAAATGAGACAGTTTGTGGCAGTGAAAATTCAACATTTTCAACCATGATCAAAGAGAATTACCTCATTTAGTGGCCATTGTATGTGAGTACCTGGCCACTGCTCTGTTCTCTGGGGCATCGGGGTGACCCCAGGGGCATGGTAGTGAAGCCAGAAAAGTAGGGGGTTTGCCCTGAACACCATGGAAGATGCTGTGTGGGTCCAGATCTCAGCTGCTCCTCCTGGAAAGATTCTGTGTGTTTCTTCTCCAGAAGATGGAAGAGTTGCTCCGCCACCTGCTCCTTCTGAGCTCCCTCCCCAAAACCAAGCTCCAATGCCCACAATACCCAGAACAATTTAAATGGTGCACCCTTGAGTAAACCTTGTAAACATGAAATTACGGTCATATTGTCTGATCGACTCAGGAAGGAAGTTTCCACAATTCATGACCTTGCCATCACAAATTCAACCCAGGATGTTTGCCATGTCCCTTCCCCAGCCCTGAAGGGGGAGATACTGGTCTTATCAGATTGCAAGACAGAGGATGAGCATTTCACAAGTTTTATTGTTATATAAAAATGAGCATTAGTCCTTTCATAAAAAGCTGCTAAATGTGAATGCTTGTAAATAAATGTTTGTAAAATAAAAAATATTTTTCATTAATGTTTCTGCATCATCATGTTCTGTGATTCCATCCAAGTCATCTCTTTAAACATCCAGTTAAAACGTATCGAGCACCCTGCCCATCAGATAGCAGCAGGACAGACGGGTGGTCCCTAAGAGTGCCGCGGTGTCTCCTCAAACATGCGCAGAGCAGCTGAGGTGACTGTGGGAAACTCAAGGGCACGCTAAGCTTACAAAGCCAAGCCAATGCGCAATACTCACGGGACGTGGGTGTCCGTGGTTCCACGCCCGCCACACACCTCCCTGACTCCCACACAGTGACTTTGCAGCAAGGATGGTGAGGGTGTCAGCGACACTGTCGGGAGTCCTGCACCACCTGGCCCCGGTTCGCACTGAAGCTGAGTGTGTGTAAGCACGTGGGCATCGCGGTCACCCCTGCAGGCCGGCTGGGGACAGGCCACCGCTCCCCGGCGCTGACAGGTCTTGAAGCCAGAGTCCTCACTTGCTTCTTCCTCTTTGTGCAGGTAGCTCGGAGGCCTTGGTTTCCCTGTCTTTCCCCCGTGTGGTCCGTCCGTTGTGGTCGTGGTTGGTGACAAGTACTCCAGGTGATAGCCCGTCCAGGAATGTGGGGCACGTGTGGCCAGCATGCTGCAGGTCGGTGGGTCGGGGGGACCCGGCGCGAGCTCCCTCGGACAGCACCCTCTCTGCAGCCCCAGCCTTGCTTGGCTGACGGTCCCCACACCCGCCGCAGACCGCGTGGCTCAGGCACCGGCCTCCTTGGAAACCTCAGGGTCTCCTTGCTAGCCACAGGCCGCCTTCCCCGCCTCCCGGGCCTGAGCCACAGAGTCTCCTCCCACGACCGGAGGCTGCCCTTCCTCCTACCCGCCCCTCCCTCACCCGGACACCCGGCTCCTTCCCGAGGCTGGACAGGGGTTTGGCTCCGGCCAGCCTCCCCTGCGTCTCAGCCAGACTCCCTCCATTCCCTGCACGGCACAAAGCTGTCTACACCACGGCCCTCAGGCAACAGCTCCCCGCCACCCTCCACGGGACCTCACATCCCCCCGACAGAGGCTCTGTGTCCTGTGGCTCAGAGCCTGGACGTTAGGGGCTGCCCAGGAAACGCTGACTGGACGAAGCAGTGACGTCTTCCCTTGTGATAACTCCTCAGTCCACAGTGTGGCTCCCACCCTGCAAAGCCCAGGCGCCCCCGACTCACCAGCCCACACTGAGCGGCAGTGGCTGGTCTGTGGTGTTGATCAAACGGACACACTTCTTCACCGGAACCTTCCAAGACAGTCGTGGGTTGTTTTGCTCAGTTGGTTCCCACGAGTCCTTCCTGGCCATTACTCGGCACTGATGTTTAAAACCCTACAACTTCAGTTTAACCAAGTCCTGCAAGGGCCTTCGCTTTAAAGTCAGAAGGAAGCTGCCTGTCGCTGGGGTGAAGCGGGCACCTCCCCCATGGGGCCCGAGAAGCAGGCACGGCAGCCGTGGCTCCCTCCGCCACATGGGGGGGTCAGGTGCAGCCCATGTCCACAGTGTCCTCACACACCACAGACACCAGGAGAGCAAGTAATCCTGCTCTAAGTATTTTTTAAACGCCGTTGTTTTCCCAGAGACAGAAATGATGACTCTACCCCACCCCGCGGTTTCTCAGTCTTCTGGTGAAGGTGTAGACCCCCGCCCACACGCACACCTGTCCATTCGCAGACACGGAGCTGGCCACCTCCTGCACAGGCCGGGCATTTGCCCTCCCCAGGGCGCTCCCGGACCACGGGCAGAGCGCGGCGTGGCCCAGCGTGGAGGCAGGCAGGCGTGCTGACATGCTCCGTCCCTCCCTCAGGCCCTCTGCTGTCCTGATGCCCAGAGAAGCGCCACATCCTCAGAAATCCTGCTGAAATGGCCCGCGGAGCGCCGCGCGCCAGGGAGGGCAGGCCTGAGCTATGGCGAGCACGGGAGCCAGAAAGCTGGTCTGCGGTGACACCGGCCGCAAGTCGTGCGCTGGGGCTGAGAACGTGGGATGTCTGCCGGGAGGAACTACCTGTAGCAGAGGAAGGCGTCTTTGACGTCACAAATCATTTCTTGAAATAACAAACTATTTATTTTCCCATGCACTGCCCATGCTCACAGTCCCACATCCGAGATGCCCCCAGGCAGGCAGTGAAATGGAGCAGCGGCCGGAGGCCCCCCAGCCTGGCCCAGGCCTTCAGACCTCCCCGGGAGGCGGGCCACCCCGGGCTCGGGGTCCCCCCAGCAAAGGCGCGTCCTCCACAGGCACCAAATGCTGCTCTTGTCAGAATTAGCCCACAAGGAGCATGGATTCAGAGGCAGATGTTTGTGTGCAAACGAAGAAGCCGGCAAACAAGGCTGGGGTTCCTTGGTCCACAAACCAGAGTGGCCTCAGCATCAGCACAGCTTCGCCCTCCCGTACACACTCAGCTTAAGCCATGGACCACAGTGTGTCCTTTCCACCAGGCACCTCTTACAGACGGGCAAGCGAGTGTGCCGCTTGGGAGCTGGGGGTCCCGTGCGGGACGGTGGCCCCCGCCCCAGCTGGCCCCATCTCGGGGGGCACCCGTGGGGGCCCGGCTGCTGGGGGACCCGGCCCGGCCTCCTCTGTGGGCCCGGCCATGCTGGCTGCCCCGCAAACACAGGGGAAAACTGGAACTACCTGAAGACCGTGGAGAGCAGGGTGAGGGGGTAAGATGGATGGCTTGAATTTCCCACCGATCACGGGGCGGCGCGTGGGCCAAGCATTGATTGATGAAGTATTTAAGCCACCAATCTCACATCACGGGCCTCCTTACAAATGTCTGCAGAAGGGCCATCGCCACCGCACTGCCAATGGAGGCTGGCTTTGCTCCAAAATAGAAGAAAGACCCCGAGCCTGCAATTTGCTCTCTCGCAGAATGTCCAATAACCACGTTCGATGGCCACTTTGCCCACAAATGTTTCACTTAAAATGTCTGTATCCCTTATTCCCAAGTGCTGTCCAAATCTGCACTTGTGGGTCTTTACCAGGGGAGGCTGACCTTCCCTTGGCTCTGTTAGTTCCTCCTAACTGCCCTGAAGTAGGCACCGCTACTCCAGGAACTTAAAACAAGTCACTTGGAGTCTTTTTAAACATGGTTTTAAATGTGTCATGAATGTCAGAGATGCGTTCCATCTTAAAATGTGGGCTTCTGCGGGAGGGGAGTTCGGAGCATGCCGTCAGGGCCCGGGGCAGGCAAGGGCCCCTCTCACAGGGAAGGCAGTGGGTCCTACACGCACTGCCCCAGACCGCGGCCGCCAGGGGATTTGGAAGGAGGGGTCCTCGGGGTCAGCATGGACTGGCGTGTCCCTGCTCGCCTGCAAGCCCTCACGTCCGCCAGCCACACAGACCCTAACAGCGGCTCAGAGCACAGAGGGCAAGTGGGGGCTGCACCCCAGGGACCTCATGTGGGGCGGGGGCTGCAGTCGGCTCCCCAGGGAGTCCCTGCCACGTGTGAGCTGCAAGATCCCGTGACCCCACGCACGCCCACCCCACTTCATCCTGGCACAGGGGGATGTGCCCGCCCAGCCTCCACTGTGCCTCCATCAGAAAAGCAAAGGTGTAGCTGATGCAGGAGGGTTTTCCGAATAAGCAGGGGCTTCCAGCGACCTTCCCTGCTGACCCTCCAAGGCCACACGATCCGTCCAGCTGGGCCACGGCCGCACGGAGCCCCTCTGCCTCTGAGTACACGTGGCCAGCCTGCACTGAAATCGGACCCCACAGCAAAGAGCAGCCCAGCCAGCCCGAGCATGCCGAGTCTTTTGATTTCACATTTCCTTTCTGAATCCATTAATATTTTATGAGACCACACAGAGGGTTCTTGCTCTGGACGTTTCTCTCTCCCTCTTTAATCATGGAAAGTGCTATAAAGCATGATATATTGGCAGAAGGAAGGAAAACCAAAGTTTGCTTAGCTGGGGGAAGGGGGTGGGGCAGACCTCCGTTTTCAAGATCATGGCCTTGGTCCCTGAGCCAAGGGTCCTCGGTCAGGTCACCGGAATGGGCTTGGCCAGTGCGCCACGCTTTCCTGGTGCCACATGGAATCGTGGGTTAGAACGACGTCCCCACGGGACTGCCACGGGCTGGTGCACCCACAGACACGCGGCCCATGGCATCCTGGAAGGGTGAAGCCCCTCTACCCAAGGCTGCCACGAATCCCCTCTGTGAACACTGATTCTCCACTCCCTGCTCATTCCCACCAAGCCCCACCGGCCCCTGCACCTCCCCCAGGCTCCGACACTGGTCTGTCACGTGGCTCCCACACGTGGCCATATGTA
>NW_027397073.1:186547-309420 GCF_003265705.2 Callorhinus ursinus | reverse complement strand
GTGTAGACCAGTGAGATGGGCAGTGAGGCCAGCTCTGCGGTGTAGACAGCCTAGGGGGGTAATAGGATGTGTTGCCAGTGTTGACAGATGAGATCATTCAGATTACATTTAAAAGAATAAATCTCAATTAAGCATTTAAAAAAAATGAAATGAAATGAAAAATGCAGTAGACTCACAGCATTCATGGATAAAAGTGTATTGTTTCCACTAGCCACGAGCAATTCCACATTTCTGGGTCATGTAATTGTAGGTCATCTTGCTGATCAAATCTGAGTGAGGAGAAAATAACCCGCAAGAGAGGAAGGCTGGCCGGTCCCCAGCCACATGCGCAACTGGCTGTTTCCTTCTCTACTCTTTGTCGACGGTATGCCTCGCCGCTGAACGTATCAGGGACAGTGGTAGTTACAAAGAAGAGAATTCAAGAATGATGAGATTCCGAAGTAAGATTATAGGGAAAACAATGCATGTACCAACAACTGAACACTTAGAGTGCACGCGGGTACTGGCACTGGTACTGGCACTGGTACTGGTACTGGCACTGGCACTGGCACTGGCACTGGTACTGGCACTGGTACTGGTAATTCCAAACTCTTTCAAATGTGCCATAAGCTAATCCTCACGATGCCCAGATGTGGTTTTCAGCTGGAAGTGAGTGCTGTGGGATGAGAGGCACCTCTCCTCATCTCCTCTCTGACATTCCAGCCGAAGGTAAGCCCTTCCCTCTATAGTTCAGGCAGGAACTTTGGTGCTGGTCCACATATTTTCAACTTGAATAGAACCAAGTCAGTCTCTGCACACTCCAACTGATGCTCCCCCCAGTGAGAAGAAGCATCTGCAAACTCATTTGGCTAATGTGTATGGCTGTTGTGGCAGAAAATGCTGATTGCTCAGCCAATGCCCATTTCCTCTTTCTTTCCTGATTTTATCTGTCATGGCAAAATGACCAACTTAATATTTTATTTCCAGCCTCTTTTGCACAGAGATAGGAATTTCCAATGAGATGTCATTTTCAAGTCATTGGTAGAATTTCCAGAAAAGGAATTTATTCAATTGAGGTTCATTCTTCTTTTACTTTTCTCTAAATCTTTCTCTTCTGAACTGGGATATAAAAGTGATGGCCAGCAATCAGCAGCCATCTTGTGAACAGGAGACAGCTTTGAAGATGGAAAGCAAGCATGAGTTAAGGATGGCGGAATAGAAAGGTAAAAGGAGCCTGGGACATCATGGACCCACCACAACAGCCTTGAGCTGTTATCTCCAGAAAAGTAAACCCTTAATTTACTTCATCCATGGTTATTTTGGGTCTCTCCTCTTCTACTACAGCAAATTCTACAATTTCTAAAGGACACATTGTATTTTTTATCTCAGAAAGACAATGGACATAAACTTTTATATTCTGTCATAATCATCATAAAGCTTTAGTTAATCATCCTACAACATCTCATTATTTCAGGACTCTTTCAAGCTAATATAATAGTAGATACCAGTGGGTTAATTTATCACTCCTCCTAATTAGTAGTTATGTTTTCAAATAGGGTCTTCTGGAGTAATGACTTTACCTACAGGAATGAAATTTGATAACTTGGCAGGCTAATGAGAAGGATACTTGTGTTGGTGCTTGTGAATAATTAAGGGTCTCATTAAGTCAGCAATGGGCAGCAACATTTGTTGTCTGGGTGTTGGTCCAAACTTTAGAGGGGCATCCTGTCCCAAAAACGGGATGCCCTAATGCAACTAGACACCAAGAGACACTGCCAGGCAATGGCCCATCGAGAACAGAAGTGTGGACAAGGAGTGTACCACTGGAATTTGAGGAACCATGCTTTACTTTTCAAATTACCACTGTCTGTCCAAGAGTTCTGACCACCAATTAGTAAGTTCTAATAGTTTGGTTTTTTTTTTTTTCAATTGCAATTAACATTCATCAGACAAGCTTAAAATTCGGTTCATAGATAACGTGTGCCTTCCATCAGGAAGACGATACAGATGCAGAGGGGCTGGAGTATAACACGGTGACTAATTAAGGAAGATCAGCGCTAGAGCAAAAGAGTAATTTTCTGCCATCCATGAAAAATGCATGCTGGCAGAGAATCACGGGGACTTGCCAAGCCCACTTTGACAGTGTTGTCCAACTGTAATTGTCACACAGATTTGACATTCACACAAACCACAGCAAGTGCTCCCCGTCCAGAATCCCTAGGAGCCTTTCAAATATCTGGCGTCCATGTGTTAAAGAAAACATTTCTCATAGCTGAATTTGTTTATAAGTTATGAGTGAGACACTAACAAAGCTTTCTGTTGACCAGCACAGCGCTCATTAACCAATAACAAAGGCTTAGAACGCAGTTTATGATCTTAGGAGCGTTTCCAAATTGAAAGGGGAAAATAACGCTGATCTAAATAGTTGTCTTGCCCTTCGCAGAAACAGGTACTGTATCTGGTCCTAATTTGAAGAGTTAGCCAGCTGACTCACCACGGAAATGTGGTGTCGGTATAAACAGACGCGCATCATAATCAATAGAGCAAGCAATGCCCTCTGGGGGGGGTCACGTCTGAGGGGCCAAGGCTGGGGCGAGCAGAAACGTGGAATGTGGACGGGGGTGTGCACAGGGGAGGGCCATCCCACAGCCCTCCCTGCTGTCAGCTCCTCGCCTGGATGAAGCAGCAGGTGAGTGTCCTGTGCCGAGGCCCCTCCCGTGGAATGACCGCATGATCCTTCGCAGGCCTCACCGGCCAAAAGAAAGCCTCCCCTGGCGTCTGATCCGGCAGAAGTCATACTACTAGATGTTCTAACACAATTCAGAGAAGCCTGTGAAGTTACAGAACAAAGGAGGTAGAAATTCTATTGGTAAGTTTCTGTCCGTCTGCAAGGGGGGATGGTAACCGCCGTGGAAAGTGTATTTGACCTTTTAAGGCCGACAGAATGTGTGGTGTTCGACAGCGGCAGCCACTGCAGAACTTGTTCCTCCTGAAGTCCTCAGCGGCGCCCTCCAGACGCCAGGAGCGCAAGGGCGCGCGCACATCAGGGACAGGAGGCACAGAAGACGGGCGAGCCTAATTTCTTACAGCAATCTCCACACAGCTGGGTGTTTCTCAAATATTTTAAAGTGTTTTGATCATTTAAAAAGATTTAAAGCATTATTTTCCTAGAAATTCTGACAAAATGATCCCACCAAATTAACTAGTTGCTCCAAATTACATATTATGTCATTAATTCCTAATATAGATTATATTTTAATGGCAATCACCTTAACAATCCTTTCATGCAAGAATCTTCTGTTTCCAAAATTCCCCGGTAATATATCTTGCTAACGAATCAATATTATCTCAGCTTCTAAACTTCTATTGGGATCTTCACCCAAATAAGTGTGAATTAATTAGAACCATAATTCCACATTAACCTCACAGTTAAAGTAAAAATGCTTTCACCTTGTGCTAATCCTAATTCACACTTCAGCTGTGAGAGTTCATTGTTCCTCAAAATGGGGCAGGAGAGGCAGAGTCTGGAGCGAGGACCAGGCCACATGATTTCCTTCTTGGATGGCCCGATGGCGGAGGGTGATGGTAACGGAGAGATGAGCAGGTGAGCGGCATGGCCTGAGAAGCGGGCTCTGTGACAATGCTGCGGGAGCAGCATCGAGGATTTCAACCCGTTCACTGGAGCAGGTCCTGGAAGTGGCCCCAGGACTGAGGATCCAGGTTCCTGCTGTCAGGGCTTGGGAGGCAGAGGGCTAGGAGTGGTGCAGAGGCGAAGAGGAAGGGGCGGGAAGATGCATGTGAGCCCACACCTGCACCCACGTGGTCAGTCTGCCTTCACACAGGACTGGCTACGGTGCTCCTGTTACCCTGCGGACCAGGGCGGAGGCCCAGGCCGGGCCCCTCCATGGCCAGTGGGCCATCTTGGGCACCATCATCAGCATCGTGCACCAAGCCCAGAGGGTCGTGGCCTCACTGCGGGCCCTCAGTAAGCACCTGCTAAATGAGCTATGGGGCATCTGAAGAGTCAGAGGGAGAAAAGTGCCTTGGTGCACAGGTACTCGGGTCCCAGTGCCAGGAGACAGGCATCCCAGGAGCTGTGTGCCCCCTGCACTCCCCATCCAGACCATGGGGGCCCCCGGCTCAAGACTGGTACCGAGTCTTTCCGTGGACTTCTGTGGGCGTCAGGAGGCGGCTCAGGTCTGGGTCAAGTGGAGCCACAGCTGGAACAGGTGCGAGGCGGAGTCACGGACGGAGGTTAACCTCAGAGGCTGTAGGTGAGCGGCAGATGCGAATGGCCTTGTAGACTTTCTGTGCTCCTTTGAAATGGGGTCCTTCTCCCAGCTGCCTACAGGGACAGCGTCAGATCAACAGGAAGGTTCTTTCCCATAACGACTTGCCAGTTAGACATAAAACCTATAAAGAACACATTTTCTGGTCCAATCTAGGAATCTTCCCTTTGGTTTAAGAAGAAAAAAAGGAATTCCGACATAATGGCCCTGGATTTGGGTGGACCCAATAGGGGTCAGGATGCCTTCTCGAATAGAGCCAAAGCCCAGACCTGCCGGAGCCCTCGGGGCCACAGGTGGCACAGCCCCAGCTCACCGGGGGCCACCTGCCCTGGCTCCTGGAGCCTCTGCTCCCAGGACACAGTGCACCTACCCTCTGGCCCCCTGGCTGTGACTGGCCCCCTGCCGCTTCCTCCCTCAACCCACCCCTTGTCGCGGAAAGCTGAACTTCTCCATCTATATGCCCCCTTCCCCGTGTAACATATAACCCGAAAGCTTGATCGTGGGTAGGAATACTTTTTAAAGTCATATGTTACATCATCAGGGAAAAGCTTGGTCGAGAAGAAACTATTTCAAGTGGGAGATGGCATCAAGCTCAGCCGAGGGAGCCTCCTCCACACCCGTCAGTGAGTTGAAAGAGATGAAAGCACACTGTTTCAGTCAGCGAATTAGGGAGATTTGTGCCACTCCCTTGAGTACCCCGTGTCCATAAATCATAGTTAGATATTACATAGAGTCTTAGATATCATATTTTCAACTGTGATCAATAGATTTTACATCCAATATCATCTGGGCTACATAAAGGAAAAATTAGCAGATTTTTTGAGTTGACAATCCAATATTTAGGAACGCTCAGGATAAATAGACTTTAGTCTACATTCAAACTAAAATAATTAGTCTCTCCCACTTTGAGGAATGGTGTTATTGTACAAGCAATACCCTGCTATGTCACTACTTTTGGACCAATAGCCAAAAATGGAAATTAGCCAATAAAGTGTGAACATGTAGCATTTTGCAAGGCAAGGCCACAGATTGCTGGACAATGTCCTGAGTGCAGGGTCAAGCTCACAGAGGAGAGTGACTTAGCTCAGGACATTTTGCTGCATGTTTTCAACCCAGCACTGTCCCCCACAAATAACTCGGCAGTGGAAACTGTGCAAGAGGTCTGGCTAAGAAGATGAGGAACAGAAGGAACATTGCACACACTGACCCACTGCCCATAGCTCATGAGCCCGCCAACCCCACATCGCCACGGCCCAGCTGCCAGGCATGGGCAGGACACGCCTGCCCTCCTCTGCCTATACAGCCTCCTTCTCCCTGGGGCCACACATCCACCAGCCCTGGAGGGCTCCTCCCGAGCCCCCGCAACCACACTTGGGAGGCAGGTCACTGAGCCACATGCCAGGGGGCAGGTGGCAAGACCACAGACTCCAGCCACACCATCTCCCCCAGGCCACGGCATCTTCGGGCCCATGGGCGTGCCGGGTGAGCACTGGGGACAGGTGACTTCATGCTCCAGACTCTTGCTGCCCTGGGACTCCACGTGGAGCCTGCCCAGAGGCGCTGGGAATGCCGGAAGAAGCTGCAGGAGGGGCCGGGCATTCCACAACCTGCAGGTTTTGCTCACAAGGTCCAACTGGGGGGGGGGGGGGGCCTGGGCTCTGGGCAGCCCCCAGAGGCGTCTCCTGTGAGGACCAGTTGCATCGGCTCGAGGGCTGGGGCCCAGGGGCCTCTGAAAGCCTGTTCCCTCCGTGGCCAGACACCAGCATCCTCACGCCGGGCAGCCCTCACTCCGTTCCCAGACGTCCAGCTCTCAGGAGGAAGGGAGTGCAGAGGGCCACCAGAAGTGCTACACGCGTGAACGTACAAGTCAGAGAGTGACCACGACTGCCCCCAGGTAGGACAGGGTGCCGCGTGGCCCATTTCCCCACAGTGACACTCCCCGGGCCCTCCTGGACGTGGCTTAAAGAGCCACCTGTTGAAGGGACCTTGCTGTCTGCTTTGCTGCATCCGCCCCTTCCTCGAAGCCAGGCCCGCCCAAGCCGCTGGCCACCGTGCAGCCAGCCGTCCTGGCAGTGGTCCGGCACCAGCCCCGCTGTGGCCCCACGACCTCCAGTAGTTTGTAATCCTGGCCTTGAAGAGTGGGGCTCCTGGCCAGAATCCCATGTGTGCCTTCAGGCCCGACCTCAGGGGACCAGAGGGGCTCTCCCTGGCAGGCCCCGTGCGGAGCCGCCCTCCCCACACAGGGCCGGGAGCACCGCCATACGTGGTGCTCGTCTGTGGAGGGGCCGGGGAGGCCGCGGGTCCCACCCCACTGGCTGGGGCACTCAGGTCTGTGCTCCCGGGCGGGCACAGGCTCCGTGCCTTTCCCTCGGCCCCCAGGTCTATAAGCAGCTCCTCAGCAGTGAGAGGAACCCCATCCGAGCTGCATCCGCCGAGCCTCTCCCAGGGGCGCTCCGCAGGGAAATGGGACGTGATGGAGCCACCTTCTCGTCGGCCTCTCGCCTGTGCCATGGAAGCCGCTGAAAAGAGGCTGGAGTGTCTTTCAGTTTGGCTCGGTGTCCTCACTGACCCCACAACCCCATAGGCCTGTACCCGGCTGGCGGGGCCTCTCACCGAAGTCTAGCAGCTCCGCTAGCAGGGTCTCGGTTTCTCCACTCAGCTCCCGCGTGGGCTGCCGCCCTGTGGCTGTTTGCGTGATCCCCCTTTGCTTGGCAGACACCCTGATCTGGGCTTGACCCTGTGTCGTCTGGGTTCCCTCGTGGACAGGGCACATGAAGACGACTGGCTCACCGCACTGAGAACTCCGGCATCACCTGGGCATACTGGCACACAGAATGGCTTTCTTTTTTAAATTTTTTATGGGAGAAAGACACTTTCTGTTTGCTTGATTTTTTGTGTGTGGTTCTTTGCTTGTTTCAAAAACACTGAAATGAGTTGTGACTGAGATGCTGCAGGCGTTGGCAAGCTTCCCCCTGCCCAGCACGGACCTGGGCCTGAGACCCCACAGGTGCAGGTATCAGAGCCAGAATCCGAGGGCTACTCCCCGGAGGAGCTCTAAGTAACACTTTGTAATAAAAGTGAGCAGTGATAACTAACATTCACAGAACATTGATATTCCACCTGTGCTGAGCACTGAATCTTCCCACATAATCCCCACAACACCCCCAGAGGTGGTTACTCTTTTTAACCCCATTAGAAATAAGAAAAGACAGAGCAGGGTCGTTCACCTGCCACGGTCAGACAACTCACGTCAGCGGCAGGGGATGTCAGGCCAGGCGTCGGCCTCAGATCCCCTTAAGCACCACACTGAGCGCCTAATTTGAATCTAAGAAACATGGATCTCCAGATGTCTGATCCAAGGTCAGCTGTATCTTTATTGGGCCCTAGGTTCCAGTGTCAGCGTGCGGCGCAAAGGTGAGGGGGACCACTCCTATTGTAGGACACAGCACGCAGGCCTTCGGTTCCCTGCAGACAGGACGCTGGCGGGTAACAGGGAGGCAGCACCCTGGCATGGGCGAGGCCGCCAGCGGGAGCAGGTATGTCAGTGACGACCAGATAAAGAGAACGCAGCTTCCTGAACACCAGAGCCTTGGGACCACGGTCCTGAGACCACAGCCCTGAAACTGCAGTCTTGAGACCACAGCCCTGAGGCCACAGTCCTGAGACCACAGTCCTGAGACTACAATCCTGAGACCACAGTCCTGAGACCACGGTCCTGAGACCACAGCCCTGGCACCATAATCCTAAGACCACAGCCCTGAGACCACAGCCCTGAGACCATGGCCTTGAGACCACAGTCCTGACACCACGGCCCTGAGACCACAGTCCTAAGGCCACGGCCCTGGGACCATAATCCTGAGGCCACAGCCATGAAGACTCCCCTGGAAGGTGCAGCAGTAACTGGGAGGCAGGCCTTGGGAAGGGGACTGAGGTCCTAGACTAGGCAGAGAGTTCTCAATGCTGCCCCCATGCATTCATGTTTTTGTGGCCACGTTTGCTGATGGACAGCAACAAACACCATTTTATTCTTATTCCCATGTCACCTGGGCAATGAAGAATCTTCCAGAAGCTCTAGCTATAGAATAAAACCATATTGCAAGAGGTTCCCTCTTGGGATTAATTTGTTGTATCAAGTCTATCAAGACATATTCCTTATAGACCGTATGTAAGATGCAGTCTTTATTGTCTGTCGTGCCCCAGGAAACAGCACCGACTTCGGGGTCCCGCTTCCTCAGCTCTTGGCTTTTGTTCTCTTCCGTTTACCCCTGTGGTTTGGCCCGAAGTTAGAGAATGTGTATGTCCATTGGTGAAAAGCCGATTGTCAGAAACCTGCACGAATTTGTTCCAGAAAGTCACTGTCAGCACAAAAGAATCCCTGAGTGCACTGCCAAGACTTCAAATAAACCTTAGGAAGACACGTTGGGTGGCCACAGAGGTGCAAGGCCTCAGTTTCCCCTGGACATCTGTGTGAACCTGGAGACAGGATGGGCAGAGAGGTAGAGGGAGTGTAGAGGGTGCCCAGTGACTTCATCAGACACCGAGTGTGAGCAAGGGCCATCTCCCAGTGTGCCCACAGCAGTGTTCTCGGGGGGCCCCGAAGGCGCGACTACTGTCCAGGGCAGGTCAGCTGCGGTGTGTGCACCTGCACGCACGCCAGGGTGTTTCCAGTATAGATTGGTTTCCTGTAGGGGTTTCGCAGTTGTTCGGCTGTTCCGCTCCCTGACGTCTCCTCTGTCAACTGCAGCAGCTGCTCGTGCCTCGCCTGTGGCCGGGACGTGCGCCTCGTGGGCACCGCACGCTTTGCCAGAGCAGAGCAGCGTCGTGGAGCCCCTGGGAGACCAGCGCCCCTGCATGGAGCACCTCGGGGTCGGCAGCGACGCCAGCACTGCCCGAGGCTGTGGAAGCCACAACCCCCTGCAGCCCAGCCTTCCACACGGAGTGCGGTGGCCTGATTTCCGCACCCTTGACCTGCCTGGAAACCGTGCAGCACGTGGTCACGCACTGAGAACGTGGTTAACTGGTCAGACGGTAACAACGGTTCCTATGCACCGTTACGCTGCGGTGGGCGCCCAGCATCTAGTACAAGTTTCATGACAGCCCCTCCGCAGCCACTGGAGAGATGTGCAAGCGCCCACGGTCACACCAGGTTGCACCAGGTCACACGGTACTTGGTGTTAAAGACAGATTCAACCCCAGCCCTGTGCACTCTCAGCACCACGGCAGCCCCGCTCCACCCGGCCTGCCCGCCCTTGCAGAGCATGGAGGTTGGCCTCCAGGGGCAGCTCGCACCACCGGACACTGCGTCATACCACGCTGCACCGGCAGTGGACCCAATGGCAAGATGGTCTCAGGCACGCTGCGAACGAAAGAATCCAAAATACACGTCAGAGATGCATGGCGGGTGTCGTTTACACTCACGGTCCTGGGGCTGGAGGTGGGGCTCACCGCAGTGTGAGCTGAGGGTGCACGTGCAAGAGGCCACATTGTTGAGTGGCCACAAAGAAGAGTGCCACCAGAACAGCCCGTCCTGTGGGATTAGGGTGGCACCCTCGGCGTGGTGCTGCTCGTGGAAGTTTAAAGTGTTTTGTGTCTGTTTGGGACACATTTCTTTATTTGTGTGGCACTTGGCTGTCATAATCAACACCTTCCTCTACTTCCTTGTGACTTGGGAACCAGAGACAGGAAGGCACCTTAGAGCAGGTACTTAGCCACCGGTTGGCAGAGGACCCACTACCTCCTGCTCTTTGTCGCCAGACATGGAGACCGTCACCATGGCTGTTTTTCGGGGGAGCTGGGCTGCTTTCTTGAACATTCAGGTCACGGGATTCTGTCAGCGTCCCGTGAGCTGAAGGTGTCCACCTTCCAACGCTGTTTGCCAGCCGGGGAGACATGCCAGTTGTCAGCCCCACCGAGCAAAGTGACCACACTGTGGAAGAGAGGTTGGCATCAGCTCCGTCAAGCAGGCTCCCCCTCTCTCCCTGTTGATGAGGCCTTTGAGGACACAGCTCCTGTCATCCCCCAGCAGTGGCTGCCTCCTGCCTCTGGATAGACAATGTCACAGCTCCACCCGCCCCTGGACCCCGGCTGGTGGGACCGCGGCAGGGACATCGTTAGCGCGAACGTGAGCAGCGTCCAGGCAGCCAATCCAGGGAGAAGAGGTGAGTTCTGGGGTCAAAGCTTGTCTGAACTCTGGTTTTCTTAGCGTGAGTGGTGTCTCCTAGCGGTTTTCTTTCTTTTTGTGAAGAAGGAAGCTTAAAGTAGACTCACATCTTTCTGAGCATGGCCTCGTCCCACAGATGAACAGGTCCCAGGACACTTCCTACCTCCCCACTAATCCTTGGGAGCGCATGCGCCTGTGCAGGTGGATGTAGGGGCTGTGTTCCTGTGTGTCTGCTGAGCAGGGGTGCCCGTGGCCGCCCCACCACAGACATACCACAGCGGCCACTCACACAAAAGAGCACGTGGGCTCAGAAGTTTCTTCCCAGTCAATTGAAAACAGGCCAGGTGGAACCTGATGCTTCTTCCAGAGCGAGGCTAATTTTTATTGATTTGCACAGAATCTCACACCCCAGGCTGCTCTCTGACCAGACCGATAACCACTAAACAAAATATCCAGAGTCAGAGACACGCTTCTCCAAAGACAATGTCTCAAATTCTGATTCATAAATGACCACAGAATAACGAAATAGCATGTTTACCTGTTAAAGCTGGGCTCTTCTTGAACATGCATTCCTAGGAACCCTGGTGGAGGCTCTGAGCTTTCCTCAGACCCTGGGACTCGAAGCTCCGTCGGCTGTCCCTGGAGCCTCGGGACCTGAATGGGAGAAGGACGGGGCTTCTCACGGCCTCCTGGATGGACCATGCCCCTGCAGGTTGGAGATGCTCGGGACGGACGCTCAGACACGAGAAGCCCAGGAAGAAGGGTGCATCCAGAGCGGCCCTGCCGTCTGACGGGAGGGTGACCAGTTTTTCTGAGCGGCCATTGCCTGGCTCCTGGTGTCCCGAACACAGCCGGGGGGGCAGGACCCCTCACCAAGTTTCATTCTTTCGATAATTGTGTACTGAACCCCGCCGGGCCTGGGGTGCAGACCCACACACAGAATGAAGATCCTTGCTCACTGGAGCTTCCAGCTGTGGAGGAAGACGGGCACACACATCACATACGCACACAGTGTGCAAGTGCTCGAGAGGAGAATGGGGCAGGAACAGGGAAGAGCACTGTCGTGGTTGGGAGGGGATGGGGTGAAGGTTTGGAAAGGCGGCTGAGGAATAGGGTGACCAATTTGTCCCAGTCTGCTGGGAATTTCCCTGCTGGACCTGAAAGTCCAGCATCCTGGATGCTGCCTGTGCACACTGGATACTCCATGGACACACTGGACACTCCCACTAGATTCTCCCCTGTGCATGCTGGAAACTCCCCTACTCACACTGGATTCTCCCCTGTGCATACTGGATTCTCCCCTGTGCACATACAGGATGCTGCCCCGTGCACGCTGGATTCTCCCCTGTGCATACTGGACACTCCCCTGCGCACACTGGACACTCCCCTGTGCACACTGCACACTCCCTTGCGCACATAGTGGATGCTGCCCCATGCACTAAACCCCAGGTACTTAGTGCCCTGCACGCACTGAATGCATTTGCACACTGGTTACTGCTCTGTCCATATTAGATACCTTGCAACATCTACTGAATATTCACAAAGACATAAAGCTAAGAACTATGACTTTCTATTTTTTATAAAAACTGGGAGAAAATATTTGCAAATTATATATCTGATCCAGGACTTGTATCCTGAATAAATACAGAACTCTCAAAACAATATTAAGAAAAGAAGCAACCCACTTTTTTTAATAGGCAAAATATTTCCACTGGCACTTCACCAGAGGTGATCTACAGATCGCAAACACTCAGCATCACTGGTTATCGGGAGGATGCAAAGGGGTACCACGATGAGATAACTTTGGAAGAGCTAGAATTAAAAGACAGTCATGCTAAGCGTGACTGATGATATGGAGACAATGGAATTCTCCTTCACTGCTGTTGGGAACAGAAACTGTGCACCCTTTTTGGAAAGCAATTCAGCAGTACCCTAAGAAGTTAAATGTACAGCTACCATCTGACCCAGCTTCTCCACCGTAAGTACTCACCCGAGAGAAGTGAGAGCGTATGTCCAGACAAAGACGTTGCATAGATGTTCGTTTCCGTTTATTTGTAAGTGCCAACATAGCCATCGGCGGGGGACGGGAAAAGCAAACCGGCCCATCCACATGGAGGAATGTCACCTGGCAGTGAGAGTGAGCTGGTGACACAGGCTACAGCTCGGGTGGACCCACAAAATCATCTTGCTGAATAAAGGAAGCCAGACCCCCAAAAAAATGCATACTGATTCCATTGACACCAAATGAAAGGGAATGAAGCTATAGCATACACTCCGGTCACCAGGCACCTGGGACGGGAGTCGGGAATGCGGGGGCTGGAGGGAGGGTTTGCAAAGGGCCACAACGGAACTTGCAGATGAACAGACACATTCACAATCTCGATTGTGGTGATGGCTTAACAGACATGTGCTTATGTCAAAATCTAACAAATGACACATTTTTAATAAATAAATTTAAAAATTTAATAAATAAATAAAGCTGTTTTCAAAAGTAGTTCATCTGGTAGAAAAAAGGCTTCACACACGAACAATGAGAAAATATGAGTCCGTAGACTAGCGCAAGCTGGGGGAGTCACCGCGCACACACGGCCCTAGGCCTGCGTGCCCGGTCCCAGCTGCCCACAAGGCGTTCAGGATGCTCCGGGGAGCCCTTCATCACCTAACAGAAAACACTCTCACAGGCTCCGGCATCTTAGGATTATCGGTCACCACTGACTGGTATCTTATTATGTTCTCCATACCGCTGCTTGGTCTGCATCTGAGATGGTAATAACACGCCCTCAACCCTTTGGTAATTGATGGGAGAAACCATGTGGTTTCCTTTGGTTTCCTTCTGCCACTAAGAAGAACGAGGTTCAAATGACTAACGGGCCAGGAACACACAATAATGATAACAATCGTAATTAACAATTTATATTAATAAAACCTTCTTGTCTAAGTAGCTGAACACATGGAAAGCGTATTTGTCGAGGATGAGGCAGGGGACAAAGACAAAACAGGAGAAGGGCAGCCAGGACCAGCAGCTGGGAAAGTGAGCTGTCCTCCGTGTAGACACAGCCTAGCTTGAAAGTGAGCTGTCCTCCGTGTAGACACAGCCTAGCTTCATAGGGCCAAGCCCACGGTGAGAGCGTTCTCATCCGGAACCGGGACCGGTGTGTACACACAGCACCAGAAAGGGACACGTACGACACACCCTGTTGGCCAGGGGAGGCCCGAGGACAGACAGAACAGGTAGGCATGATGACTCTCTGCAGCTCACGGAAGGAAGCGCGTGTCCCTCCCATGCGCGCGAGTCTGCTCGGGTCTGCAGAACCAGGGCTAGAACCAGCCCTGTCCATCTGTTCTTCCATGGGGCCTGGACACTCAGTGGGGGCCTCGTGCAGGAGTCCACCCCTATGAAACGGCTGCAAGGCTTCACATCTGGGCCACACAGAGGAGGAAGCCCCCAGACGGGGCCTGACTCCAGGCATGCTGGAAACGCAGCCAGCATCAGGCCTGCTGTCCCGCCCCGGGGTCACAGGGAGGACCTATGGAGTCTGGCTTCTCCAGCCCCCTCAGCATGGTTGTGTGGACCAGCACCTCTGTGAGCCCCTTAGCCATTCTGACGGACACCCCAGGACCCCTTCATCCCAACCGCCCAGAGGGTGTCCTCCACCTCCTTCAGCTGACCCTCAGCAGACTGCCCGAGGACACCCCTCGAGATGCCACCCCACCGGCCAGGGTCTGACACCGTCCCCATGGCCATTCTCCACCTCAGCTGTGGCCACTATCCCGTTCTGGCTCACCAGACGCCACGGGAGTGGCCCGGCCAGCTCCCCCAGTGGACCCTGGTTGGTAGTGGACTTGCAGTGGGCACGTGTGCTGGGTTCGCCCTGGGCCAGGTGGTGGCGCTGCTGCCCTTAGGCATCTGTGGCCACCTGCAGGGGCTCTGGGGCTCGCCGGGCACTGGCCCTGGGAGCTCACCTGGCTGCACCTTGCTGCCCGGAGCCCACGTGCAGTGCGGGCCAAGCGCGCTGGGCAGGCGTCAGAGCAGAACCGAGGCTCTGGCCCAGGTCCCCCGGGCGCCTGGTCTGTAAGACGGAGGTAGCGTAACTGGGGATGGATCCGAGCCCCCCACTCACCCCAGGATGGAAGCACCCCACTCAGGCACGGCATGGGGAAACTTTGGGGTGATTTAAAATAATGCCTGTGCATTGTATTTTTCTAGTTCTTTCATGACAAACATTTTCAAACACTACAATGGTGACAGGGCTCATTGGGGGGTCAACAGAAAGCTTCATTTTCGTCTGGTTTTGATGGTCTGTATTTGAAAGTGCACACCACTGATGCCTTGTTTCAGCCAAGAACCTGTTTTCAGATTTCCCTGTGAATGCCTGCCTACCCTCCTCAGAGAAGTGTTTGTTGTCCCCAGTCCGTCCCGGACAAATTCCCTCAACATCTCCCGTCTGTCCCCTTCTGCCCAGCGTGTCCTCGTGCCTCTCCCCTCCCTGGCCACCATGACCAGCGAGGCGTCCCCTTCCTGCGGGCCACACCCCCTCGGACACTTCCTTCTGCTTCGATTCTGTTGGATACCGAATATCCTGCATCAAAGCAATAAAGCCTTCCCGTACAACTCAGTGATGTTACTTCTCATCAGTTGAAGTAGACTGTGAGGTCACGTGGCTCCTCCTTGCCACCATCCGTTGGGTCAGAGGAATCGGTCCCCCTGAGACCGAAGGCACAGAGAAACACTCTTCAGACTTGTCTTAGAAGATCCAGGGCGCGGTGAGAGCCGGTGCACACACAGCAGCTACGCACGGGTCTGAGCTGAACTGAGACTTGGCACGGTCTGGATAGCCACAGTCTGTGTTCATCGTATCCAGAAAGCTGGGCCTGTTCACAGCTCACCCTGAGCTCACCAGTGAGGTCAGGACTTCCGCTGCCTATGCAGAATGTCCCTGAACCAAAGCAAATTGTACTACGAACACCAAACCGCAGTTCGCAAGTCAGTGAACTAGGAATCTGGAGAAGAGTGACGGAAGGTCACCACATGAGCCCCTGCCCTCCAACTCCAGAAGGATGAAGGCCCAGGCCCTGCGTGCCCCCACCCAGCCCCACCCTGCAGGGGAGCCAATGACCGTAGGGACCGGCCTAGGGCCACCAAGGCCCCTTACGGAACCTTCCGGTGGCTGATGGGAGGCAGGCCCAAGACCTCCCCCGGACATCCCCGCTCTGCCCGGCTCTGTTCCCCAGATGGAGACTGAGGCAGGATCCCAGGGCCGGGTGCTGTGCCCTCTGTCTCTTTCCCACCACGTCACCCGGTGCTTCTGGGCCTTTGTTTCTGCAAACGGCGAGTAGCGTCTGCCCTGCCTGCCCAAGGCCATTTAACGGGCGGGTCTGAAATCTGATCAAGATCCTGGGGAAAACACATGCTTCACTTTACTGAAACTCGTGTTTTCAAGCTTCAGGTATCAGGATTCCCTGACTTGTTTTGGCGATTGCTCTTCCTAGGGGCTGGGGGCTGGTGTCAATAACAGAAGTAAAGGGTATGAGGCAGGTTTGTCCTATAACTTTTGTACCTGAGAGTTTCAAAAACCTATTTTTGATAAATTTTTACATATTACCCATGAAGTACAATACCACATGTGTGCCTTGGAGAGCTACTGTCTACAGCTGCCTAACTGGCACGGAATTATAGAAACATTTAGAAAATTCAAGGAACCAGGGGCGCCTGGGAGGCTCAGTCGTTAAGCGTCTGCCTTCGGCTCAGGTCATGATCCCGGGGTCCTGGGTTCAAGTCCCACATCGGACCCCCTGCTCAGCAGGGAGCGTGCTTGTCCCTTTACCCATCTCCTTCACTGCTCATGTGCGCTGTCTCTCTCAAATAAATATATAAAAATCTTTTAAAAACATAAAAATAAATAAAAAATTCAAAGAACTGCCGTCATAACCAACCCCAACAAGAAAACGGTGAGATAGTGCGGAGCAGAGCTCCGTGTGCTTGGCCCAGGAGACTCACCCTTGACGTTGATGCCTGTGTCCGGACCGTGCTGCGGAAACAGACCCAACCCCATGCACTTTGAAATATACTTGAATTTAAACAATTTTCATTTTTAATATTCATTTTATGTTTTTGAGAAAAACTATAATAAAATTTTATATACTTCGGAGATAGTAACATTTTATTTTTTAGTCTTCTAAATCAGGGGCTGTCAAACATCTGCTGTAAAAGGACGAATAATAAATTTTAAAAAAGGACAAACAAGGCCATTGGTCTCCACCGCACTTGCTCACCAGTGCTAACATAGCTTGAAAGAAGCCACAGATAAAATGTTATCAAATGGGCACCGCTGTGTTCCAATAAAACTTTATTTACAAAACAAGTCTTAATTTGTAAAACAGGCCTGGAGGCATTGGCCCCTGCTTTAATCATTAGCCAATACAAGAGAAATTAAGTAACAATCTTGATTATAATAAGTGATATTATTAAAATAAAGTCCTGAAATGTAAATTTTATGCATTAACCATGAAATGATTTATGGGTTATATGGCCTTTGTAGTATTATTCACCCAAAATTGCTGCCCCATCAACAAAACATCCAGACCCACTCCACTCTAATTTCAGGCACCCTTGATACTATTCTGTTTGGGGCACACATCTTTACATTTTACTTTCCTATCTTGTCAGTATGAGGGAATATCGGCCAGGGTAGGACATCGGAGGAGACATAGTAACACGATTTTAGCTTGATTCATGTTACTATTTAGACATACAGTGTGTGTGCTTCTGTTTCCTCTTCGATCCTGACCCATGATTGCTGGGGTCGGCCCACACGGGGACTTACTTAAACTCTGTTTCCTCAGTCTTGCTGCTGGAGTGAGAGGGGGGGCAAGTGTGAGAAACGTAGCCTTGTCCCGGGGTGCAGGATTGCTTTCACGGACACGCTCGCCTGCGCTGAGATTCTCCACCAACCAGCTCAGGGCAAGAACACCTCGCCTAGGAAGTCTGTTAAATCTGTGTTGCCCCTGCACAGCAGAGACCAGTGAACAGACATTATCACCAGAGGGGGGAACAGGGACTGAGAAATGGAATACATTTCACTTTGGAAGAGATTACGACAAAGTCACAGAATTAATTTCTCAATTTATAGCTCCTCCTTCAGTTAGTCTATGCAGATGAAATTATAAGATAACCACCAGATTGTTCCTTTAAAAAAAAATTATGATGTGTAAAGCCAGCTGAACACTGATGCATCGTGCTTGGGCAAATAAAGCAAAAACATGTTTCATTTGGACAATTCAAACTTAAATCCCTGCTTACCTCTCAAATATTTATTCTCGGATTTGTAAGTAAATATGGTATTTCAAGGACACTTTTTAATTAAAATGTTTTTTAAAAGCCTGAAATGGAGACAGAGTAAATATTTAAATTATTAGTGTAGGAGAGTCAGATAAAATAACTCAGACTTCAAAATGTTTCCCTTGAATTGTTCATTCTCATTCCTTTACAATGAATGCGGACACAAAATAATTGTGAAATCTACATTTTTTGATGTAGGTCCTGCCACCACACCTTTTCAGAAAATCTAGATGTGAATGTGTCTATTATTTACCTAAATCCAAATCTGATGTTTAAAACGTACCCCCCAAAAATATCTATTCTTACCTCGGTAAAACCTTAAAACTAGTTTCCTAAGAGAATTTTGAAAGTAGTAATAATAGTAAAAAAGAAACTCCTGTCTCAGATCGTTTCATACGCGCAGAGCCTGAGACAAGGATTTGAGTTCCCTGAAGGGAATCGGTGGCAAGTGAAGCATTTGGTGGGAGGAAGAAGAGGGAGGCCAGTGAGGGCCTGGTGTTGGGAAAACCTCAGGTCTGCAAAGACCCTCTTCCAAATAAGGCCACCATCCCTGGCCCCCGGGGTTGGGACATGAGCACGTCCTTGTGGAGCCACCACTCAGTCCACTACAGCAGTGAAGTTTTCGACATGAGCGCCGGGGGTCAGCAGTGGGACAGACAAGGGGGCTCTGGGCGAGAGCTGAATAGGGTGTGGGAAGGGCGGCTGGGGAGGGACTGCATTCCTTCCGCCGTGGCCATGCTAGCTGTGAAGAGCTCATGACACGTTGGCGCTCACGACGCAGAGTAAAGTTGGAGCCAAAGAGACACGTGTACACACACATGGTGTCTTAAGCCACAGGTCAATAAACAGTGAGTCAGTGGAGACAGAGGAGGAGATGGTGCCGTGAATCACCATTTTGAGTCTGTTAACACTGGAGGTGCCAGCAAAGTGCATTTGGAGGAGGAGTAAGAACAGAGCCATTCGGTAAATCCTTTGTCAACAGACACCAGGAAAGAAAGCATTCCAAAGAGAAAGCAGTCGAGTTTCTCAAGTGGAAATGCAAACAGCAGAGGATGCCCACTGGTGACCAGTGTGGCCAGGCAAGGACCAGAGATTAAGAATAATCAGAGCAGGAAGAGCTTGCCCACGCTACGTGCAGAGAAGGGGCCCCCGACGGAATGGCCAGCTCCCAACCGGGTTCCCAGCGGAGAAGGGCAGGACAGACAGCCCTGCCAAGATCACTGCCCACTGCCTCACACGGGCAGCAAATACGAGAGAACACTCATTCCACCCAGGACTCACTCTGGCAACGTGGAGCTGGGAGGAGACGGGTCAGGAAGGAGCTTCATGTGAGCAGAGATGTGATGAAGCTCAGGTTGCCACAGCCCATCCGACGGCTATCAACTTCTCCCACCACAAAAGCCCCCTTCCCCACCACACTGCCCCCTCCTACCCAAGATCTCTCTGGTCAATCTAGTGGCCCGTCTATTCCCGTTAACCTTTACTTCATTGCAATACTCAAATCATGAGAAAACACCACCCAAAACTGCTTTTCACGAGGCGTGATGTCTATCAAAAGGATTTGGGGCACCTACAGTGCCAGACATCAAACCAGACCCCGCACCCCCCTGCATTGAAGAGCCTCCGGATCCGCATCCAGTGAAAGCATTCCGTTAGTTTTGAAGATTCACTCTGAATGTCTTGCCTTTTGTTGATTGAAGCTATATTTCTGGTGTCATTTTAATAGTTTCTGTGTGCATTCTCAGTATCTATTAAACTTGTAGTTTGATTATAGGTATAATGAATAATTGTTCTGTCATTTACATTCTAAAAGAAGTGCATTCGTGAACTACCACACAATCTGACTTCTCATAAATTTTCTTCTTACACGTTCATTTGGTCAGATTCACAAAAGCTTCATGTCAGATGATTATTTCTGGCATTCACTCATCAGCACCTCCCAAAAATCCACCTTAGGATGTGATGCTCAGAAGCTGCAGCTAGAAATAAGTGATCATCCTGACATTTCCTGGCTAATGGAGGTTTTCGTTTTGTTCTTTTAGCAGCACATTTAGTCAGAATCGGGCACGATTGTGCATCACATAAGCGGTGAGTGTTTCCACTGAGCTGGAAGTCTATTCTCATTCAAGAGTAGTAAGGATTTAGTGGTTTGGAAGCTAACCTCGCCTGGCTCCTCCAAACCACCAGTCTATGTTCTGTAGATGTGCTTCCATTGTCCCCCAAAATTCTAGCTGCTGCCTGAAGGTCTCTGCCCAGGATGAAGCTAGAGAATCACACATCCCAAACTGTGGCATCAAACACCTCATCTTCTGGGGCTGTACCTGATCAGCAAGGCACACTCTGCCCAAATGACTCTGAGAACTTACCATCTCCTGATTGTAAGGATCATGGTTTTCTCAGGTTCTGTCTTTTCCACCTTGTATTTGAATCTGAGTGTAGTGATTTATGATCATTTGAATGCAAAGCATAAAGTGTGTTAGAGCAAAGCCAAACTTTCTGCCTTGTGTTCCTTCCCTCTCCACCCTACCACCACCCAACCCACCTGCCTATCTGTGTAAAATGATGAAGACAGGAGAGTCCAGGGAAATACTAACTTTCCTTGCACTTCCCTTTAAAAGACAGACGTTTCTTCGTGTTTGTGCCGAAGTCCCAGGACCTTGAAGTGGCGTGGGAAGGCGAGACCCTTCTTCCTACAGACTGGCCCTCCCCCCGGCTCACCGTGTTGAGCTCCAGGTTGGCTGGGAGCCGGGCAGAATTTAGAAGTGCAATCAAAGTGCCATTTCCCAGAGGGATCAAGGGCTATAACTAAAAGGCAGGGAGTTCAAAGATCCTCCCTGAAGAGAAGGAACCTGAGACATAAACTCTGTAGGTTATGGCCAGCGACTGCGGGAATGCCCCATCCTCCCGAAGCCTTTGTGCATGTAAGTCGACTAATTCACAAGGTCCGTGGAACCCCAGAAAGCAGGGCGGCTCCTGCCTACGACTGTGGTCCGTTTCTCAGCACTGGAATTGGACATTAATTAGCACTTTATTTGCTGTTTGCTCCTTTTTCCACAGATATTTCCTCTGGGGCCATGACGGCCATTTCCTGCCCTTTAATCTCCCACAAGTAATTGAACCCCGGCCTCCCATACTTGCGGGAGCTGACAAGGGGCTGCTCATAGGGGGACCCAGGGCTTTAAACGACACAGGCTGTGCTGGTCTCCAAGCTCACGGCAAGAAGAGTTAGAACTGGGCTAACATCATTGTAAATAAAAGGAATAAGATATTATAAGATATAAAAATTAATTTTGCATGCTGTATGTTTTTAAGGAAGGGAAGCTTGAGGGTTTTCAGTTTTAAATTTGGAAGACTCGAATACTTGTAGTTGAAGTAGTAATAGTAAATTAAAACCATAAATAACACTAATTAAGTGTTTACTGTGTACCAGGCACCATCCTCCACACCCGTGTGAAGCTTGCGGAAACCGCGCCTGGGCTGCCTGCCGGCGGAGACGCGAGCCAAGCCTCCCAGATGCACTGCCCACAAGTGAAGGCACAGCACATAAATAACACATAAATTAAAAAGCTCGCAGAACCACTTTAACCGCATAATTGTCACGCATCATGAAGTCGAAACTACTCTTTGTGGGCAAGGGTGCTAAGCGGGTGGGTGTGCAGGGACCTCAGACGGAGCGGTGAGTGTTCCACGCGCAGGGGAGCCCAGAGTGCTCTCCGTTCCGCCATGAAGGCTAGGGTCCCCATGTTTGCTCTGGAACAGTAAAGAAGAGAAAGAAAGAAGATGCTTCTCACGTTTCATTTCGTTTACTGTCTCCCTTGTTTCCGAGAACATCAGGTGACGCTCAGCTCAGACCGACGGTTGAGGAAGCCGACTGTGAAACATGGCACAGACGGGGTGTCGGTCCTTCCCCAGCGGCAGACTCACACGTCACAACTGAGAGAGAAGCAGACGTGCGCCTTGCCTGTCGCCCGTGTGCCCTCGCTCTTGCCCGGAGCCTCAGGGAGCGCAGGCAGACAGGGGCTGGGCACCACTTCGTGTAAATGCGTGAGGTTTCAGGGACTGTCACCAACCACCACATAGAACGTTCTCACTCAGTGACATCAACAATTACTGCGTCAATGCAGAAACCCTCGGGGTAAGTCACACGGGAGCATTCCGGGTTTGAGGAGATGCGTGGTCCCCTCGTCCCTGGAGGAGTGACAAAGACCTTGAGAAACTCGGTGCACAGTGCTTCTCCTGCCCGTCTGCCCTGTCCATCGAGGCAGCCAGCTGTGGGCTCTGGCGGTCATGACTTTCCCCTCAAACACAATTCTGCCCGAGAAGCAGAGTGCATTTTAGATACATGTGAGGGACGGAAATGGTTTTTCAGTGAAAAAGGACGTGGGATATGAACTGTTTCTCCTTCTCTACATTCTCTTTCCAGCAACTACTTGAATGCCTAAGTGGCCTGCCGGGCGGTTCTTCATAGTCCAGGAAAGGGCAGGAAGCGGTGTAGACACCGAGGTCTGGCTGCGACAGGTCCAGCATCAGCCCCTGGGCCTGGCACGGCCCATGGGCACTACGATGAGAGCCCGGGACGCCCTGCTCCCTGAGGCCAGGAGGGAGGGTTCGCTGAGCCGCGGCCACACACACGCCCCGGCTGGTGGTCCTGGGCTGCAGTCTCCTCTGCTCGCTTGCCTGCCCTGCCCACGGCCTTCTCATCTGCAGAAGAGAAAGGAGGAGAGGGCCTGTGGAACCACCACAGACGTGTCTGCAGGGAGCAGCAAGGATCCACCCTCTCGGGTCTGGAGCCCACAGCTTGGAAATCAAGGTGCGGTCAGAGCTGGCCTCCCTCCCCAGCCTTGACGGGAGCACCTTGCCTACCTCCTCGAGCCTCCGGCCAGCCCGCCAGGCTCTGCCCGTGAGTCCACACACTCCTCCTCTGTGGGGACATGGCCAACAGTCTCATCTCGGGATGCTTAACTAAATCTGCAAAGACCTGATTTCCAAACAGGGTCCTATTCTGAAGTTCCAGACGGACACGAATTTTGGGGGACCAAGCTCAACCCCCTACAGGACACAAGGCAGATTCTGTTCCCAAAGGAGCCTCACGCGAGTTCATGGTTTCCTCCCCGCCTCCAACGCTGAGAACCTGAACAAGGAAGGCCTCCCTGGCAATTATTGACTCTGCTAGTTTCTGGGAACAGGGCTAAACGCTTTCGATTTTTATTTCATCTAATCCTCATGATAACCCCAAAAGGAGACACAATTACTCTTCTTTTGCAGAACAGAAAACTGAGGTTTAGAGAGATCAAGAGGCTAGGAAGCAGCAGACGAGGCTTCACCAGGTCCGCGCCCCTGCCCTGCATAGCTGCGGCGAAGAGAAAGGAGAGTCGGCACCCCCCGCCCAGCTCCCACCCCTGCGGGTCCGCCATTGCAGCAGGCGCACCCGACCGGGGGCCGGGGGGACATGGGCACCCAGCCTGTGAGGAGGTCCTTCCAGCAGCATGTTGGAAACGACCGCTGCCCAATGGACTAACGAATTTTACAATCGAAGGCTGAAGTCAGTGCGCCAGAGCAGATGTTCTTACTCTGGGAACTACCAGACCTTTCTGGCCGTTCACTTACCCTTCAAGGGGATAAAACTCTCCCTTCCTTTATGTGTTGTCGCTGGAGCATGGCACAACTTTATCAAACTTTTTATTCTGGAAACTGAATTAATTTTCTGCAAGGGGGTTTTGTGCGGGTCTTTAATCACATTTACTGGGGAACATGTGTACCGCGGGGCTGGAGAGCCGATTACCGTTTCCAGAAAGGCCACTTTCAAAAGGAGATTGCCCTCACTCCTGAGGCCTCCATCTGAAGGTCCCTGGGTTTTGTGAAGAGGAAAAAATTAATTACTATTTTAATAACGAAGCCAAGCCTGCTGAAAATCCTCTTAGAGAGGAGCCGGGTGACGTAATGGCTCGCAGGGGGTTATTGAAACCCGGCCACACAGCCTGCCCCCCACCCTCTATTCATCCTCTATAAGACGATCCTGGCTGCTGAGCCGCACATCAGGGAATTAAAAATATAATAATAACACTGTTTTTTCTTGGGAAGGGGAAAAGTTGTGATGTGGGGCAGCAGGTTGGTGGGAATTCGCGTCTACTTGGGGCCCGTCTGTGCCCTCCGCCCAGCTCAGGACCGGAGCACGTGGGCAAGGCCCTGGGCCTGAGGCCCCGGCTGCCAGACGCTGGGGCACAGGGGACCTCGGACCTGAAACGGCTGGTCGTGGGTCCGACTCCTTCCGGAATCTGGTCTGGTCCCCCTCCTCCCAGCATGTCTCGTCTGGCTTCTGAGAGAAAGCTGGAGATTGTCTCTCAGCTGTTGGCATGTTTGCCTCATTTTCTTTCTCCTGGAAAGCCCAAGTTTTGCACCAATGGCCGACTCAGGGGTATTTATCTACCCCCACACCCACACCCTGGCGCTCATCGGGCCGTCCGCAGAGGGCCAGGTCCCGGTCCAGGAGGCCAGGGGTCCTTACACCTGCAGGTGGTTTGTGGTGTGAAGCCCGCGCCAGCCCGACACATTGGCTGTTGGGGGCATGCGCTCCCCCGACCGTGGCTGCCCGCTCACGCCGTCGCTCAGCCCAGAGTCTCCTCACTCACCTCACTGGCCTCTCCACTGCCCCCAATGTGACCTCACACAGTGCCACCTGAACCCACGAGCAGCCACAATCACACGCAGAACCAGCCAGACCACAGGCCCCAGGAACCCCCAGGAAGCTGTGTGCGGGACTCGTGGAAGGCAGGCTCCAGCCACGTCCTGCTTTGACTGCCAAGTCCGTCTGTTTAGAAGAGAAATGCTAAAAATGACCAGAGAGAAAGTGACAGTGTCTGTGTGTGCATTGTGTTTGTGCATCTGTGTGTGTTCATGTGTGTGTTCATGCATGTGTGTTCACGTGTGTTCGTGTGTGTTCATGTGTGTTCATACGTGTGTGTGTGTGTGCGTTGTGGTTTTGTGTGTGCATTGTTTGTGTGTGCAATGTGTGTTGTCTGTGTTCGTGTGTGTGTGTTCATGTGTGTCTGTGTGTGCGTTGTGTTTGTGTGTCTGTGTGTGCTCATGTGTGTGTGTGCGGGTCTGCATCACACAGCATGCTCCTGGACACCCAGCATCCTACCAGACAAGCCTCACGGACAGCAGGACCCAGCACGGCAACCACGCCACCGCCAGGCTGGAAGTGCAGCTGTCGAGGGGGAGAGAACCAGCCCAGTCCTTTACCGTCTCCTCCTCTGGTTCGTCTTGTGTACCTGGCAGCCGGGTTATTTAATTTGGGGAGCTCGACACCTGCTCAGCTACCTGCAGCCAGCACGGAGAGAGCACTCACTTCACCTGCAGAACACGTATCACTCCAATGGGTCTCAGAGTAACCCGTGGGCACAGACCGCGGCACTTCTTGCACAAAGGATGGGCATCGAGGGCAGGTACATGAGCACGAACCTGCAGCCCGTGACCCACAGAGGCAGACGGGAACCCCAGCAGCCTGGGTCTGAGGACCCACGCTCTGCTCAGGGGTCAGCCCATGGTGGCCCTCATGCCAAAGCTGCCCACCACCTGTTTGTGTGCAGCCTGTGAACGCAGAATGATTTCCAAATAGTTTTAAATATGCAAAGAATCACACTTCATGACATGTGAAAATGACACGAAGTTCAAAAGTCATTTCCATCAATAACATTTATCGGCCGCCTTTGCACCACGGCCACGGAGCTGAGCTGTTGCCACAAACCCTAAGCCACTGTCAGGTACCGCCTGACCCTCCCCAAACCATGACCCCGCGCTACCCAAATACGTTCACGATCTGGAATTAGATCCGCTGGGTGCTCTTTACATGTCAGCCTAAACCCTCTGGTCCTGAGACCCCAGACCGAGCCACTGAGCAAAACCTGCGGGACATGAATGGGGCAGAAGGCGTGCAGGGGGGTCTTATGGTGGACCGACGAGCCCTCCCCTTCCTGCAAGTGTGGACCTCTCCAGAGCCAAAGGCGCTCCGTGACTCCACTGGATGGGAAGAAAATGTATCAGACGAACAAATGGGGAACTTTTATTCGCTGTTTATAACCTGTATTTTTTTCTAAATTGCTAGAGTTAGCATAAAAGAGATGTGTCATATTGATGTGAAGTCTCCCAGTTAGGATTATGAATTCTGTGACAGCACAATAGCTTTGATATCAATATGTTTTTTCATGAATTGCAAAGAAAAGCAGGTGTATAAAAATAAAACTCACATAAAATATAAATTATCATCATGCGAGTTAATTCTATACCCTCAGGACACAATAGCTCACGCACTTTATATTTGCAAAAATGTTTGCAAGTTACTTTTTCAGATTTATTTATTTATTTCTATTTATTTAACATTTTCTCCCCTCGCTGAGAGAACCCTGTGAGATAGACATCTTATTTCCATAACCGTCCCTGGAGGACAACAGTCATAAAATGTTCCAGTGTTAACCTTGATATCCCAGATAATATGAGGCAGACGTGTCATCCAAACTGCACACGAGCTGAAGTCAGGTCTCCCCCTTGGCGGCGGCTGTGAAGGGAACCAGAATCTACCGTCTCTCCTTGCCAGACTTGCAGTCGTAGCAGGAGGAGTCAGGAGTGGGGTGCCTCCGGCCTGCTGCGGGCTCCGGGACCTGTGTCTGGAGGGAGGGTGGCCCCCTGCCTGGGTCACTGTTTGGACCCCTTACACGAATGTCTTCATGTGTCGAAAACTTTGTCCCCATGTGGTCTCCATGGAAAAGAGCAGTTTGCAAACCCTTGGCCAGCAAATCTCCATCTTGCCTGATGAGGAATTTAAGGCTCCAGAAACCAGCACCTGGATCGCCCCACGCACGAGCCCAGAAAGTGTTGCTGTGGACCAGAGCATCCCACCTGCTCGCGCCCTGTCACCGTCACCTTCACCAAGGCACTTGTGGGCGGCTCTGAGTCGCTGGGGGCGGTCCAGGCACCACACCGGGAGCCGCGAGGCCGGGGCAGGGGAGCCTCCCGCACAGGCCTTCCCCGGGCCAGGTCCGGTGCCTTGGTCTGCCTCCAGGCCTCCAGGGACCAGCCCAAGGTCCCCGGTCCATGCTCACCGCCGGCGCCGCTGCCCATTCTTCCTGTGAAACACAGCCGTCCTGGCTTCGGGGATCCGCTCACAGGAGGAAGAGCTCCTCTCCTGCTCCAGGAAGGGTCTGTTCTACGGTGGGCCGTGTCACCTGCCGCGAATACGCCGACAGGGCCGGCACCCCGCCGTCTGGCCCGCGGGACACTTGCTTTCCTCCTGGTCCGGGGGAGCCGCAGGATGGTGGTTATGCTGAACGCAGGCCTGTGATGCTGGAAGAAATATTACAGACGAGAAAGAGCCTCCACACCCTCTCCCCATACAACCAGTCCCATCAAGGCTTCTAGCCGCACTTTTGAGAAAATCTTGGCGCCAGCACCACATGCTCTTCTAACCAAGACTGGGTCACGAACCCGCGTTCATCGTACCAATCCGTTTTCCTCCTTCTGGGACACGGAGAGACTACCTCCTTTGCCTCTGGCGGGGAGCCTGTGATGGGCTCGTGGAGTGTGAGCGAAAGGTCCATGGCTTGCTTGTAAGTCTGAGTCTCATGCTCTTGTGTTCTCCGTGGGCCTCACAGGAAGGACCCGGCGGGGCTCCGGCTGGCCCCGTGCTGGAGGTGGCGGTTCCCGGATGGAGGGAGCCCAGCACCTGTCCCGGCACAGGCCAGACGGCCAGCACCCGGCCGGCTGCAGAAGACAGCGCTGGCACGTGGGAGCGCTGCACCTGGCAGCAGGCGTCCACCATCCTGGCCGACACAGACACACACTCCGCGTCACACTCCCCATCAGGACAACCACTGTGTGTGCTTTCCAAAAATCTAATTTACTTTCTCCTTCCATTTCCATGTTGAGACCCAGAGCGTGAACGTACGTTCTGTCGCCCCAGCTTCGCTCCCAAAAGCACAGGAGAAGCCAAGTTATAATACAAGATGACTGATACTTTAATCACACGAATTTGCTCTGAATATTTCAGCTTGAGGCCTCCGTGCAGCAATAACAGCACGTCTGACCGTCCTGCTGGCTGTCCGGCCCCGTGGTGACCCTGACCACGTCCTGCTTCCATCACACGTGACCGCGTTATGCTAACGTTCCTTAGTAACGGAAATATATTTTGTGTACCCGTAGCATCCGGCACTGCACTCAGCTAACACTCGGTAAATATTTAATTAGTCCATACAATATCAGTTCTGCCAGAAGACAGCATTCGTCAGTCTTTTTATAGGGAATTCATTTCTTGATTATACTGATCACTCATATCATGTGAACCATAATTGGCTCTTTTCTTCTGACAATATATTTTTAACGAGGTGCTTTTGACCTCTTTGTAACGGCAAAGTATGTCTTCTAATAAAGTGTATCACTTACACTCAAATGCTTGTTGCCCTCCTTCCCTTTAATAGTGTAGAACCAAGTTTGTTTAAAGTTTAAGGGACTATTTGTTGGCTTCCCTACTGGAAACCAGGCTTGGCCCTCCAGGTGCTCTCTGGTGACGGTGGAGTAGAGTACTACCGATGATCATGGTTTGCAGAGGAGGGAGCAGGGGTCACAGCCGGACCCGCGCACCTGCTCTCCTCGGTCCCGGTCGATGCCGGGGTGCGAGCTACAGGTTACAGCCTCCCGAAGATGCAAAATTCATCTTTCATTTCTTCCTAGAACTATTTTCACAGAAGTGACCATGATTTAAATGTGCTCTTGCAGCTCCTCCTTGGGCCTTCACTCTTTTGTGCCCTTACCCACTCGAGACAAGCATGACTGGGGTTGGGGTGCATGGCGACCCCGTCCCCCCCCACGTCCTGCCCTCACACACAGACACAGGCCTGCTTGCCCCACCGACAACAACTCACCAACCAGACACACTCTCCACCCTTCCTAGAATACCCAGCCCGGAAAGTTGCTGGCTCCTCACGGCCAGCGTTCCCTGCGAGGCAGGTGCTGCTGGAGTGCTCCTGGCGGCGGGGACACGGCCGACCCCGGAGCAGCTCTCAGGCTCAGACGGGCTGCGAGTGCCTCACCCCCCCCCCCGAGCCGGCGTCGGCCGATGACTCACTGTCACGGTGCAGGACAGCCCCCGGCCTCGGGGTGGGGGCTAGGCCCCAGTAGACAGGCTAGTCCCAAGCTGGTCCTGATCCGGCTCATTCCCCTGGTGCCGCAGGCCTCCCCTGCTCCCTCCACCTGAGAACACACCTTCCTAAGTCACCCGAAGTGGGTTCTCACTGGACATTCCCTCAGCCCTGTGCTCGTCTGGAAATAAGAAATGAGGTCACGTGGAGGGAATGAGGCTGCACTGGGTTTCTCTCCGAAGGCCCTGGTCTTAATCCTCTGTGCCACCACCCCCGATAACCGTGAAACGCGATATGGTACAGATCAGTCTTTGATGTCAGCGACGGGAGGGAGGAGTTGTAGGAAGGGTCGGCAGGCCACACCACTCGCCCGAGCTCCGTAAGTGCGCCCTTCCGGGGCCTGGGCTCAACCCCACGTCTCCTCTGCCACAGCCCCCTGACCACGAGGGAAGGAGGGGTTCCGCGCGGCCTCTCGTCAGGATGGTGTCATCGGCAGGATCAGAGTGTGAAAGCAGAGGTAAGTCCTCTGAAGTTGACGCTAACGTGAAGTCGTGCTCATCACTCGGCCTCTTCCCTCGCCCACTCAGCAACAAAAAGGACGTCTGAAATTTCTTCCAAGCTCAGTGGGGATAAAAACGTGCAAAGCAAGGTCTCTCCCAGTGGGGAAAGGGGGTCCCACCATCTCTGTCTGTGAAAAAGCCAGAAATGTCAGCAAAGAAATCCAGTGTGAAACGCGCTGCGATGCAGGCATCCGTCCCCCGGCGTGGAGTCTTCTTTGAAACTCGGGCCGGGAAGCGAGCCGATGGTCTGAACTCTGCGCTCGCGGAAGCTGCCGGCGGTACTCGGCCGCCAGCACCCTCGGGAGCGCCGAGTGGGTGCTGCCCCCTGGGAGGCAAGGCCGCAGCCAAAGTGTCATTTTCGTTTGCAGAGGGTTCTGTGATCAGCTCTTTCGTCTGTGTGGCTCGCTGGCCAAGACAAAGCTCAGATGACAGAGATCCACCGGCGGCTGTTTCTGAGGAAGGAGGGCATCGTCACGTGCGTGTGCCCGCCATCCCCTGCCGGAGGAACACATTCGGGAACAAGGTATACAGCACGGCTGCGAACGGACAGTTAGAACTTCTGGAGGGAGCCCGCTCCTCAAGCGCAGGTGGGCTAGGAGGACGTTCCACTGGCGCCGTCCACCCCCCAGGGGGCTGGCTTGCGGTGGGCACCTGGCAGGAAGCGAGGCGAACCCATGGCGTCAGACACGGGTGCGGCAAATGTCCCCGTGTGGCCCGAGACTCCTTCAGCTGAGCTGCAGGGAGGCGAGGACTGCACTCATTCCCAGTGAACGTGGCCCGTGTACCTTCTGCGAGTTCCCGCTCGGCATTCAGGCGGGTGGGAGAGAATATCCAGGCCCGGCTCCCCCTTGCAGAGCCCGCCTCGTGCCGCAGAACCTGGGCAGCGTGCTCTCGTCTGCATCCGGACAAACTAGAAAGTTGTAAAGGTGCACGAGAACCAAAGGAGGATCTCAAGATAGGCCTGCGTTCACTTTTTATCTCAACTTCGGGTTCCTGAGCAAGTGTTCTTCAAAAAAGCATCACAGCTCCTACGTAGGAGCGATTTTAAGGATCCGGACCCTCGGGGCGCCTGCGGGGCTCAGTCGGTGAGCGTCTGCCCTCGGCTCAGGTCACGGACCGGGCTCCTGGGATGAGCCCCGCGTCGGGCGCCCTGCTCCGCGGCGTCGTCTTCTCCCTCTGCCGCTCCCCCTGCATATGCTCGCTCTCTCCCTTCCTCTCTCTGTCAAATAAAGAAATAAAATCTTAAAAAAAAAAAAAGAAAGAAAGAAAAGGATCCAGACACCCCGTCCGGTGCATCACACACGGTGAACAGGGAAGTAAAACAAGAATATTAATTGAAGATTCCGGCTCACTTTTCTGCAATGACTAAACTCCAGGGGAAGGAAGGTGTTCTTGAACATAATATCCTTCACTAAGGTAAAATTTCCAACACTAAAAGTGTAATGAATAGTGAGAGAGAAAGAAAAAAATTAACCATTTGACCTCTTTACAAGAATAGGGGACAATGACGATGCGATTGTTAAAAATTGTTTGTCTGATGAGCCCAAACCCATGAAACAACTGGTTCACCTTGTTCCTTGAGCTCCTCGTATGCCTGACCTATAAACACGTCCACCCACAAAGGACATAGTGGGGTTTCAGTGTTTGGAATACATGGTTCTGAACAAAATCATTTCTCATCATGTTTAATCTTTCACTTAGCTTTTAAATAAAGAGTCCGTTATTACCCTGGCCATGCCCCAGCCTCCCTCCTCCCTCCCCAGAGAAAACCCCGGGGACAGTATCCTGTGCTCCCTTCCAGAGATATTCTGGGATCGGCCAGCAAATGTGTGTGAGTCTTCGGAGTGTTCTTCTCACCCTTGACTCCGACACCAGCTACCCCTGGGCAAGAAGACAGGAGCTTCAAAAAGACTTGGCAGGTCTGATAGTCCTGTCATACGTCTCTGATCTCTGCAATAATTATGTTCTGTCAAGTCACACAACACTGCACCATTGCTCCTAAGAAACACATCCTCAGGTCCCAACATTTTAACCCATCCGCCGATACATGACCGTATGTGTGTTTCCTTTTAAAGACATCACATCTCAAGTATACCGCTGGTCTGCTCCCTGTAACTCATGCCGGAATGAAGTTCCCCAGCACTACACCTGGTGACCGTTTTAAATGGTGAATCACCAACAAAACCCACAAAAATGTGAAAACATACACTAAACAGACCCTGAAAAGGGCACAAGTTCGCAGTCGGAGGAAGAGAGCTGAAACAAGAAGACCAAGCATCCCCCTGTTCCTCCCCTGCTGGGAACACACCGCTGGAGAAACCCCCCGTCACCGCTCTGTGCCTACAAACGACCACAACAGCCCTGTGGAACACACCGCTGGAGAATCCCCCCGTCACCGCTCTGTGCCTACAAATGACCACAACAGCCCTGCTGGGAACACCCCGCTGGAGAATCCCCCCGTCACCGCTCTGTGCCTACAAACGACCACAACAGCCCTGCTGGGAACACACCGCTGGAGAATCCCCCCGTCACCGCTCTGTGCCTACAAATGACCACAACAGCCCTGTGGAACACCCCGCTGGAGAATCCCCCCGTCACCACTCTGTGCCTACAAATGACCACAACAGCCCTGTGGAACACACCGCTGGAGAATCCCCCCGTCACCGCTCTGTGCCTACAAACGACCACAACAGCCCTGTGGAACACACCGCTGGAGAATCCCCCCGTCACCGCTCTGTGCCTACAAATGACCACAACAGCCCTGTGAGTGTTGACTCAGGTCACAGTTGCATTTTGGTGAGCAAACAGAGAATCCACAAATAATGAGGATTGGGTGTACATAAATAAAAGTGTATTTGTATATATGTATATATGCATGAGTGCATGTGTTTGTGTGTATAATGTACGTACATTGAGCACATGTGTGTATGTTCACATGTGTGTGCGTGTGCGTACATCTGAGTGTGTGTGTGCATATACATACAAGTTTGTGTGTGTGTGTGTACACATGTGGGCTCGTGTATAATGTATGCACACATAAGTACATGTTTGTGTAATACACAAGTATATGTGTATGTATATATATTCATATGAACCCGTGTGTGTGTGTGCACACGAGTATATATACATAGGTGTGTATAACATAAACACACACATGTGTGTGCGTGTGTACATATGACTGTGCTCGTGTGTACATGTATATGTAACCCTATGGTATAAGGCACTCGGCACAACCCTTAGGCGCCACAAGCCAGTATATTTTGGCACTTATAATTTATTGTCATCATCGTCGTCATCACTATCATTAGCTTCCCTTAGATCCACCAAGGAATTACAAGCCGACTCCCTGAGGGCAAAGATTTAATAGAGAAAAGCCCACAGTGCACCTCCATACCACTGTGGAAGGTTGCAGTGACCACGGGCTCTCATGCCAGGGGCTCTGCACTCTTAGCTATAAAAGGACTTTCTGGCCCCACTTTTTACCCATTTGACATTCAACTCCACGTGCTTGAACATAGAAAGGAGGGGTTCTTGAAAGGAAAATAAGAGTAAACACTCCAAGAGGCTGTGTGGGAATCTCATGTGTCAGCAAAGGGAGGAGTGTTCAGCAGTCGGGACAGTCACTGCACGCCCTCGGACCCGTGCCGAGAGCCTGCACAGCCCTGTACATCCTGGCCGACACATCGCATTGTCCTGGTCCAAACTGCGCTGCCTCCCCAGGGGACAACGTGAACCAGAGTCCTTAGGGTCTACGCTTAGAAGTAAGGTTGCTGGGGGCGCCTGGGTGGCTCAGTCGTTGAGCGTCTGCCTTCGACTCAGGTCATGGTCCCGGGGTCCTGGGATCGAGCCCCGCGTCGGGCTCCCTGCTCGGCAGGAAGCCTGCTTCTCCCTCTCCCACTCCCCCTGCTTGTGTTCCTGCTCTCACTGTCTCTGTCTCTGTCAAATGAATAAATAAAATCTTTAAAAAAAAAAAATAGAAGTAAGATTGCTGAACCCCAGGCCAGGTTCCTGGACCCAAATCCCTGACGGGGTGGGACTCTTCATTTTTAACAAGTGTCTCACATTTTTCCTATGATCCTAAGATAGGAGAACTTCTGAACTAAAAGAGACACAACAAATTTAAGATCTTAGTACAAGATCTTTGCAGAGAATGGGAGACTGGTTTTCTTTGAGGGATATCTCACACTTCCTGGACCAGAAATTTCAAACCCAGTTTCCTCCTCCTGGAAAATAAATGATTATAGAGTGACTTTATCCTCAAAGTCCCTCCTACCTCCCACATGATAGACAACCACCACCATCACGACATTGTAATGAAGCTAAGTAGCAACTTCTGCTTAGGGATATTGACTCAGTTACTCTAAAAGTTGGTCAGCACTGAGTACCATCCCCCTGGTGGTCACTTGCAGAGCTTTTTACATTGGCATGTGATTCTAAACCAGAACCTTAAAATGAAGATAATTACTAGATTATCCTTTTAGTTAAACACTGTTACAAATTAAAATTTATAATGTAGCATCTTTATCCAAGTTTAGAGCACCTTGTGTCCAGAGTGCTCAGAGAATTCCAGGCACCTTCAGCTATTGAATATGATGAACACTACATCTATGTAACAATAGAAGAAAACAGGAAACCACGTTACCTTAACCTAAGCATCTGTTGCCTACAGGACCCTTGGTTCCAGGATCCAGGGGTACCAGGCTCACCAGTGGAGTAGGTTTCTGAGCTGAGACGTGTCTGGTAACTGCCTCAGACACATTCTGCTCAAATTGCACACCGTGCAGACTCCCCAGAGGAATGCCAGCCATCCACATTTACCCTACAGAGAGCCTAACACAGTGCTTTGCACACAGTAGGCATTTACAACATGTCTCATGAATTTAAATGAGAGGAGCCACATCTTAAGTCGTTTGTTAATGATCTATCGAAGACCTACTATGCACCAGTCACTTTTTGCTCATCTCTGGGGACATGATCATTGTCGAGGGAACAGATTTCCTAAAGGAAACTGCCGTCACGAGTGAGACCAGCAACAGTGAATTAGGACAATCATGGAAACAGACACAGAAAGGCCAGCCCAGGCCAGGGTGGGGAGGAGGGTCAAAGTCATAGTTCTCAAAGCTAAAACCTCATTAAAAATCATAACTACTGGGGCGCCTGGGTGGCTCAGTCGGTTGAGCGTCTGCCTTCGGCTCAGGTCATGATCCCACTGTCCCAGGATCGAGCCCCGCATCGGGCTCCTTGCTCGGCGGGGAGCCTGCTTCTCCCTCTCCCACTCCCCCTGCTTGGGTTCCCTCTCTGTCAAATAAATAACTAAAATCTTTTTTAAAAAACCATAACTATCGTTAACTGTTTGGATGCTGATAGTGAAAAATTTGAGGAAGATATTCTAAAATGTATCTAAATCATTTCCTTATCTCCACACTCACCAAACAATGCATCTACACGATTTTCTTCTGTGGCTTTATTCACATACACATCTGAACAGATTATAGGAAACAGCTGAAAAAGGTTAACTGAAATCTTACTACATCCCATATAATAATAAAATAATGTGAACAAAATCAAAACATGGCCAATAAACTATGTTTAACAAATTTTCCCGGATTTTTAGGATTCTGTTGTCTTTAAAGAAAACCAGAGTTAAGCATGGCACAACCTCTAGACTAATTCTTTCGGGATTTTACTTGGAAGAACAGCCCTCTTAGACACAATACTGAACAACAACCAACAAATTGTTTGACATGATAAAACTTCAAAATCTAGTCATCTAAGTAGTTTTGGCTAAATTTGACTTTTTTAAAAAAATTTTCATGAGAGGATTCGAAAACAGATCATTATTTGCTTAAATTGTAGAGAAAAAAATGTTATAAGTTAATCTCCTTAAATATTCTATCTCTGAAGTAAGTCAATTCCAAAGTGTCAAATCAACTGGCAAGTGTGAGCATCATCAATTAGCAAATTGGTCTAGTCACAGCTAATTTTTCATTTAAATGCCAGCATTTCAGTTGCTGCAGTTCTATATTTTGCTGGGACATTGGAGCCATACCCTTGCCAGCCCCCATCTCCTACTGGCGCTCCAGGAGGGTGACCCGGGAGCTCGATGGTGGTGGAGGTCATGGTTCTGAGGGATCCACCCGCCAGCTGGGCTCCTCTGTGTAGGTTCTCATGGTCACCTTCTCTGGCCACCCCCAAGCTTTGCCCTGGTTAAGAGCACAGGGCTAAGGTCAGGCAGGTGGGGTGAAACCCCGTGAGTTGTGCGAATGGAAGCAAAACGTTTCGTACCTACAAGTTTACATCTTCTCATCTGAAATCCATCTTAATGGTTATAAATATCGAGTGCCTCATGAATATAGTTGGCAACTCTTGGCACACAATAATCCCTCAACAAAGGACGCTCTCACCACGGCGGGTGCGCACTCCCTGCCGTACCCCTGGAACTGGGCCATCATCGGTGAGGTCTGCCACTCTCTCCCCTCAGATGGACCATCCCTGGGTCTGTCTCTCAGCATCTGTGATTCCGGCTGGTGCAGCCTCTTGCCTGTCCCCACGCCAGCCTCCTGAGCATTGGCCACCCTTGCTGTCGACAGTCTGGTCACTTTCTCCCTACGTTAAAACTTTTGAACATCTGATTGCAACAAATCCAGTGAGTCTTAAATACTTGCTCCTTCAAGAAGCACCTCCACTCCGGTCCCCGGCATCACTTGGAACATAAACACCAGCACAAAACTGATCATGCTCTGTTTTCTTTGTCCCCAGTTTGTCTCACCTGCTAGACTGCGCTCTTTAAAGACAAGGGCCCCTGCGATGCGTTGGTGAGCAACCAGCACCTCATGCTGCTTCCACTGCACTGAGGGCAGGGTCTGAACTTGTCTTAGCAGAGAATAGCAGTAAACTTGCCACCAGGAAATTTTTCAACATACCTCTTCTTGCTGAAATTTAAGTAAAATCTCCTGTTCTGTTGCAGAGAGATGGTTATAAAACTGTTTTCCATAGTTTATGAATGATCATCACTTAGTCGTTGTTTAGCTTTCTCTACTCCAGGGTGAATAATCCCAATTATTTATTTCTATTGATCTGACATGCGTGGCTCAGACTCTATCTTCTAAATGTTGTCTTTACCCCATCTACCTGATAGGTCACAGAAATGCGCAAAAATCTGACAATCATTGGGCAGATAAGAACTACCTTAGACTCCAATGCTAGCTGTTCTTAGCTCAGGCTCTCCTGGCTTGCTTGGAAGGATATAAAGGATGAGTTTCTTTGGATATTCTATTAAGCTCAGGCTGGAATGACAAGTCCACCCTGCACTGAGTCCCCTCTGACCCCGGGGTACACAGCAGGCACCTGAGAACAAATGGTGGCACCACGGAAAGTTCCCCCAAACTAATATGGTGGTGCTGGCCAGCAACCCTGTGTGGAAATGCTGAGTGTTCCTTCTGGCATGGAGGTAGGTGAGCTCCAATTCACCTGCTACCTGCCCCCCACCACCACGCCAACATCAGCTACATCATCCAGAAAATAACGAGTAATTTCTCAGGCTCCACGTCCTTCCATTGACCCACATTTCTGAGGCTCCAGCTTGTGAGACTGGAAACCAAAACAGTAACTCATTTCTAAGGGAGTCAAAGGTGTGCATTAGACACGTCAGAGACATTGGCAATGGGGAAGTGGACAAACATTGATCTTCACTCTAATTCAGTCCTGGAAAAAAAAATTATGGCTTTAAATTCATTGAGTCTTTCCCTAAAATACTTCTCCAGATGGGTGTGTATTCAGCTACGTTTTTCTGTTTTGATTGTTTTGTATGTCGATGGGTGACCTTTTCCTCTTCTTGGCATTCCCTCCTTAAATTTGCATAAAATGTTTCCTTCATTAAATGAGGCTCTTTGAACTTAACACCGTCTCATTCAGCAAGCTTCTATACGGCGTATTTACATGCACAGTGGTAACTGGAACATGGTGTTGGCCAACACCTCATGAGATTTTTTGGTTTGACGAAAGTTAGATTTTGGTGTTGTTGTTTCTTTTAATTCAGTCACCAGGATGCTGATTTTGATTAAGGAACTTTCATTTTGAGGAAACAAGCCTGGGATGAGGAGACTGGGGATGGATGAAATGGAGAAACTTAAGACCATCTGTTGGAAAATTTCAAGTAAGAAAGGAAAAGAAACAGATAAAAATTAAAAAGGAGAAAATTGTACTGAATTTCCAGAGTCCATGCAATGTGTGTGGGGATCAATCTAAGGAGACAGAAAACACCGGCTCTGGAGACTATTCACTTTGTGATCAGAGCTGGAAACTGAGAATCATGCAGAAGTCACATGCATGTCCCCAGACTTGATTCTCCATCAGGCAAATAGTGCGGACACGTACACCCCCGCGTTTGCATCCTCAGACGCGGCCACACAACCCCGTGTTTGCATCCTCAGACGCGGCCATACACACACCCCGTGTTTGCATCCTCAGACATGGCCATACACACACACCCCCGTGTTTGCATCCTCAGACGCGGCCACACACACCCCCGTGTTTGCATCCTCAGACGCGGCCACACACACCCCCGTGTTTGCATCCTCAGACGCGGCCACATACACCCCCGTGTTTGCATCCTCAGACATGGCCATACACACCCCCGTGTTTGCATCCTCAGACGCGGCCACACACACACCCGTGTTTGCATCCTCAGACACAGCCAGACACACACACACCCGTGTTTGCATCCTCAGACGCGGCCACACAACCCCGCCCCGCATTTGCATCCTCAGACACGGCCCCAAGCCCATTCTTATTTCTGTATCCTGATTTCTCCTCAGCACCTACGCAACTGTTTGAATTGGCCTTGGTGGGTCATTTTTCAACCAGAGGCAGGAGCTAGAGTCTCTGGATCTCCATCTGCAGGGGGATGACCTCCTGGTGCTGGTGTGACATGGGCCTAGGTCCACACCTTGTCCTCAGATCTTGTCCTGCAGGCGCCTTTATTCTGTGGACCTGGGCGAGCGTGACAATCAAGGTGCTCAGAAATGTCGCCTCTGGCATGAACATTTCAGTTCATGAAACAGAAGCAAAATGAACACAGATCTGACCCTTTTTGGAACTCTGAAAATGAGAAGCAAGTGCTTCTCAAGCATTAGCACATGTAGGAACCACCTGGGCAGGCGGAGAACTCGGAGTGCCACACCGCACTCTGAATATCCGATTCGGGGGGTCTGGTGAGGGGGCCCAAGAAACCTCATGTAAACACACTGTGGGAGGTTAGAGCGCTGCTGGCCCTCGAGACACCTGGGAAATGCTGCCCCGCAGCCCCGCAGGCCTGCTGCCCCGCACCTGTGCCCCTCACTCTGCCCCCGGATCCAGCCCGGCGCCTTCGCTGGGAGTTACTCAACAGGCATGTTTCCAAAGAACGCATGGGGAGAGCACGCAGCAGAGATGAGCGGGCGAGAGGTGGGAAGGGCAACGACACTCGTCAAGACGGGGAGCGGGATCTGCCTTTTCAGACGTGCCCGCTCGCTCCAGGCTTCACGCGAAGCCCTTCCTCACAGAAACGGGGAGTCAGCTGTTCAAAGGATCTCTCTTCGCAGTTGAGGGGGAAAGGTCGAGCAAGTGAACGTGTAGCCCACGAGCTGGAGTTTGAGGGGCAGGATGTGGACCCAGGTCCACGCCACACCAACACCAAGAGACCACCTCTGCAGATGGAAAGACCCCAGGAGCCAATGAGCTGCAGGCTAATGGCCATTGTCTTGAAGTCCCGTGTAGGAAGTATGGCCAGAGTCAGTTTACCAAGGAGCCCGGGCTGATAATACAGTGGACCGTATCAGGGGGAAGGGGATGCTCTAGGGCTTTCTTTAGATTCTTTCTTGAGAATGCATTTGACTCAGATGGAAGCAAAGCAAGAGATAATCTGTGAAGAATGCTCTTGGTGTGGTGGAGACAGAACGGAGGGGCGGATGAAACGAGATTAAGCAGGAGAGCAGCGGCGCTCAGCAGTCGCCAGCACGGGTACCGCCTCGGCGCCGTGCCCTTGAGTCCCTGCACTAAATTGCATCCACTTAGAAGAATAGTGGGAGCCTCAGTGAAGGCCCAGGATTAATGGAGCTTGACCAACTTCAAATACCACTGAACAAGTTCTGACAATGTCTTGTAAAGTTTCTCTTCTGCAGGCTGGATAAACAGCGCACTGTCTCTTTAACTGATTTTATTTTTTTTCTTTTCTTTTCTTTCTTTCTTTTTTTTTTTAGTTTAAAGATTACATTTAATATCTATTTCCCAGCAGTGTACAAACTGACATCATCTACTCATAAAAGCGGAATGCTTTGCTTTTTTAAGCTTCAAGCTGAATAACAAATTACCACAGATGACAGCATAAAAGAATAACAGAATGGAATCAAAGGAAAATTCATTGTCAACAGAAACCCCCTGCTGAGGAATTTCAATTTCATATATCTAATTATCCCTGTCAGTTGGAAGAACTGACAAAAAGCGTTCTTTGTTCTCCTGTTCTGCCTCCCGCAACTCACTCTCAATTAATTCCGGCATACAAATATGACTAATTGTCTTTGCAGTGCTCAAGAGCTCTGTATATAAATGTCCACGAACTGAAAATGATTTGGAGGGTATTCATGCACCGATTTATGATATTCGAGCACAATAGACATGCATAATTCAGGTGACCATGCTAGCACCCTCACACACCCGCATTACAGAGATTAGGCAAGATTCTCTTTTCACATCCTTTTTTCATATCTGCTTGGTGACAATAACTCACTTTGCACCTATTAAAAGAGGAAGCATTATATGTCTGCTGTGGCTCATTGAAATTACCATGAACAAGATTATCAGCATTTAAATAGCATATGGGCAGTGAAGTGACTTGGGGGGAGAGACAGAAAAATATTAGGGACTTCTTAAAAGCACAACATGATCTCTCTGTGAAGGTTAAAGTCGGAGTTTTGATTTCGGTTTGTGGGTGGTGCTGTTTGGGGATTTGCTTTGGTTTTTTTTCTGTTTCTTTCTTTCTTTCTTTCTTTTTTTTTTTTTTTTTTTTTTTTTTGCCCCTCGGTCTTGATCAGTGTTGTCAAAATGCTTTTCAATTAATGTAGCTAATGCTCTCATTGTCTTCTCTAGTAAATACAAGTGCAGGCTTCTCTCACTTATTTTAACTTAGCAACTTAGTTTACACTATTGTGGCAACATCTAAACAAAACACAAATGCGACTCAGCATGTAATAAAGAGGAAATAACATTTTAACAGGAAAAATGTTTTTGTCACTACAAAATAAATGTTTCAAAAAACTACATTTCTCTGCATTTTAACAAAATCATTTTTGCAATTATAATTTAAAGTTAACTCTAATTCAGAAAATGAAAGTTAGAGCCCCTTCCAAATTATGGCGTCTAACTAGTCTGCTAAAATAAATCCATGATTCTACAACACTATTTAACTGTTAGCACATATGTTTCATTGACTGCCCGATCCCAACATATATTTTATTATCATCTGTGTTTCTTTGTTGCAAAAAATTAAAAAATGAAGCATGCTCTGGTCATAGCCGAGCAGCCTCTTTAAAGTTCAGAGAGTGAATGCTATTCACTAACAAGTAGACATTTTTTGGAGTCTAATCATATTGTCAAGGTTACTAATAAAGGACCAATATGACATTCTAAAGGGCTTAGTATAAATTACCAAAAAAAAAAAAGTGCTTTTGAGCAGTGAAAGAGATTTTTTTTTTTTTTTGTAAATTGCTTCTCCTGAACTTTTTTTAGTGTGGGAACTTTTAAAAGTCTGCTTCTGGGGTAATTTTTGTCAGGAAAGCAGCAATTCAAGATATGCAATCTTTATAAAGACTGTCAGCTGCTGCTTACCTGGTAGAAATTGCTAAAGGGCCACCAAGCTGACATGCCCTCTGTTGTTCAAAAATCCATTAACTAGAATCCTCCTGAGCTGCAGAAAATACCCCCTGGACTCTCCCTGCTCACATCCCCACCCTGTCTAGAGTTTGTTTGGCTCTAAGAGTCTTGCACTCATTCTTCCGTCTGTGTCTATTGCGTGGCTCACAGAGGGGCTTGAGCACTAACCTCAGAACTCTCTCTTCAGGGAGTGAGGACCCAGAATTTTGTTTAAGTATGAGGCAGCAGATTCTCAATAAGACTCGATTTTGGACATTGCAGTTGTCTGCACTGGCTCACTGTGGACACCGTTGAGGTGAGGCCGGCTCATGTCCGTTCAGAATCAATATTTCCATAAGGATGTAAAGATGCATGTGTGTGTGCATGTGTGCCCATGTATGTGTGTGCATGTATGTGTGCGTGTGTGCTTGTGTGTGCATGTATGTGTGCGTGCATGTGTGAGTGTGTGTGTGCATCTGTGCACGTGTGCTTGTGTGTGTGCACGCGCGTGCATGTGTGTGTGCATGTGTGCACGTGTGCTTGTGTGTGTGCACGCGCGTGCATGTGCGCACGTGTGAGTGTGTGTGTGTATGTGTGCGTGTACATGTGTGCATACATGCATGTGTGCACGTATATGTGTGCATGCATGTGTTTGCGTGTATGTGTGCATGTGTGTGTTTGTGTGCTTGTGTGTGTGCGCGTGCATATGTGCACGTGTATGTGTGCGTGCGTGTGTATGTGTGCACGTGTGTGTATGTGTGTGTGCATGTGTGAGTGTGTGTGTATATGTGCATGCATGCGTGTGTGTGTGTGTGTGCATACGTGCATGTGTGCACGTGTATGTGTGCATGCACGTGTGCGCATATATGTGTGTGCATGCATGTGTGCTTGTGTGTGTGCATGTGTGAGTTGTATTGTGCATGTGTATGTGTGTGTGCGTGCGTGTGTGAGTGTGTATGTATGCGTGTGTGTGTGCATGCATGCATGAGTGTGTATGTGTGCATGCGTGTGTGCACGGCTTAGCTACAAAAGATGTTTTGAGTTGAAATGTGAACTACATACCTTGATGCACTACCAAATTCAAAAAAGCAATCCCCATAAAAAAGAAACAGTATCATGGATCTTAAGCACAGACGAAGGTCTGGGCCTGACAGTCATTAGCTCTGAGCAGAAATTCCAGCTGCCTGAACACACACTTGTTTTTGTGTAACATTTTAAAAAGTCTTCTCAGAGTAGGCTTTCAGTGAAGATGGGGTGATTCTCTATCTTTCCAAAATAGCAAATACCATCATAAATGTCATCGTCAAACCATCCATCTCTTTGTTACAATGACAAATATTCATGAACTTGGAAGCAATTTTCTGATATCTCAAGTTATAAATTACCAGAGCAAAACATTAAAACAAAACAGTAAATTAAACTCAATCAAGAGAAAATAGGTTTGTTTTGTTCTCAAAAGATATTTAAAGTTACCAGACTGAGTGGTGAGTTTGATAGAGAGAATAAAAGTCTAACAAAAAAAAGCATCAAAAAAAGCATTTTTTAGAGAGAACTCAAGCTCTAAGGAAGAAGTCACAGAAGCACCTGAAGGAGAGCACCCCTACAATCCCAATTCCTGACGTGGTACCCTCCGTGCAGCACCACCTGCCACAGCCACAGGCTGAGCTTGCTGGTGGCACAGCCATCACATGTCCTCCTGACCAACCAGTTGTGTAAGCTGCAGCTGGTACCACTGGGGGCCACCCAGGGCTTGGACGTCCAGCGGGCCAGGAACGGAAGCTCCAGCAAAGCTAGAAGGCAAAGGGGAGAGTGGTCGTGAGCATGGCACCTGCTCATTGGAGAGCAGTATGGGCGTGCGGGCAGCAACTGCCTCCAGGCCGGGGTGCAGAGCAGGAGAAGGTGAAGACTTCACAGCCCCAAGATCAGAGGAGGCCCCGAAGGAGGGGCAGGGCTAATGGTGGGGACCTTCCTTCATGCCTGCAGGACGTGGCTCAGATACCTGCAACCTACAGTGCAGACAATGATTTCCAGGAAAGGCCATCATGAAGCACAGATCACTACATCAAAAAACTAATGATGTGCCCCGCATCGGGCTCCCTGCTCCGCGGGAAGCCTGCTTCTCCCTCTCCCACTCCCTCTGCTTGTGTCCCCTCTCTCACTGTGTCTCTCTCTGTCAAATAAATAAAATCTTTAAAAAAATCTAATGATGTACTGTATGGTGACTAACATAACATAAAAAAAAAAGCCCATCACAAATCCATTTTCCCCGCACTCAAAATGATGCTAATGCTGAGGTCCAATCTTGTCAGCCATGATTGAACCTGGTTCTAGTCGTTGTATGTGCATGGAAATTGGGGTGATTGCAAATTTTGTTCTCTCCTTAGGCCAAGACTACTGCAGGGCAAAGAGGAATTCCTGAGAGCCACACTTTGCTGGAGAAACATCTCAAGGATTTGCAGAATCATAGACTGTTTTGCTGGAGAAAATGAAAGAGCGGGCTCATTGGGGCCACTACTTTGTTTTACAGACCAGGAAACTAAGACCCAGAGAGGTGGAGGCTTTGCCCAAGGACACCCAGTCAGGGGCCAACAACACCTGGCCCCCACGGTCTTGCTGTTCAGTGTGGTGACATCTGCCTTATATTGAACGGATGGGGACTTCAGTGTCAAACTGCTCTCTTTTTGAAGCTGGTGAAAGTCTAGATTCACGGGATCTAGACTTCTGGGTTGACAGCTCCCAGGTTTTGCATTGCAAAGCTGTTCCTCTGCCAGGATTTTAAAAATTTAAGATTGTGTTAGAACAATTGATTGCTGGCCACTCCAAACCATATTGTATTATGGCTGTTAGCGATATGAGAGCCGAGTGTCCAACCTAGCAAACACGTACCAAAGCTGGAGAGGGTCAGCTGCAGTTGGAGCTTTTAGTAAAGGACCAACAATTTTAATGAGACTGATGCATTTTGGAATTTCATTTTGGGATGTATGTCGAAACCAGATGTGGTCCTCAAGCACTGGGGTGAGGACAGAGAAGCAATGCCTATGTCTGCCTCTGGAGAAGTGGCCTGTTTGATGGAGGCACCAGCAGCTCAGCTGTGGTCAGTGAGGGCCTGGGGGCAGGCGGTGTGAGAGCCCCCGGGTCCCCCTGGAGCCGGCCACCCCTCCACCCTTGGGGCGCCCTGGTTGGGAAGGGAAAGAGTAGTGATGGGGATAGCCAAACTCAGCTCATTAATTGGAAGCTCCCGGGTATTTTTTTTTAAGGTGTTATTTATTTATTTTAGAAGGAGAGAGAGAACAGACAAGGGGGGGGGAGGGGCAGAGGGAGAAGCAGACTCCCCGCTGAGCACAGAGCACAACACAGGGCTCAATCCCAGGACCCCGAGATCATGACCTGAGCTGAAACCAAGAGTCAGATGCAACCAGCTGGGCCACCCAGGCGCCCTGGAAGGTCCTGGATATACAAAATTAGAAGTTTGCTTTTCTTATAATTTTTTAAATGTTCCCATGAAAATCATTGCCACTGTCATTCACATGCTGCTGTAACAAAATAGCAGAGAGACTCTGAACACCCTTCACCCAGTTTCCCCCAATGACAACACCTTGCAAAGCCGTAGAACAATATCACAAGGAGGAAATGAACATGGTGTAACCCATCAACCTTCCTTAGATTTCACCAGTTTTGCACGGCTTGACGTGTGTGTGCTGTTTTTCACAGGAGGCCATCCCGGCCACCACCAGGACAGCCAGAACACAGAACCAGTCCACCACCAGTGTCCCTGAGCTACCCCAGCATCCTCACAGCCTCCTCCTTCCCCTACCCTACCCCTGCCAACGGCTCACCTGTTCTCCATCTCTGTGATTTGGCCATTTCAAAAATGCTGTATGATTGGAATCATATTGTTTGTAACCTTCTGAGATCGACTTTTGAAGATAACCTTGAGACCTGTCCACACTGTTGCATGGATGCATGTATTGCTGACGCCCATCCCATAATGCATGCACCCAGCTGTCTCACGGAGCATGCCAGGTTGTTTCTAGTCTTCACCATCAACCATAAAGCCACCAAGAACACGTGTGTAGGGGTTTTGAAATGAATGCAAACTTTCTTGAGGACGGGTGCCCAAGAGTGTGTTGGCTGGAGCACACATTGAGTTTTGCAAGAAACCGCCATCTTTATTCCAACCAACTGACGTCATTGTGTTTGAAGTGAGTTTCTCGTAAACAGACCATTGTTCGATCGTGTTGTTTTATTTCTTTAATCTTTTCTGCCTATCCCTGATTATAATTGTTGTATTTAGACCATTTACACTTAAGACAATTACTGACATGTTTCGGCTCAGGTCAGTTTGTTTTTGGTTTGTTTCTCCTATTTCTCATCTTCTCTTGCTCGCCTCTCAGCTGCTTGAGCATTTTTTAGGAGTTCATCTTGATTTATCAATAGTGTCTTCCAGTATATTTTTTAATATAGTTTTCTTTTTTTGCTTAGTATAACAATTAGTACATAATTTATCACAGTCTACTGGTGTCAACATTTTACTACTTAGAGTTAAGTATTGAAAACTTAATTCCCCTGAGGTCCCTTTGAATGATTATGCCATTTCCTCTGCATCCACCTCATGGTGTTATCATTGATGCTTTCACAATCGAGGATGACTTAGGAGACCCGTGAGATGCTACAAGCCCACCCCTCCGCCCTTTTTGAAACTCCACACCTTCCCATCAGTTTGGAGACTCTCCCTTAGCCATTCTTCCAGGGTGGGTTTCCTAGCAACAAATTCTTTCATATTTCCTTTGTGGGAGAATACCTTGATTTCCTCTTCAGTTTTTTTTTTAATTTTTTATTTAAATTCAATTTAGTTAGCATATAGTATATTATTAGTTTCAGAGGTAGAGTTGAGTTATTCATCAATCTTATATAATGTATATAACACCCAGTGCTCATCACATCACATGCCCTCCTTAATGTCCATCCCCCAGTTACCCCATCACCCACTCCCCTCCCCTCCAGCAACCCTCAGTTTGTTTCTTATGATTAAGAGCCTCTTGGTTTGTCTCCCTCTCTGATTTCGTCTTCATTTTCCTTCCCTTCCCTTCCCCTATGATCCTCTATTTTGTTTCTTAAATTTCACATAAGAGTAAAATCATATGATAATTGTCTTTCTCTGATTGAAACATAATACCCTCTTGTTCCATCCACGTCATTGCAAATGGCAATGTTTCATTTTTGATGGCTGCATAATATTCCATTTTATATATGAACCACATCTTCTTTATCTATTCATCCGTTGATGGACATCTGGGCTCTTTCCATAGTTTGGCTGTCATGGACATTGCTGCTATGAACATTGGGGTGCAGGTGCCCCTTCAAATCCCCTTTAGTTTTGTAGGGCATTTTCATGGGATCTAGACTTTTGGGTTGACAGCTCTCTTCTCCCAGCTCCTGATAAGTGCTGAGTCACTTTCTTCCCACTTCTCCAGTTCCAGAGGGGAAACCAGCTCCATTCGGGCTGGTGTGCCCCCACAAGCCATGTCACTCCTCTGGCCGAGTTCAACATTTTATCTTTCTCTTCAGTTTCAAGAGATTAATTAAAATGTAGGAGTAGTTTTCTTGGTGTAGTTTTCTTGGATTTATCTAATTTAGGATTTGTTTAACCTCTTGGATCTGTAGATTTGTCTTTTGCCAAATTTGGGAGGTTTTCAGCAATTATTTCTTCAAATACTTGTTCAGTCCCATTCTCTCTCCTCCTGGGACTCAATGATATTTTAGCTCTTTTGTTACCAACCCAGAGGTGTTTGGGATTTTTAAGTTTTTTCAGTTTGGACAAATTGTTGATCTGTTCTCAGGTCTCACTGATTCTCTCTGTCATCTCTATCTGCTGAGCCCATCCAGCTAGATGTTTATTCTTATTCTTATTCTTATTCTTATTCTTATTCTTATTCTTATTCTTATTCTTATTCTTATTTCTATTAGGCAATTGTATTTTTCATTTCTATTTTTCCATTTGGTTCTTCTTTATAACTACTACTTCTTTGTTGAGATTTTCTACTTTTTATCTTTAACCCAAAAAATTATAACTCTGTTCAAGCATTCTTTGATGGTTGCTTTAAAATTACTGTCATATGTTAAATACTTAATGCCTGTCCCATGGGTTAATCCGTGATTCATCCCAGTGATAGTGTCTGTTGATTCTTTTCTCAGGCGAGTTGTGATTTCCCTGTTTCTTGGTACGACGGGTGATTTTTGGCCGTATCCTGAATATTTTGGATATTATATATTATGACACTCTGGGTCCTGCTCAATCTTCTGCTTTTAGCAACAGCCCCCTGTTGAGATGTAGTCCAGGGCCAGGTGACGTGTAGGCTGAGTTACCCACTGGCCCCACCGACAGCACCCAGCCTTGCTGTCCACGAATGGGGCAGGAGCTCCATCTCCCTTGGCCTCGCTGACCCCACCATCCCATGTCCTCCAGGTGGGGGATAGCCCCCTCTGCGCTGGGCACAGCCGACACCAGGGAGGGAGGCACGGGGCACCCACGCTCCCCGTTGAGTGTCCGGACACCGTCCCAGCAGGGCCATCAAAGCACCCGCTGCTCCCAACTGGCGGGTAAGTGAAAGTTAGCCAAGTGCTCAGCCCACAGACTCCACCAGCAGCCTGTTCCTTGGGGAGGGAGTGGGAGAAGGTAAGAGATCCGTTCCCCACATGAACCTGCTGAAATGCCAGGAAGGAGGGAAGGTGTGAAGCTTCCTGCTACTGTTCAGATGGAGTGAACTTTTCTGTTGGTGGAGCCAGTCCTTCTGGCTGAGGGAACCTGGCTTCCTCGGACAGTTACTGTCTGTGCCTTTGGCAGTTCTGGGCTGGGGGCTGCTGCAGTGCCCTGTCCATCCCGGAGGCTGAGGTGGGCAGTAAGGAAACCCAAAGAACTCACTGTGATGTCATCGTCAAGTCTCAAGGTCCCCAGTCTGCCTGCCTTCCTCCTGCGGTCTTCTCATGCTTCTTTGTGGTGTTACGGCCAGGAATTTCCACTTGTAAAAACAAGCAGGTGGCAGGGACAGAACTACTCCAACTCAGCCAAAACCAGGACATGTCCTTGTAATTTTTCACCCATTAAAATAAAAAAGGAAACAGAGAGATGTTACCAATGAGTTAAATTCACTGGAAAGAAGGGTTTCTGAGCCTCGGAATGCTGAAATCTGGGGATTCCGTCCATGGAGGCTGCCATGCATTGCGGACTGTGGAGCAGCTGCCGTGGCCCCCCAATTGGAGGCCAGCAGCATCTCCCCTCCAGTCCTGACCGCTGGCCCTGTCTCCTCAGAGATCCTCAGATCCCCTCCTGTTGAGAAGCCCAGGTCCTGATCAGCTGAAGATGCTTTATATGCCCCCAGGTGTGTGTGTGTGTGTGTGTGTGTGTGTATTCTCATTCTTCTGGAAAAAAATAATGAATTATGGCAAATTTCTCAATATTACTAAAAATGTGGGGCGCCTGCGTGGCTCAGTCCATCCGGTGTCTGACTTTGGCTCAGGTCGTGATCCCAGGGTCCAGGGACCCAGCTCTCTGCTCTGCAGGGAGTCTGCTCCTCCCTCTCCCTCTGCTGCCCCTGCTCATGCTTCTTTCTCTCTCAAATAAATAAATAAAATCTTTAAAAAATATTCCCAAGAATGTGTGATAAACAGATATCTCACCAACACATAACAGGCCCACATTGTATCTAACTGACGTACAATGCAAGAGCTCTCTGACGGATGCCTCTGTGGTAGTGAACCCCCATCAGGGACCTTAAAACATATGCAACATTAGGTGACACACTTACCTGACAGGTTATAAGTTTTCTTGTGTATCTAAGCAGTGAGATGAGCTCTCCCCTTGGCATAAACAGCACCAAAAGTTATAGCTGTCTTGCCATTGGTGTCCCCAGCCCTCGGCCCACATGGTACCTGTCTCCAGGTGCATCCAGGCTCATCCCCACTTGCACCATCTGTGTGAATGGGACCATCCTTGCTAAATAAATGTGAGATGCATCTGCCTCCAACCTGTTACCACAGAAGAGATTTCTGTGCTGTCATTTATTTAAACTAGCATGCTTCCAGAAGACCTCTGGTCTCCACTCATGAAACATAAACATGCTACATTCATGCAAAGAAAATACACTGACACCCACTATCAAATTAGCTACCAGATCCTGTTATGTCATGTCTAGGAGCCAGAACCTAAGGAAATGTATCTATGGGTAAGTGGGAGCCATGTCGACGAGGTAGAGAGAGCCCTGCATTTAAGATCAGAAGGCTGGGGCTCACGTCTTTACCCCTAAAGGAGTGATATTTTCTTCCATGAGCCCTATTTTCTTCAGATGTAAATGGGTATGATAATGCTACTTCCAGAGCCACAGCTAAGCTTAAATTAAATAGCATAGATAAAACATGTTCTGAACCACATAGAATCATTTGAAGTGCATTATCTCTCACCCGTCTCAAAATCCCTATACATTTATAGTGGCAGCAGATTGATTACTAAGATGCATTATTATATTTTAGCTAATCGATGCATACATTAATTAATTAACTAATTAGTAATGTCTCCAAAACTACATTTTTAATGTTTCAATTGAGAGACTTTGTATCAATACAATTGCTAGGTTTGGAGATAGAAAATTAAATAAGTCAGGATGCCTGGGTGGCTCAGGTGGTTAAGCGACTGCCTTCGGCTCAGGTCATGATCCTGGAGTCCCGGGATCGAGTCCCACATCGGGCTCCCTGCTCAGCGGGGAGTCTGCTTCTCCCTCTGACCCTCTTCCCTCTCGTGCTTTCTATCTCTCATTCTCTCTCTCTCTCAAATAAATAAATAATCTTAACAAAAGAAAATTAAATAAGTCATGCCCACTGGTTTCAAGAAGTTCATGCTCATTAGCTCTTTTATTCAAACCAATATTCATTGAACATTATTGTTTACACCTATTAAGCACTGTTGGGTTCTGGGGATTGATGTAACAGTGATCAAGACAGGCCTCCCCTCAAAGAGCTTACAGAGCAGCTGATGAGAAATGCAGCCTGGTGAGCGTCGTGTCACATGAACAGGAAGGTATGGTAAGTACCGTAAGAGTGCCAGGCATGGGGACATACCCCAGCCCTGGGGAGTCAGGGAAGGCTTCCTGTAAGAAGCAAAACTCCAAATACAAATAGGGGTTAGGCAGGTGAGTATAGAGGGAAAGGTCATCTGGGTAGATAAGAACCAAATAAAATATGTAAGCATAGAAAGGACTCAATAAACATATGAGCCTCGACTAATTTGACTGACTGTTGATTGGTAGGCTGACTGATAAAGATACACTTTCTTTTTTAAGATTTTATTTATTTATTTGAGAGAGAGAGAATGAGAGAGAGAGAGCACGAGAGGGAAGAGGGTCAGAGGGAGAAGCAGACTCCCCACTGAGCAGGGAGCCCGATGCGGGACTCGATTCCGGGACCCCAGGACCATGACCTGAGCCAAAGGCAGTTGCTCAACCGACTGAGCCACCCGGGTGCCCAAGATACACTTTCTTTGCAGGAACCAGAGAAGGGAGAGGATGGAATGAGAACAGGCCAGGGTCTCAGAAGCTACAGAAAACAGAAAAGCCCAGATTAAAAACCAGCAAGCAGCATGAAGGGTCACAGGACATGAGAACCCCCAAAAAACAAAAACTAAACAGGACAAACCAAAGAGTCCTAACCTCCCCCATCCCCTCTGTCCCAAAAGTACAGCACCAGAACTAGCCTGGAAAAGATGCTGTCCAGGTGGCTGGGTATGAGAGAGTCTCACCAGAGAGCACGTCGGGTGGCAAAACCAGAGGCAGCACAGTTAGGGTTCCCAGAAGCCTGAAACCAAAGTACTGGGGAGACCAGATCCCAGCATAAACTCAGCAGTCAGGGCAGGAAACCACGGAGGAGGAGCAGGCCTGGGAGTTTGGCGCCAGAACTCGAGCAGGTGCAGAATCATCTGGAGGGGAAAGGGTCAAAGCAATTGCCCAAAACACCGTGGAGAGTGCCGGCTGCCGTGATGGGTGGGCAAGTGCATCCCGGGAGTGCTGGCGAATCAGGAGCATAGCAACACCTGCGTGGGTGACAGGGAGCCACCCGACCCAGAACCTCAGCCACACGGGAGCAGTGACCACAGTGGCTTACCTTATGGAGCACTTCCTGTATATTCGGCACCTGTCATCGAAAGCTCACAACATACCCATAGGATACTGTAGGATACTATTATTCTCACTTTACAAACAATTAAGAAAAATGCTAAGTAATTTGCCCAAGGTCACACAAAGTCAGTTAGTTGGCACAGCAGGGACTTTTGCCAAAGAGATGGACAGCTCCACCCATATGCAGATGCACAAATGGACATGCACAGTAGGCAAATTCTTTTTTTTTTAAGATTTTATTTATTTATTTGACAGAGAGAGAGAGAGCACAAGTAGGCAGAGCGGCAGGCAGAGGGAGAGGGAGAAGCAGGTTATCCACTGAGCAGGGAGCCTAACGTGGGGCTCGATCCCAAGATTCGGGGATCATGACCCGAGCCGAAGGCAGTTGCTTAACGGACTGAGCCACCCAGGCGCCCCGCACAGTAGGCAAATTCTAAAGGAGAAGAAGAGAAAACCAGAGAATCGCAGCTGCGGTATCCGAGTTCGTGGAATTAAAAACAGAGAGCTCGCTGTTGGAGAGACAGGACTTCAGGACTACGCCCCCAGCCCCAATTGCATTGCTGTCCATGGTCCTGGAGAATTATTGCCTAACAGGGCAAAACAGTGACTCCCAGCCCAGGAGGACTGGGGTCCTGCCCATCTCCCCCACAGGATGCGGAACCAGATGCGGAAGAGGAGGGGCTGCCGGTGAGGAAAACGTGGGAGCAGAGGGAACATTCCAGAGCGTCATGGCCACTGGCAGATTACAAAGGGGAGAGAGAGTAACCACACATACTATTTGTTTCTGGAAAAAATGGAAAGAGTATGTCTTTTCCAATTTCACTCTCAAAAAAAGTAATTCATGCAACACTTTGAGAGCTGTGTTTGTGCAAGTTTCCTAGCTTTTCACATTAGGTCAAAGCTCCTGAGAGCTGGTCTCTCGAGCGCGCATTGCCTTTGACATGGACTGTCCTAGTAAATAAGAAGCCATAATAACACTACACCAGATTCATTTAAATGGCTGATTGCATTACTGCCTTTCATCTTCAGTTACTTGAAAGGTAAACTTCCCTCATCTGTGTCCTTGCAACTTACGTGCACAGTGTTACCTTCCAGGCAGCTCACTGAGCAAATGAGTGAGGTGAGGAAGGCAGAAAGGACAGCAAGAGCCCCCCAGACGGCCCGCTGCTGTGCGCTGGACATTGGGCAGATGTACGGATAAAACTGTCAGCAGTGAAAACACAAAGAGAAATATTGCTATTTCCTATTATCCACATTCTTCCCATGAGCTGTTCGCCCAGTTGCCATGGCACGGGCAGTGAGATTTCATAACTCTGCTCCTGCCTGCCATGTGCTCATGTAACAATGCGAATTTAATCAGCCCAGACAGTTGGTTGGGTTTTGTCCATGTGAGTGGAATAAAACTTTTCTCACCAGCTAAACCCACAAAGTATCTAAAAGCCATAAATAATCGGGAACCCCTCTAACACGCACCTGCCTGTTTTATTTGATCAGGGCTGGGAGGACCCAGGGAAACGCCACAGTTCCCAAGGGCCAGCTACTGCTCATGGCCGGCGCCACCCGAATGTATTTTCAGTGGGAAACATCCATTTTGGGTAGAGAGGTATTAAAGAGCAATCAAATAACAAGGAAACAGGCAAAATTCATCAGAATGATTTTCTGCAAAGTTTGACAACAGAGTGAACACTTGTCGACCATCAGACCTGGACAGAGACGGCTGAAACCCACACCTTCCCTTGGGGGCACATGCACGCCAGTCGGGGCTGCTCAGACTGATTTTATTTGTCACACTTAGAGAGTTCTTTTGAACTAGATGAAATTATTTGGATCTTTTCAGAAAATAACCTGCTGTATTTAGAAATGTTGTCATCAGTGTGATCAAGAGGAACTTGTTCTGAAACATGGTGATCTGGTATTTTCACATCTTAAAACTCTGGTATTAGATTTAAATTTACTGTAGTAGATACTTAGATGTGGGGTTTTTTTGTTTGTTTTGTTTTGTTTTGTATTTCTATGTTCTGCTGCAAGATTATTAGACTAAAAAGACCAGGAAATTCTTCACTGTATTTTCAGTGTATTAAAGAGCATAGCACAATAGTAACAGCATGAAAACCCTTCTTTGACACAGCCCAAGGAGGTAGGCTGTCATGAATGTAATCACTGACCCATTTTTCAAATTAATAAGTATATTTGCTATTATGGGTTGCCAAAGATTGTTTTACTGCTCAGTGAAGGATCAGAAGGACAGACAATGATTTAAGCCATGTTTCAGTCCAGCTAAAATTAAAGAATGAGAATGGGCTAACGAGCAAACAGAGGGCCTTCCTGGAACTGACGTGACACTGTGTACCAACTGTACCTGAATTAGAAAAATCGTGAGATACACAAAGATTAAACAACGGGATATTTGCAAGTATGTCTTTAGGGAGGCACACTACCCACCTAAACAGTCCTACGCTGACAAGAGGGGCAAGTGGAAGATGGGCCCAGACACGTCCAGGTGCCTGAAGGAGGGAGAGAGGGCATGTGGACGCAGGACAAGCAGTTCTTCTCGCTGCCACGAGCTTAGTGCGGCCCTGGTGCCCCCCTCCCCCACGCCCCCCTCCCCCGCACCAGCTCCCCCCGCCCCGCCCCTCTCTTCAGTCACTGCAGGGGACATGAATAAAAAATCCTGGTTTTGAGCTGAGATCCTGCCCCATGAATGTTTCCTCTCACCTTGAACAGGGGGGCAGCCTGGGGCGGCAGGAACACTGCCTGACCCCCCCACCCGTGGCTGGTCTGCAGCCTGTACGGACTGGGGCAAGCTTCCTCCCAGATAAAATCAGGCAAGGATAGCCTTCCCATAATGCTGCAGCGATTCAATAAAATTGATCCACTCATTAAAGCAAAGTAAAATCAGGGAAGATATCTTGAGTGTACCCTTTCTAAAGACCGCCAAAAAATATTGAGTTACTTTGAATGAACAATGGTCTAAGAGAGAAAAAATTGAGATTAAATATGTAATATCTGGCATGTAGTAGGTGCTATTATCGGTTCTGCTTTCTTTATAGAGCTTCCACAGGGATGAAAAGAAATAGTTTTACCAGAAAACAGCATGGTTTTCTAATCTGGATTGTATTTAATAAGGGAGGAGGCTGATGGTTGCATTGTTGTGCTGTGCTGTGTTGTCATGCATGGGAGCGATACACGTGTGTGACATTATTTCCATTGAAATGTTCTGGCTTTAACTTGTGGAATTTTGAGCAACAAGAATAAAAGAAAACTGATCTTTATCTTTTCATTGTCACCTTGGCCAACTTCTCCACGGAGCAGAAGGGAGGGAGAGAGAGGAAGAAATGAAAGGAGAGAGGGACGTTCGTGAGGACGTGCCCGGGAGCGGGGCCACGGTTCTTGTTGGGTATTTTCATCACTTTTGAGACGTGTTATTATTCCCATCTGTAAATGAAGGGGCTGAGCCTCCGAATGGCTAAATGACGCTCTGGGCAACAAGTCAAAATGAAAACGGCTTCGATCCGAATGGGTGAGACCATCTCACTCCAGCTCTGCTCCATGCCCACTCTGTTGGCCTCCCTGCTCAAACCCCAAACTCTGCCCTCCAGTCCGATGGGCTTGCTCCCAGTTCTTTTTTTTATTGTTATGTTAATCACCATATATTACATCATTAGTTCTTGATGTAGTGTTCCATGAGTCATTGTTTGTGCATAACACCCAGTGCTCCACGCAGAACGTGCCCTCCTCAATTGCTCAAATCACCAGGCTAACCCATCCCCCCACCCACCTCCCCTCTAGGACCCTCAGTTTGTTTTTCAGAGTCCATCGTCTCTCATGGTTCGTCTCCCCCTCCGATTTACTCCCCTTCATTCTTCCCCTCCTGCTATCTTCTTCTTCTTTTTTTCTTAACATATATTGCATTATTTGTTTCAGAAGTACAGGTCTGTGATTCAACAGTCTTGCACAATTCACAGCGCTCACCATAGCACATACCCTCCCCAATGTCCATCACCCAGCCACCCCATCCCTCCCACCCCAACCCCCCTCCAGCAACCCTCAGTGTGTTTCCTGAGATTAAGAATTCCTCATATCAGTGAGGTCGTATGATACATGTCTTTCTCTGATTGACTTATTTCACTCAGCATAACACCCTCCAGTTCCATCCACGTCATTGCAAATGGCAAGATCTCATTCCTTTTGATGGCTGCATAATATTCCATTGTGTATATATACCACCTCTTCTTTATCCACTCATCTGTGGATGGACATCTTGGCTCTTTCCACAGTTTGGCTATTATGGACATGCTCACAGTTCTTTTATCAGCCTCTGGAGGTTCATGCAACACTGACACAATCAGGAGTGAAAAGGAGAATCGGCTGCTGCCCAGATTCGGGTGAAAATGTAACCATGGCCTTCCAAAGGCAGCTTCCGTGCCTTCCGCTCTCATCTACTGCAGTCCAGAGTGAAGCTCGGCAAACACTGTCTTCTGAAGTGGGAGCGGCAGGGACCTGGCCAGGGACCTCACACAGCACTTGTGAATTTGCAAGTCTGGGTGGACCACACCCAACAGTGAGCCTTCCAGGCCAGCCAGCCAGCCCACCTTCCTCGTCCATGATCTTGAAACCCAAGAGAGCTGTGGCACTACAGTTGCTTGTGTTTCTAAGAAATACTTACGAGAAAGGTAGAAGAGATGCATTATTATGGGGATAGTAAAAGCCAAAAAGAGTGCCTGTGAGAGCCAAGGGGTCCCTCCAGACTCCTCTGCACCGCGTGCCCTATGAAATAACTAACAGAGAGATGCAGTGAACAGGGGAAGCAATGGGGCAAGACGGTGTCACCTCCCAGACAACTAATCCTAACAGGGCACAGGGGTCTCGCGTGGCCGCTGCTCCCACAACCAACACCTGCAGATGAACACTTGGGCCAGTCCTGCCTCCTGGAGCTCCACCGGGCAGTCTGGAAGAGCTAAGGCTGCTGTCACACTACAAACCATTCAAGTGGCTTTTGAGCACCAGTGGGAGCCACAGCTTCCCACCAGGAACATTGGGGTGGCTTCGTCCCTCCTTCATGCCGCCCTCCCGTGCCTGGCTTCAGCTCTGCCGGGTAACGGTCTTCACGTGCATCACGCACTGGTGGAGCTAAGTCTCAGTGGCTCTAACTCAAGAGCATTGCCTCTCTATTTATATACGGCCCATAACCACATGTAACTGAGAGACTGCACGCCTGCTGGTCTGGTCTCACCCCATCATGGTCCTGGGCATAATGATCTCCAGCAGCCTCAGTATTTTCTACACCGGGCCCTGCATGGCTGTGGTCTCCCTGAAATTTAAATGGTCAAAATGAGAGTTTTGGCTAAGCACTGCAGCCTGTTGCTAGGAGCATGACCCTCAGCCACGGGATACTTCCCTGTGATGCAGCGAGGCTCTGTGTACAGTAAAGATGTTCCATATAGAGCAAGGATGCTCCCTGTAGAACAAGGATGCTCCGTGTAGATCAGGGATGCTCCGTGTAGATCAAGGATGTTCTGTGTACAACAAGGATGCTCTGCCTGGAACAAGATGCCACGTAGGGCAAAATGCTCCCATGAGGAGAGCTGTGCTTTGCCAGTGCCTAATAGGAGCTGCCATGACATCTTCTGCATAAATTTCCTTGCGCTGGGACTTCTGACAATGTGTCCGTGTTTGTGTTTGCTAAGGCCACTATAACAAACTATCATGGGCTGGGGAGACTTAAACACTGAAATCTCTTTTCCCACAGCTCCCAGAGGCCAGAAGTCTGAGACCAAGGTGTCGGCGGGGCTGGTTCCTTCTGGGGGCTGAGCAAGAGTCTGTTCCAGGCTCTCCTCTCCCCTGGGGGTTCTGGCCAGCTTCAGCGTCACATGGCGGGGAGACGCACCATCCCTGTCTCTGCATTCATGGCCACACAGCGCTCTCCCTGGGTGCATGTCTGACTCTATGTCCAAATTTCCTTTTTTTTAATAAGAACATAGTCACATGGGATTAGGGCCCACCCTAATGATATCGTCTTAACTTCATCATCTGTGACCCCCTATTTCCAAATAAGGTCACATTCACAGGGACTGGGGCGAGGACTTCCAACATACGCATTTGAGGGGATGCAACTAAACCTGTAACAATAAGTATGCCAATGACCCTGGAAGTAAGGAAAGAACAGAGACATGGGCAAGGGGATTTCCCCCCCAGAGACCCCAGAAGGGGGCCCATCCACCCTCGAGGTCCAAGCCACAAGGATCCTGCAGGACCCGGTTTGCCAACTCATCACAGCACTGCCTGAATCCCAGTAGCGCCTAGCTGGGACAGGAAACCCAAGGCGAACACAGCAAACCTAAACCCAGCATGCTTGCAGCAGATGCGACAAAGTGGGTCCCAGACTCCAAGGGGACGGCGTTCACATCTCAACACTGCTTGCTATTTATTACGTTCTGGTGTGAAAGTGGAAAGAGCCTGCAGGGAGAAGGGGCCCTTCCTTGAAGGACCGCACCCTGTTCACCATGTTTACCCCACCTGCCGCTCTAGATCTCGCGGCACCCCATTTACTCTCGCCCGGGGTGGGTGGGCGGCAGCAGTTCTGTGGTGTTCAGCAGGGGCAGGCCAATGTGGGCCGCATCTTGGCGGAGAGCAGCCTGGGTCTCTGAGTGCGGAGTTGGCTCATTGCAGGTCGCACATTCGGAGGGAAGGCGGGAGCTCCTCCCTGGACACTGAAAGCACAAGGGGGCAGGGGACACACCGCTCTCCCTTACTTTGAATGGGCCCATCACCTGGGAAGCACTGATGCTATTCAGAAACAACCCCGGCAGAGCCCTTGAAAGGGAAACCCATCCCCGGCAGGACCACGTGTCCCAACGTGGAACCTCGGGTCCCGGCCCACGCACGCAGCCCCTGGGCCAGCCTGGGGGACTCACCCATCCACAGCCAGGAGACGATTCGAGATTCACGTATTAGCAATTCACTGTCAAATGGTAAAGAGTTTGCCAAAGAATAATAGATGCTTTACATTTTATGCATAACTAGTTCTGAGACCAGGGCTATAAAAGTTTCCTATTAACATGTAAGCACCAAGACAAGTTTTTTTTCTAAACTTGATAAATATACATAACTCCTTCACAATGGGGCTCTTGTGTTGCTAATGGGGACCCTTAATGGAGAGTTATATTTCCAGGATTATATCTTTATTCAGTTGCAAATGATTTTTGGGGGGAGTTTTAATACTCTGTTCCCGTCTATGAATAATAGTATCATTTGAATGCGGTGGACACCTGGCGCAGCTAGGGACAGTGGGGGCTCTGCGCTGACCTGGCAGCGATCGCTGCCAACTTTGCATTTTCCCAGCGTTTCCTATCCGCCCCATTCAGCATCTAATTTCATTCTCCCTCAGCAAAATGCTAGACACTTGTAACTTTATTCTCCCTCTGCAAAAACTTGCTCTCTTGTAAGGGAAAAATCCTGGAAAAAAAATTTTCTCTTATCAATCTCTTCTTATATGGAGTCCAGTAATTTGAAGGCTGGCTAAAGTTTCAGGAAAAACCTTCCAATTAAATACTGTAAAAAGATAAAATAACAGCGGCCTTGCTGCCGCCCACCAGCTTTATTGAAGCCCTCTTTTGTTGATTTATTGTACATTAGCCACTGAGCCGTGCAAAGAACATTACGTTTCAGAAAGAGCTATTCGTATGCGGCCTGCATCCACTCCAAAAACAATCAGGCCTGTATTGCGTTTTGCAAATTTATACCAGGATGTTGGTTTAGAGTGTTTCCCTGAAAAGTTTTTCAAGTAAGTGTCTGCTTTCATGGGTAGGAGTGAGGGGAACACACAAACAAGCCTTTGTTTCAAAACTCACAGATGTGTGGCCGGGGCCGAGCTTTGTTTTCGCTTTAAGAAGTATGCTCAGATTTTTGTTTGGAGCACAACACAGGATTGTACCAAAAAAAAAAAAAAAAAAAAAAAAAAATCAGCTTGAGGATGAATGTCTTGTATAATCTTGGGCTTTTCCAGACTTTCCCAGGGCTAATTTTTCTGCTCCAAACTTTGTGTGGTGTGTAGATTTGGGGGTTCTGTTTGTTTGTTTGTTTGCTTTGTTTTTTACTCAGTCACACTACAAAAGGAGTTGTGGCTCCTTCGGCTTCTGATAGCTGCATGGAACTTCATTCTAAAGCTCTTTGGGGGTTCGCGAGCTCAGTGAATGTACTTCTGTCTGTACCGTGGCCTGCCTTTCGCGGTCCCTGCGTGTCTGCGTCGTCCCAGAACCTCCTTGAGCGCCTGGCGTGATGTCTCAGAGCAGAGCAGACAACACCAGGCAGGACTAGAAGGAAAAGCTGGGCGACAAAATATTTATACTCCGAGCCAGGCATCTTTGGGGCACAAAAACATTTCTTCCTCCCAAACAGCAGATGAGATGTTTTCACTGTCCACATGGTCGTATGTTCCAACAAAGAATACTTGAGCGTAAGCGGAGGTCGGGAATGGCAGTCGAGCGAGACTCATGTGGAGGCAAAGCCGTGAGGTCGCACAGGCGGGCCTGGTGTCCAGGTTGTCCACACCCCCGGGGCTCGTGCTGCTGGGGTCACACTGCCCTCGGGCAGGAGTTACCTGACCGGCTGGGAGGTAGCGCAGAGGACGGCCACACCGGACACGCAGGCTCGGGCCTGGGTCCAAGTGCACACCGGGTTCCCCCGCGAACCAGGTCAGAGCCGCAGCGCGGGCTGTGCAAGTAGAAAGGCATTTGCTGTCAGGTGCAGGGAGCGTGAGAGCCGAGAAGGGCCGCTGGGTTCCAGTTACGGTTGTTTCTTCCTTCAAAAACAAGGGCATCCCACAAATCCTGGTTGTGGCATAATTTTATCACGTGGCATGGATGAAGATGAGGGAGCACGGGAGAGGGGGCAGGAGACCGGAGGGGGTGGGGCACTGAGCTTCCCTGAGTTCCAAATGAGTGAAGGTTGGTTATAGCTCAGCTGAGTGATAATTTATTGAGCACCTAGCACGTCTTCTTCATACTATTTTATTTAATTTTCTGTTTTATTTAGCTATGGTACGTATCTCTCATACCAGCCCTGCCAGGCTCACATAACAATCCTAAAAATGAACACCGAGGGCTCCAGCTGCACTTTCGCAAAGCTAAACTGAGTTCAATCTCAGGTCTCTCCGAGAGCAAACCCACTCCGCCCTCGACCGGGCTCCCTCCGAGACCCCGAGCCCGAGGCAGGTGGGTGCTTCTCATTCTCTGGACTACGGGTATGAGAGGGATGGTTGTGGATTATCTTCCTTTTCTCTTTTTTTCCCCCAGAAAATGATTGAATCAGCTTCTAGCTCTCACTGGGACTGGCTAATTTTGGCATTCAGTCAGTCTGCGCCTCTGCTTTCTTTGTTTAAAGACCATGACTAAGTCGGGCTGTGCCAAATTGTACTATAGTGTGAAAATTTACTGCCGCTTTGTTATTCCAAAACTTCATCTTCATCAACTAACATAAATGTCCTGTTCACTTGGGATGTTCAAAGACATTATTAATCGTCTTTGAGATGCTAAGTGGGACATAACTTTAAATCTAGAAAAGTGGGAGATGGGGTTAGTCTCTCAGGAGAAACAGAGCCAGGGAGGACGATGCCGCAATGATCGGCAGGTGGAAGGTAGTGCAGGTAAGTGTACCTGGTCCACACTCATCGTACGCCCTCCCAGTCCAGCTCAGCACGAGGTTCTCGAGCTGACAGAGCCAACAAATATGGGGTGATCCCAAAGGAATGTGTTTCCGAGTGTCTAAGATGTGGTACTCTTCAGCCTCCACAGAAAACAGTAAAATAGCATCTCAACAAAATCTGTAAGTTTGGGAAAAATGCCTGGAATTATTCACGAAATTTCAGAAGAGTCAAGGGCTCCCGGAAAGCATTTGCAAAGTTACAGGAAATCCCCCAAAATAGAGCTTGTTCAGGATCCCTTCTTCTCAAGCATCCTGAGTAGGATTTATGTTCTCTGCATCACCACCAAAACCATCGGAACATGCAGGCTCTTTGTGGAAGAGAATCCACAACCATCCCTCTCATACCTTCTACACGCAGGTGGGGCAGGCTCTTTCCTGAGGGGACTGGCCCCAGATGCTGAGGTCACCTGCCCGTCAAACCCTATTATGGCACTTGCCCTCCTGATCTTTCCTTTCTGACCATTTGGGGCCTGACACAGAGAACTCATAATCACCCAAAGAAGTCAGTGTCTCTAATCTGAGACTCCTGATTTACTATCTCTTAAGAAACTAAAACCCTTTATGCCAGAGATTCAAAAAAATTGATATTTTTTCTTCTACTTACTGTGATATGCTATTTACAAAACCCCAATCTCATACCTCAAGATGCTGACCATATTTCTAACATCCTCTGAGGGTCAGAAGAGCACAAATCAACCCAAGACGATGGAAATTTTACAGAATGCAAATCTGACCCTGACCTCAGGACGGTACTTGAGAAGTGCATGTTAGACATCATTTCTGAGTTAACTTATACTATTTCCAACACAAGAGCAAGGGTTTTCTTATCAGCTGAACGTCAATTTTCCAACCACGAACCATGTAATGAAAACTTTTTCTGAGTGCGGGGCCGAAATGAGGGCGTAAATCTGAAAGTGCAAAGATCCATAATTACTTCTTTATTTGTCCTTTTCAAGGAGAAAACCAGTTTTTTTCTGAAAATTATCCCTCATCGTCTGTCACGACAGACACTCTCCAAGCCAAGCGGTCGAGCGCACGCAGGCCTGACAGAGCCAGGGCTGAGCGGACTGGTTCCTCCATCCATGCCCCCGGGGCTCTCAGCCTGCTAGGGGCCTGGCCAGACCCGAGGCGGTTGCCAGGCCGGGAACCTCTCCGCGCTCGAGCCCCCGTGCCCAGTGTTCGCCGGACACCGTCAGCCCCACCCCCACAGGGCTGTTGTGGTTGCACTGGTCCAAGGTGACAGTCAGCCAAGCTAGCAAACTAATCCATGAGGTTGGAAGAGGCAGAGGAAAGCCACCCAGAGCCGCAGGTGCCATGTGCGCGGGTTGGGCTTCCGCAGACTTGGGCTTCAGCCACAGGCCGCATCACCACATCCAGCGGTTATCACCCAGCCCGTCACGCTGTCTTGGGCTCTCGACTTATCAGCACACCAGCAAGCAGGCTAAGTGGTCCAGTGGGCCCTTTCCCGACAGGGCAGGCTGAGAATGCGTGGGGACAAGGAACAGGCCAGGGGAGACGTGGGCCACTGTGGGGAGGCCTCCCACAAGCCGCGCAGCCACGCCCATGTGGCCGCCCAACATGTGGGTCGCACCGGGACCCCTGCTCTCCAGGTCTGATGGGCCCACCACGAGTCTGAGTCCTGGAGGAGACAGGCAAGCAAGAGCTCGTGGGAGGCAGTCACGTGTCTGGGTCTAAGGGCGGCCCCAGGATGTAGGGTCAGGCCTGCAGCTCTCAAAAATGTACCTGTGCTGTCCTTAAAAATAAAAGCAAACTTGGTTTCTTTATGTAGGACATGGACAGAACTCCTATGGAATATTATTGATTAGTAATTAATTAATAATATCATTATTGGAATAGTATTAATGAGGGCACAGAGAAGTTGCTTGTCCCACGCCGGGCTCCAGGCACACAGCTAGGGACAAGGATGTGCAAACAACACTCCCACACACCGCGACGGTGAAGGAGCCTTACCTAAGCAAACAGGCGGCCCCAGGGTCACGTCTGTGGCGCTGACGCCAACTTCTGGCCTGGTTCGGCGGGGGGTCCCTGTGCAGCCAAGGCTGGCTCTCTGCAGGCAGCTTCTCTGGGAGGCCGTGCGGAGAACCATGCAGCCGGGAGCAGAGCGAGCACATCACAGAGAGAGTCTGTGGTGTCTTGGGTCCATAGCGTGTGGGGTGACAGACGGCCGTCAGGCGCCTCGCACAGCGACACTGCTTCTCAGAACGGAAAGTGTCGTGGGCAGCTGTATCAACATCTTACATTGAATTATTGGCCTCTGTCCTGACGCCTGTATTTTAGCCAACTTGAGTCCTAGAAAATTATTTTTATTCAGGTGACATCTATGATAAAAAGCCCATCGATAAATATTTTCCGCCTGAGAAATGTGCTCAATCCACTCACTGGAACAAGAAAACCGTGCTTTGTGCAGCCTACCTGGGAGTTTTACCCAAGAGAGAGCTTCGTGGAACCAGGTGAGCAATCTGCCAGGGTGCCCTCCAGACCCGCGGCCGCTGGTGGAGCCAGGGTCCCACTCCCAGCGCGGCTTCCAGGGTCCTGCCCGAGCTTAGAGATTCGGATTCTGGAGAGAAATGGGTGGTTTTCTGGTCCAGTCGGGGACCAGTAAGCTCAGCAAAACCACAATAAGCCCGGCCCACATCCTCAGAGGCATTGGCCACTGATGCCCACGGATGGCGGCCAAATAGCCCATTCCCAGCACCCATTTCATCAAAATAAAAATAAGATGGAATAAAAGCCCTCTAGGGCTTTGTCAGAGGCCTAGAGTGTCAGGTGGGGTGGTGGCCTCACTAGGCCTATACTTCACAAATCTGTCTGTAAACCAAATGACCCCGTCTCACCGTCCACCTGTGGTTTTCCCAGAGAGGCCTCTCTGCAAACTTCGTGCACACGTGCTTCCCAGAGGAGCCTCCAAGTGGCCGTGGCTTCACCCACCAGGACCCACACGGGGACGTCTGGTGGGCACTAGGTCCCCAACCAGGTCCGGTCTGCTCCTCTCCCAGGGGTGCCATCTCCGTGAACAGCAACTCTAGCCTCCGGGTTGTTCCGACCCAAACCTCCCTGTCCCCCTTCCCTCACACTGCACATCCCAGCCTGTGGCATCTTCTTCAAAATGCGTCTGGACCATGACCACCCCTCACCAACCCCTCCAGGACCACTTGGTCATCGCCAGTACCCTCTCTTCCGAAATACTGCCAACACTGACAACCTAACCCCACCTGGCACCTGGAACCAAGGGTATTGGTGTCTCACTGCCCCTTAGCCAGGCCCTCCAGCAACCCCGCCTTCCCATGACCTCTCTGGACTCATTTCTACCTGCCTGCCCTCGGCCCCTCCCCTCCAGCGCCCCGGCCCCCTGACACTCACCGACATGCTCCCCACTCTGCACCTGCCCCTCCCCCGCTCACAGCTGGGTGCAGGTTCGTCCACTGCCCTCTGTCCTGCTGCCTGGTGCAACACAGAGGGCTGACCCCCCATCTAACCTGACCCACACGTGCTCCCCCAGCTGGGTCTCTGTTTCTGCACCACCACACCATGAGCTCCCCGGGCTAGTCGCTTGCTATCTGTCTGCCCCGCTATAAGATCCAAGAGGGTAGGAACGTATTTTGTTCCCTGCTAAACTCTCAACACTTACAACAACACCTAGCACATAGGAGGAGCTCAGTAAGCACTTATTGGATGGATGGATGGATGGATGGATGGATGGATGGATGAAGCAGGGAGGGGGGAAGGAGGGAGGGAGGGGAAGACGATGACTCTGTTCCCGTGTTGCCATCTCAGAGCCAACAGGTGGGTGGTGTCAGGACAGTGAGCCCCCAGAACGTTCCAGAGGGCTTGTGGCAAATGATCCTGGTAACACCATCTGGCCCTGGATGTGAGGTGAGGTGGCAGCAAATGCAGAGGTGGGCTGGGCACAGGCATGCCCGACGCTGGGGAAGCAGTCCAGGCTGGGGGCCCCAGTTAGACTCCGCACTGAGGGGGCCTCTCCTCACTGACCTGTGTGCACCGGCCTCGGGCAGGAAGCTCAAAGGCTGGGTTCAGGGCACCCTCGTCCAGGGCTCCAGAGCAGAGGGCGTGGAACAAAGAAGAGCCATCAGTTTAGAGGTGGCCTTCACCACCAGCTCTGCCCACCAGTGCTTGCCCTTGCACGTGGGGTGAAGGCTTGTACCCGTGTCATATTCGTGCTCAGACAGACAGAAACTGCAGCGCGGGCTTGCTGTTCACCTCGGAGCTTCAGTGAGAGATTCAGACCTCTTCTTGGTCAGCTCATTGTCCAGAAAATCCCACATTAATTAAGAAGCCAGGCAAACCAGAGTCAGCCCAGCTGTGGATCCAGTGACCTCTCCGGTCTCCAGGGCCCAGGCTTCCGAGGGCTCCGCATGCAGATTTGAACAGGAAACAGTAGAACCATTTCCAGGAAACCACGTTGATTTTCTGAAAACGTGTCTTTGTTCTTACAGCCCAACAAGCATCCCAGAGAGTGGTTTGGTTTATTTCCTAGGATGGTTTCCAGAAATAACCGCTCCCGCGGTGCCTATTCTGTTGTTGATTATTTCATGGTCGAGCAGCTGTACATTTACAGGAATGGACACTATTATTTGCTTATAATTCTTTGGGGTCAGGATTTGGGATACAAAGAGAAAAGGAGCCTCTCAAGAGGGAGAAAGTTCAGACACCACCGTGCACCTCAATCTGTTCTGGGAATGAAGAAGAACCTGTTCACAGAGGTTCTCCAAGACACAGTGTTTCCGTATGTCTCAAGCCAATTTACAGAAGAGACACTAGTTAGGTTTTGAAGGGGTGCGTATGTGATGACCCTGTAATATTCTACTTTCATTGCTGACTCTAGAGAAAGCCCTGTGTGGACGTAAGGGTGGTCAGTGCAGACCTGTTACAGAGAAAGAAAAACCAGGAATGACCCAAGCGTCCATTGGTAGAGGAACAGATCAGTGACAGTGTCTATTTGAAGGTAGAAAACCACACAACCGTGAAAATGCGTGAAGTGGGGGATGGGGGTGGCGGGGGCAGGAAGAGCAGTGGAAGGAGGGACATCTCCGCAGGGACAGCGCCTCCAAAACCAGTGCGTGAATGCAGCACCCCCCTCCCGCGGGGCCGGTGCCAGCAGGTGCACTGAGCTCGGAAAGCGGCCCGAGCGTGGTGGGGGACACAGGGCGCTCTCTGCTCAGCCACCTTTCCACCCTCCCTGTAGCTGTTCACTTTAGGCAGCAGGATACTTTGCTCTATTTCTAAATTTATCAGAAATGATTCTTACCATTTTTAACAACCATGGGCTAGCTGGCTGGCACAATTCATGCTGCTACAATGTGGGTTTTACTAAAGTTTGTTCGACAAATGCCACTCCTGTGCTCACCTGGAAACACCTGGGACTCTGCCGATCAATGACAGGGAAGCATCTCTGTCTCCCATAGTTTTACTGGTTTTACTTCATCAGTTTTCATAACAGTAATGCCCCAAGTTCCCTGTAAACTGAACCAATTCTTGATTATTACTCCCTACCAGTGCCCTGGGGACAAAAAGTCAGGTGCGGAGAGGTGGCTTGCAGATGAGGAGGCGGTCACTCCGCCAGGAGAGACGGGTGGACAAGGCGGCTATCGCATGCTGGACCTCACTTTGCACCCTCCTTTGCTTTCTCCAGCCAGATTCTTCCTGGTCCCCATGACTTTGAACTACACTGACCTACGGAATTCTGATTTTAACCCAAGGCCAAGTTTTCAATGACTCCGAGCCCCTAATGGGGAGCAGCTCCCAGTAATTGGGCGCTTTGGCGCAGGGCGAGCCGTGCTCCCTACAGCCTCTCTCGTGTTCCGTCAGTGCACTTGACCTATTGTCATTGTGGTTATCAAACCACAGAGCGATTAAGCCCGCTGTGGGAAAGGAGTCTGCTTTTTCATTGATGAGATCTTTGCATGGGGAGACGGCTAGATTAGGAGAATGTAGTGCAATCATAGCCTCCCTAAGAATCACCAGAAAAAGGAGCTTCTTTTTTTTTTTTACTTAATCCCTAAGGTTCCCTATGGAAAAGCACAAAGTGCCCACAAGACTGCAAGGGCCACGTGGCTGTCACGTCTCGTGTGTGGCCCATGGGCCCCGTTACGCAGCCCCAGGCAGGACCACTGCCACTCGCATGGCAGACGTGTGCCTCGTGGTCATTCTTCACTGAGCGTCAAAACAGGTCCTGCGCGGTGGCCGAGCTAAATGGCTGGCTGACCCCGCTGTCTCCACTGCGGCGCCTTCCCCGGCCCCACGAGTCCAGGGCATACTTGGACTTCTTCACACATCATCATCCTTCGTGCTTCCTGAAGACGTCCTCTGCCTCTGCTCCTCGAGGGGCTTGCTGACACACCAGCCGCGGGACTCTGCAGGCCTCACCTCTCCCCATCTGTAAAGTGGCGGAGCAATTCCTGTCTCGCTGGGGCCTTTGTGAATGCTGCGTAGAATTACGGCACTCGGCAAGGGCTCCAAAACTTCATTCTTTATTCTTCTGTAGCTCCCTGCCAACGAGATCAGCTTCCCACAGACTGGCTTGTCCCTCCAATGACACAGACTCGACGCCCTTCAACCTCACTATGCGGGGGCATTGAGTGCCAGCAAAGGGCAGGACGTGCCTACTGAAACAATATGGGTTTGAAGGAAAGCCGGCACATTTCCCCTGTTCCTGGGAGTTTCCATCCAGGGGAATGGATTCTTAAGAATCACAACAGCTCGAGTCCTCGGGGATGTCCGGGATGTTGCGATGCCCCATTTACACCCCTGCTGCTCCAAATGGCAAGGGAGGTTTCACGGGTAAAGAAACTCTGGCCCCTGGAGGCACAGCCCCCTCCCCAAGTGCAAATCGGTGTGGCTCTCACGCCAGGGTCGTGGACAGCAGGCCCATGGTCTTTCTGAGCACCTGTGGGACCCACTCTAACCAGAGGGAGACATGCGCACCCAGAGAGCTGCTGTCCTCGGAGACCCACGTGAGTTCACCCAGCCTGAGCTCCAGGGCCTGTCCTTCCAGCGTCCAGTCTGCATTCAGCTAGTAACCGTGGAACAGGAACCCCATTCCCACCTCCTGCTTCGTGTGCACCCACCCCGCATACAAATCTTTTGCCAGGAAAGTCATGAAGGGCAGCAAAGCCTCCATCTTCAGGGACAGGCAGGGGACAGTCTCTTACTCCTTCCATCCTGTCCACAGAGCATTTCCTCACAATGTCCTATGTTGATCGCCAGACCAATGGGGACCGTCCATGTCCCTGCCTTCACGGCAGTACCTGAACCTGGACGGAGAGAAAGGCGGGACCACCCCCTGCAGTTCCGACCGCCCCAAAGAGACCACGTTCACATATTGTCTGAAGATAGGGCGCTGGCGGGCTCTGCATGGAGGGATGACGGCTTTGGGGGGCGGGGAGTCCAGGCGCTCTTTTGTAGATGAGCGAGCGGAGACCCTTCGGACTTGCGCAGCTCAGGGGCCGGCGCTGAACGTGGCCCGAGCCGTACACAGAGGAGTTCATGCAGAGGGTAGGCGTGAGCATACAGAGTTACGTACAATGTAACATTACACGGTGTGTTGTTGTTCATTGTAACTTTACAAAATTTGCTGCAAATACCTAGATACAACTGTAAATTTGTATAATTCGATTTTCAATAATGGCTCACAAAACTGAAAATTTTACACGGGCTCTCAGGGACGGGTGGGAGCCGGCCCAGCACAGCACTGTGATTCTGCCCATCTGAGGCTCAGGTGTCTGACAGCTCAGCACTCTGCGACCCTCACTACCTTCACAACCCTTGAAAACACAGAATGTCAGACCTGGTAAGAAGACTAAAGGTGGTGTAGTCAGGGCTCATGTCACAAATGACACACAGGAATCCCCAGAAAGGAAGTGACTTGCCTCAAGTCATAACATCAGCTCCAAACAGAGCTGGCTCGGCGGCATCCCGACCCCACCTAAGATGTGGCACGAAGCTCAGCCGGGGGACAAAGACCAAAGGAACAGTATGGCAGCCCGGGTGAGACGCCAGATCGCACAGCCCACTATGTCAGGGGGCTCGGACAAAGTAAGTACAGCAGAATCAACAGTAACAAGGATGTTAGTCGACTCCACAAAGAGCAATTGGAGAGTTATGGGGCCCTCCTGTCCCTCCCTCCTCCAAACCTTAAGGGTCTGTGACCGTCCCCACGCACCAGGAGGACCAGGACCGGAGGCTGGCTGACTTATCAAAGTGGTGGATTCAGGATTTGACCTCGAGGTTTTCCAAGTTTGTCACCCACACTGGGGAGATTCCCTCAAGCAGGAAAGGCACAGGGGACCCTCCTGGTCTAACCAAGGTCACGAGAAGAGGTCCGTCTCCACACCTCCCACCAGCAGACCGTCCCAGGCTGAGGATAAGCGCCAATCAGATAAACGGGAGAAAGGGTGGGCTCTTCATGGGCTTGTATTCAGAGACACTGGAGCCTCCCAGAAAACGACCGGCTCTGGGATAGGGTGGAATCCTGCCTTGGAAGCCATCCCAACGTCTCCCATTACCAGCACCAGAGAGGTGAGTACGATACCGTGTGACCTCTAACCCGGTCTTGGGGGAGGGCCCGGAAGCTGGCGAGATGCAGAGGCTCCAGCTCACACCCACCCGGAACCAGTGGGAGGGAAAGTGTCCTAAGGCCACGTGAACTTGTCTGTTGTAAAGGAAACAGAGCTGGCGAAGGCAACATAAATGGCCTGAGGGTGTGCTGCGAGGTGCCGCGTGGGGTACAGTCACTTCCACAAGCGAGGCCAAGCGCCCGTGTCCTCCAGGAGTGCACAAAATACCGCCTGCCAGTGACCTCCCCCTGAAGGGGGCTGATACGTGCACGGGGGGCAGGAGAGCTTCCCAGCAGGACCCTCAACCAATTCTTCCATCCAACCAAAGAGAAACTTCTCAAGACAGGGCTTACAAAAACTTCTCCACGAGAAAGGAACTTGCCTATGGATTGGACTATTTGGGGTCACTTAGCCATATTTCTTAACCTAAATTAATGCATCAGCATTCCCACATCTATACATCAGTCTCTTGGGAGGTTTATTAGCTTGAGCTGTGTTGGTTGAAATGGCTGCCTTTAGATGAATCACCTCTGAAGAAAGTGGTACCCTTGAGCTGCTGGAAAGGGTGCTGGATGGTGGTCACCCCACAAGGTGCCCCAGACCCTGGACTCGGTCCACACCACCGCACTCACAGCCCTGTCTCAAAGCCCAAGCACAAGCATCACGCACGAACTGCCCACCTCGTCAACAATGTCCCGGAAAGTAGGCAATGGCTGACACAGCCAGCTGGGGAACGTGGGCAGGTTGCAGCCCACGCCATGCTCTCCTGAGCTGTGGCACATGGGAGCCGTTCTGAGACGGGCAGCGCTGGTACAGGGCCCCACTCAGACCGTCCCAGAAGTCTGACTCTGAGCAGGTTACTTCTCATGTGCTCCTCAATCCCTGCATCTGTAAAATGGGGATAACAGAACCCACCCAAAAGGGTTATGGGAAGAATATAATGAGACCAGGAGCATTACCCACTTGGTTCAATCCACTCCGTTGCTGAATTCTCTTGTCTTCCCTGTAAACTAATGGGGATCGTGAAGCCAACCATCAAAGACGCATCTTCGGGACAAGTCACTAGGGGAGGCGTGTGCTGGGTAACTGCTTCAAGGGGCACGGTTCTCGAGGACGCAGGGAAACAAGGATGGCTAGCATCTCACACTCACGAGGACATGACAAGTGTCAGGTACAGATGGGCATTTTCTTCCCAAACAACAGACCCTCCTGATTCAAAATGAAATATGTAGAGTGAGAAAGAGAAATAAGCTGAACATTCAATGAATGAGACCGAGGGGAACAGAGGTCCTGCAAACCACGCTCCAGGCACGGAGTGAGTGTGGGGGCTCTCTGGGTGCCCCGCTCTGGGTCCGCATCTCCGTGGCAAGCGGCAGACTCAAGACCGAAGCACAGAGAAAGGCTTCCCTGCCACATTGCCTCCGCTCACTCTACACTCTACAGCCAACATACGCACCCCCCAGTGTCCCGTGGACCCTTCCACGAGGCCAATGCCCCACCTCAGTGCCCTCAGGAGCATGCTATCTCTGCATTTGGGAGAGACGAGGCACAAGGGCCTGAACGACAATCAGATGGTGGATTCCCCCGGCTCGGCCCCCAGCCTCTTACAGCCTTCAGCACGTGCAGGTCCCGTCGGTTCCAGAAATCCCTCGTGAGAGCCCTTGGGCGCCTGTGCTCTGCCCATCGGGGCTGTGTTCAGGCAGGGCAGCACCCGCAGGCCCGGCTGGTGCTGGCTGGAGGGGAGGGCAGCTTAGACACGAGGCCACAAGACAGAACCTGGACAGAACTTGGGGTCCTCAAGTGTCCTGGCTCCCAGATCTCTCACGCAATCCAACCCCAGCAGATGGACTCCACCCCAGCCTGATCTCCATCCAAATCCTCAGACGAGCCCCTCAGAAGTCCAAATGGCCTCCAGCCAAATTTAGGTACATTGGGGGCTGGGGGTGGGGGTTAAAAGGCCAGGAAGGAAAGGGAGATGTGAATATTAGTATTTTGTTTCTACTGAGTCCTCATGATCTGTACCTACTGAAAAATATTACAGTAAGAGAGAGTGGGGGTCGAAAACAGCACTTTGCAAATGCTGCAAAGATGTCAGTCAAATCCATTGCTCAGTTACATAGACTGGATGCCATGGGAGGAGTTCACATCCACTCAGGAACCACCCAACCTCTTCCCAGGATCTCATAAAACTCTGTGCCCAAAATGGCCTCTTGGTTCACACCAAAGAATTTGAAGTCCCTTGGCTTACATCCCGGCGCTGCACTGCTGAGGTGTCTGTCCGTCCCCCAAGAGCACTCACACAGGCCATGAGCAAGACGCCCCCATGACGAGGCCATGTACTGCCCCAGGCACTGCATTCACGCTTCCCCACCGGCCCCCAGTCCCTCCCCAAGGTGCACCTGCTCACCTATGTCCCCTCCCGTAGACTCAGTGTGAGAGCCTCACGGGAGCCCTCCGTTGGTCCCAGGAAAAGCCCCTCTTCTGCAAATCACACACCTCACAATTAAAGGGCGTCTGTCTTCTTCCAGCTCTATTACAAAGCTGTCATCATCAAGACAGTATGGTACTGGCACAAAAACAGACACATAGATCAATGGAACAGAATCGAGAGCCCAGAAATGGACCCTCAACTCTATGGTCAGCTAATCTTTGACAAAGCAGGAAAGATTGTTCAATGGAAAAAAGACAGTCTCTTCAACAAATGGTGTTGGGAAAATTGGACAGCCACATGCAGAAGAATGAAACTGGACCATTTCCTTACACCACACACAAAAATAGACTCCAAATGGTTGAAAGACCTAAACGTGAGACAGGAGTCCATCAAAAGCCTAAAGGAGAACACAGGCAGCAACGTCTTCAACCTCAGCTGCAGCAACTTCTTCCTAGAAACATCACCAAAGGCAAGGGAAGCAAGGGCAAAAATGAACTATTGGGATTTCATCAAGATAAAAAGCTTTTGCACAGCAAAAGAAACAGTCCACAAAACCAAAAGACAACTGACAGAATGGGGAAAATATTTGCAAGTGACATATCAGATAAAGGGCTAGTATCCAAAATCTATAAAGAACTTATCAAACTCAACACCCAAAGAACAAATAATCCAATCAAGAAATGGGCAGAAGACATGAACAGACATTTTTCCAAAGAAGACATCCAAATGGCCAACAGACACATGAAAAAGTGCTCAACATCGCTCAGCATCAGGGAAATCCAAATCAAAACCTCAATGAGATACCACCTCACACCAGTCAGAATGGCTAGAATTAACAAGTCAGGGAACGACAGATGTTGGCGGGGATGCGGAGAAAGGGGAACCCTCCTACACTGTTGGTGGGAATGCAAGCTGGTGCAACCACTCTGGAAAACAGTATGGAGGTTCCTCAAACAGTTGAAATTAGAGCTACCGTTCGATCCAGCAATTGCACTACTGGGTATTTACCCCAAGATACAAATGTAGGGATCCGAAGGGGTACGTGCACCCCAATGTTTATAGTAGCAATGTCCACAATAGCCAAACTGTGGAAAGAGCCAAGATGTCCATCGACAGATGAATGGATAAAGAATGTGTGGTATATACACACAATGGAATATTATGCAGCCATCAAAAGGAATGAGATCTTGCCATTTGCAACGACATGATTGGAACTGGAGGGTGTTATGCTGAGCGAAATAAGTCAATCAGAGAAAGACGTGTATCATATGACCTCACTGATATGAGGAATTCTTAATCTCAGGAAACAAACTGAGGGTTGCTGGAGTGGTGTGGGGGGGGGGGGATGGGTTAGCCTGGTGATGGGTATTAAGGAGGGCACGTTCTGCGTGGAGCACTGGGTGTTATGCACAAACAATGAATCATGGAACACTACATCAAGAACTAATGATGTAATGTATGGTGATTAACATAACAATAAAATTTTTTTTAAAAAAAGGGCGTCTGTCTCTAACTCAGCATAGCTGCTGTCCTGAGTTTGGCCGGTGCCTTGTGGACACAGTCAGCAAGGCTCCAGGGTTGCCACGGCCCGCCCCCCAGAGATCCGCCCGGAAGCCGCATCTTCCCCTCTCAGCTAACCAAAGGACAGCAAAATCAAACAACTGTATCGTATTCCGAGGACTCAGCCCAGATGGGTCAGGACGCAGCAGTGTTTTCTTGAGTTATCATAAATGCTCCCGGGAAAGATGCAGCCTGCTTCTGCAGCACATCAATAATCAGCAAACAGCCTCACAGAACTTGCCAAACTCTTCTTGCTGACGTTGCTGAGCACCACATTCGGGGCAGAACTGAGGGGCCGGCAGCCTCACCGCCCATGACCCTGCCCCCTCACAGGACGCCCCGCTCCACATTGTGGTGGGGGAGCTGGACTCTGGGACGGGCAGGGGGGGCTCATGCCATGAGGACCAGCTATGCTGGCGGCGCTGAGTGCCACCCCGAGCGGCCCGCTCTCGTTCTCGTGCGGCCGCAAGAAACCCCCCCAACTGGTGGGCTCACCCGGAACACATGCTTTGCACCCCAGCTCTGACACAGCTAACCGCGAGTCTGCACACGTGGCCCCAGCATCGACACGTGCAACGTGGAATCCGTACGGAAGGGAAAAGAGGCATCCCAATAGGTTGCTTAGATAGCAAGGGGAACATAGTAGGAATTAGTGAATATTAACTGTGATGTCTTTCCCTTCTGTTTTTGTTCAATCCTAACGGCTCTGCCACTTGACATCAGCCACTTCGCCTGCCGCTAACGGACCAGATGTTGTCAACACCACTGATGGTGTGAGTACATCTGGCCACCTTCCAAAGCCACAGAACTCCAGATGGAAGTGTTCCTCAACCAAGCCAACTGCAAGGCATCAACGAAGTCTGCCTCTGAAAGATGTCTTTAGGGGAGACTTGTGCCCCACATTCAGGAAAGGTCACGGCCGCCTCTCCACAGTGGAAGGCATGAAGGTGTTGACTGGAAATGATGTGCTGTGACCAGGAATTGACCATTACCTAAAAGAGCGCAAAGGAGTATTGCCAGTGATAAGCTACACTGCAAAGCTAACCAAACTCACAACCTTTTTTTAAAGGAAGTAACTAAACCTAGCCCTAAGAGTCGTCCGGCTACAAGACCACCCCAGGAGAATAATCTGCTGATAGTGTTGGGCTTGCCAAGGGGTTCACAGCCACAACTCAAACCCCACGGAAGTGGTGACAGTAATCCTGTGGTGATCAGCAGCAACTATTACACCTGACGATTGGTCCCCATTCTTCTCATCCAGGTCTAAGGAGGTTTGTTGTAGGCATCCAACCTCATCACCACCAAGTACCCCCACGTGAGCTGGAACTCACCAGCCTCCTCCTTGTCCATAGACGGGGCAGCAGCCGTGCAATTTCAATCCTTGCTCCCTCTACGCAGCAACCAAAAATGTCATTTAATCTTATTGACTGGGCCATTCAGCACCCAGTACCATGTGACACCCCCTGGTCTCCCCCACCTGCCAGAGCCCTCCCCAAGAGTCTCACCCACCACTGCCAGCTGATGGAGAACAAAATGCATAAAAGGGTATTACTACTGAAATCGTGAGCCTACGACGCCATGTGTTTATTTTGGCGGGGGGGTGTTCGGTTTCTTGGAGATCTTCCCGTATGAATGTATGTAGAACTGCTCCATACTTTTCACACCTTCAGAGAATATTCCAAAAAATAAATGAACTGTGAATTATTTATCTAATTCCCTCTTTGTGGAATTTTTAGATTGTTTGAATCTTTTACTATTCCAAACAATGCAATGAATATCCATGTACACTATTTCACACATGCTTAAATGTGTGTATGTGATAAATTCCTGTACATAGACTGGCTGGGTCAAAAAATATGCAGACTTATAGTTTACTGTAACTACAACAGATGAGGGGGCTTCCTGTTTCTCTATATTCTCGTCAAACCATTGTATTACCAAAGTTTTGGTCTTTGTGCATGTAATAGGTGAAAAAAAATCTCAGCATAATTTTAATGTATTTCTCTAATTATGAGTGAGGTTGAGTATCTTTTAAAATGTCTAAGATCCATTTGTGTTTTCTTAGCTGTAAACTATTCATATACATTTTTCTTTGGGGTTGTTAAATATTTTATAACTTATGGGGAACCTGGGTGGCTCAGTTGGTTAAGCGTCTGCCTTCGGCTCAGGTCATGATCCCAGGGTTCTGGGATCGAATCCCACATCGGGCTCCCTGCTCCGCGGGAAGCCTGCTTCTCCCTCTCCCACTCCCCCTGCTTGTGTTCCCTCTCTCACTGTGTCTCTCTTTGTCAAATAAATAAATAAATAAATCTTTAAAAAAATATTTTTTAACTTATGTATACATGATCACATATTAAGAAAATTAGCCTTGTGTCTGTGATATAAATTACATATATTTTCCCCAACTTGTCATTTGTCTTTTGATTTTGTTATGTTATAGTTGTCATTAAAAAATTGTTTGATTTTAAGGTAGTTGAATTACTTAATCTACTTTTTATACCTTGTAGGTTTGGTTTTACACTTAAAAAGACCTTCCCCATTCCAAGATTCAGGGGTGGAAATACTAATTCTATGTTGAACACCTTCATAGTTTTGTGTTAATCTTTGGTCCAGCTGATATTTATTTTGAAAGAAGGTATGAGATAGATCCTATTTTTTTTGTTTTTACTAATTTTTAAATTTTATTTTATTATGTTATGTTAGTCACCATACAATACATTATTAGTTTTTGATGTAGTGATCCACGATCCATTGTTTTCATATAACACCTAGTGCTCCATGCAGTACATGCCCTAGGTCCTGTTTTATTAATTTATTTTTGAAAGAGCATTACCCAGTGTCCCTATGCCATGTATTGGGCCATTGATCTTTACCATATAATAAACTGCAGTGTGTATTTAGACTATTTCTGGACTCTTTCTTTCATGCACTAACATCTTTTACCACCTATCTGTCCAGTATTACACAAGCACCTCGCAACATTACCATTTAAAGTCTAGCAGTGCCGGCTTGCACTAAGTTTTCCACCTGTTCCTCACTATTCTTGCTAATTTTTCAATATAACCTTGGAATCACCTAATAGATTCCTGTGGGATTGCTACTAAACTAAATTCATAGGTTAGTTTAGGGAAAAGTGATTCCTTATGATGAGTCTTTCCAAGCAGGCTTGGAACTTTCCAAGTTCTTTTTTTTTTTTCTGGATCCCACACTATGTTTTACATTTCCAGACAGATAGGACTTGAACATGTGAAGTGTATCTCTTGGTATTTTTTTAACTGTTGCAATTGCAAATGGCCTCTTTCCTCCAGTAATTCTAAATGGATATTTCTGGTATTAATTTCTATATACGTAACATCCAGCCACCTCACAAAATTCTCTTATTTGTCACAACTTTTCAATTTATTCCCTTGGATTTATTAAGTAAATAATTGTATTTCTGAAAATAATGATGACTTTGATTCTTTCTAATTTTTAGGACGCATAACTTGCTCTCCTCTGACTGTATTACCCAGCACGTCCAGCAGAGTATCAGAAAGCAGTGATGTCAATGGTTATCCCGGGTTGACTTTTTTCCTGCCTTGAATGGGATGCTCCTGCATTTTCCCATCACACACGATGCCATGTAGTTGAACATATGTGTTGTAGCGCCACGGAAATGTGTATCTGATGCTGCAAAAAAAAAAAAAGAAAGAAACAGAATCATGAAAGTGTCTTTTAATCACATATAGGTGCTGAGTATTAACAAGTGCTTCTCACATCTATGTAAATTTTTATTAATGTAGTAAACACTGTTAACAAATACACTAATAGTGAATTTGGGATTCCTGAAATAAGCCCCATCGTATAAGTTACACAATTCTTTTCCCTCCATCACCGTACTGTGTTCTCTAGAGTTCTACTCAGGACAGATGTTGTTCTTTTAACCAAGCTCACAGCTGAGGCTTTCTTTTTTCCTGCTATTGTCGTCTGATTTTGCTATCAGTTTTTAATCCATCGAGAGAATTTGGAAGTCTATTCCCACACAGACACAACTTCAGTGTCCTTGCCGACACCTATTTCTTAAAGGTTCACTGGTTTCCTGTGAGATCAGGCCTGGCATACCTGCCCTATTTCTGTATGTTTCTCTATTACTTGGTCCATTTATATTCTATAAATTCTGGACTCAGTGATGTTAAAAATATCCTTGTACTTTCAATATTTTCATTTAGTCCATCTACAAATAGAGATGCACGGTATATGCATAGTCTTGGCTCCATTATCACATCTCATGATGCTCTCTGCCGTTACTGCCTTTTCCTCTTTGACTACATATCCTGGGTTTGCTTTGTTTTCTGTGTGTTTCCATATGCAGAAAGATTTGCACTTTTAGCTATTACATGTTTGACAAAAAACTTATGTGATATATTTATTGCTTTTAGGCAGTTTTTATTGGCCCTTACCATAAGCAAGAATGAAATTAGGGCATTTCTACTCTTCAATGCCTTCCCAATGCATCACCACCCCCTTATAACTGGTTGTACTTGATCATTTTTTTTTTTTTAGAATTTAGCCTATTGTCTTGAAATAGAATCTACATGTACATGCATTCATGTTGGTCACTGCTCATCTTCAGGGAAGCTCAATCCATAGACTACAACAGTTTAAATATACCTATGCTTCGACTACTTCTATATTTTTATACTCCAAGTTATAAAAGACCATGGAACCCAAGTTCTGCTACTAATTCTCATCTTCCCTTCCTCCGTCTACTCCTGAATTTCGCTATACGATGTCCACATATTTAGATTTTGTAACATTTACCTTCTGTCCCATACCCAACAGTGCCCAGTGCCATGTCCCTGTCAATCTGCCAGTCATATGGATTCTGTACCCAATGACTGTCTTCTACATTTGTCTATTAGCTAGAATTCATCATAGCTAACTTTAAAATAGATCATGAAACTGTATTAATTTAGTTACTGAAATTCAAAATATTTGTCTCTTGTCTTCCCACTTGAATAATAGTTTGAGTACAAACTTATTGATTCATATTTTTTCCTCTTCTGAGGGCACTGTAGTCATTGCCCAGCTGTGTTCTAGTGTAGACTTTTGCCTCAGAGATGTCTGAAATGATTTTTCCTGGTGGGTGTTTTTGGCTGGGAGACCCAGACATTATTTCTTTGTCTTTGAAATCCAATAACATTATCAGAGTCGGTTCCTATCTTGATTGTTCTATGTTGTTTTATACCATGAAAATCTAAAACTTCAAGGCTTCTTTTTATTCTTGGGGGAAAAAATGATTCTGTTTTATAACATAATTTATTATATCATCTTTCTCATTGAAAGTCATTTATGCATATTTTATACCTTATTTCCCATCTGCCATAGCTGTGATTTCCATCTACTCCTTTAACATTGTCTTCATGTTCATTTCGTCTTGCTTTCTCTCCCGCTTCTGCCCTGTGCATCCTTTCTAGGACCCGGCAGTGTCCCGTCTAATTTATGCTCCTTCTAATGTGGACTTTGTTTTTGTGATGTTTTTCCTTCCCCACTTCCTTCATGAGCTCTGTCAGTTTTGGCTTTATCTCTTCCTTTGTCTTATTGTACTGCCTCTTAGATCCACTACTTCTTCTTTGACCTCTTGTTTTGTGGAAGTGATTGCTTCAGAAAATATGTATCTGTTTTTTAAGCTATAAAAATATATTTTGTCACAATTTCTATCTGCCCTATGACAGCATTCTTTTTAATTTATTGGGGTATGATCGACATGTAAAAATCTGTAGGTATTGAAGGTATACCTCTTGCTTCTCACAGATCAGCAACTAATGGGCTGCTCAGGATTTAGGGGCTCTCCCACTCTGGCTTACCAACCAACAGCTTACTGCCAGTGGGGTCTGTCTGTGTAAGGCCATGTTCAGCCCCACCTTCTGTGCCTCTTCAAGTCCATCTTAGTCAAGACCCGCTCCAACCCTCCACCCATTTCTGATTGTTCCAAACTCATTGCCCTGCAGGGTGAACCGAGCTCTGTGGGCTGTCGGGGACCTGGAGCTGTGCCTATCCTCTTGGGGCGGCTTGCATCATTCCGGTTTTATCCTCATAGCGTTTGGCAGCCCTTCCCCACAGATTACTCCTCGGGGTTACAGATGTCTCCCAACCTCACAGAAGACAACATTTGTACTTCTGTTTCTCAATATCTTGGTTGTTTTGTGTATTTTCTCAGGGGAAAGAGAAATACGCTATCTGCATGTCATCTTACGGGGTCCTGGAGTCTTCGACATGTCTCTTGATGTTCCATAGTCGTAGATAACCTGTGAATCATTCACAGGAGCTATAGCATCCTGCCTCGTCTGGCCCCATACATGTTAGCCAGAGCCCTTCCAGATACTAGCAGGCCTATTCCCATTCTTCACCCATTTTTCCTACCAAGGATAACTAAGAGGAAAATAAAAGAGAAAACTAGGAGGTGTAGAGGTAAAGAGAAGCTTTAGCAGAAGACCTTGGAACAGATGAAAATAGTGTATCTTTGTAAAGGGGACAGCTGAAAAGTGGGCGAGGGAAGAGACCCAACCCTTGGCAAAACTAAAACTAAAGAACCGTGTTGTGGGCTCAGGATGGAAAGAGTTCAAGGAATAGTCCAGGGCACATAAGACTTGTTCCTTAGCTACACTGGCCTGAGACATGAATAAAGTTTACCCAGTATTTTTCCTATTGAATACCTGAAGTCCTGTACATTTCCAACCACAATGATATCAAGAGGAGACAACATTTATCACACAAGTGAACGTTTAAACTACTGAACTCAAAAGAATGGAATCCCCCGGTGACTGTCGAAGCTCCAGCCCCTGGTTTATTTACACCCGGAGAGGTTAAGTGCACAGAACATAGGCTCCAGAGGCTGCCTGGTGCCCTCAGCCCTCCTTGGGTCGGGGCCAGGCTGTGGGCAGAGGTGGGGGATCGTGACCGATGAGGTCCTGCTTGCTGCATGGGGCACTGAGAGGGACGTGGCTATTGCTTTCACTGCTCCTTGACACCATAGTTCACCAACAGAGGACACCCAACCGGTTTGTTTAAAGCCATGGTCAGAGGAGTCCGTTAGTCCATTCGGTTTCCACGCAGGAGACACAGACTATGCTAACTGTTTCAGACAAGAGATTAAGATCTGGGCTTGGGAGGGCTGAGACTTCATCAGGTCACATATAGTCTGGCTTGAGATCACATTGAAAAATCAATTTAAACTGAACAGAAAAGCATGTCCACAATGCTGGAAGAAACAGAAACAAATTACAATTTCTCTTTGGAAGCCATCTCTGCCTGGCAGGCCCCTCCTCTCTCAGAGCTTTCCCACCATCTTGGCAACTGGGCTTCGAAGTTTGGCAGTCACAGATTCTCCTTTCTTTTTGCTATTATTAATCTTTCATTGTGTAGCATTAGTGCACAATATGACTGACACCCTAGCTGTGTTCTACAATCAGTTTCCGAGTGACCATGTTAATAACACTGATATTAGCCATGTTCATCTGAGTATTATGCTCCAGTAACTGCCTGACTCGATATAGTGTTTATAATTAAAGGGTCTGGATCTCAATAATGCAGGAACATGGTATCCTAAGGTAAGAATGCAAAGATATATTTCTTATCCCCAATACCCGCACTGCCTTTGAAACTCAGTTAAATAACATTTTACTATTTTGAATACTATTGAATAAAACATTTTATTTTCCCCCCTGAAAAAAGTTTACAAAGCCCAGTTGAGTGGTTGATATACAGGATATGAACCTAATAAATATTACCTGAAATTGATTATACTGAGTCCCTTGGGAGGAATAAGAGAATAATTGTTAATGCATTATTAGCTACTGGCAAAATAGTATATTTTACATTTTACCACACAGATTCTATATCCTCATTCACATGGTTATATTGCATTGTTTCTCTGCCAGCTTCATAGTTATTATCAAGGGCTTTCCATTAGTATTACCCTGAATTACAAAGGGAAATTCATAATATTTCTAAAGTGAAGATTATATAAGATGCTTTCTAGCTGGGAAAGATAGTGGCTGTGTGATATACGTCCACCAAGTGTCCACTGATTCAAAATATGCTTTGAAGCATATTTTGTCTTTAAATATTTCTCTTCTAAGGAAATAGTGATTTTAAATACGATTTCTGACATTTGCTAATCTTTCACAGATATTTGTGTGCAGGGAATTTTATTTTCTAAATATAACTCACAAAGACTAGCAGGTAAGTGTGCAGAAAACTGTCTCTAATAAACAGGGGGCACAATGCCATCCTCTAGTCAGGTTTATGGGCTGAGCAACAGATGGATGAACTCACACGGGAAAAAGAGAACGCAGGGCGTCACACGTGGTGTCAGGGCGTGCCTGGGGCCCCGGGCCCGGCCCCACCGCTGGCCTCCCCACTGAGGCTGCCGGCCCCCAGGGGCTGACTGGCCGGCCTGCCCACAGAAGGCAGGGTCTAGGCAGCTGTCAGCACGCTGGCCTGGGGAGGGCAACTAGGGCAAAGCCCAGGATCCTGGATGTTCTTGAGCTCTGCCTCCTTTGCTGTGATCACGTGTCATCCTGCTCCAGCTAAGCCACCTCTGGCAGCCACACTGGGTCTCAGAAACTGAAGCCTTCGTATGAAAAATAGGGTCCCAGGACCCTGAAATGCAGAGACACCCCCCCAGCAGCAGCCACTCCCCTGCCTGCAGGTACCTGGAAACCCCTGTGGTATTTGCCTCCCGCTGAGCAGGGCTGTGTCACAGTCTTGGTTCAGAAACCAAGCAGGGTGGCACGCTCCTTCCCAGCGCCGTGGAAATGCGTGCTCTCGGGCCCCTCCCTGCCCCAGCTCTGAATCCACAGCTAGACTCGTCATGAGCAACCTAGGTCTGAAGACGGCTCTAGACCACTGAGAAGGACTCCTGACCCTCAGACAGGAATGTCCGCATAGCACTGTGCCAACCACTGCCCACCACCCAGTTCATAAAGTATTCACTGTCACCACACTGACTAGGTGTCTAGATGCTTTGTGGGCACTTTCCTGACTCCCAACAAAAACTCAGGAGGTACCTGCCCTCTTGAGACTCATTTTCCAGACACAGCACCGGGCCTTGAGCAGCCAGGACTGCAGGGCCTGGATGGGTGGCAGGGCCAGTGGTAGACACTCCAGGACCTAACAGCAAAGCCTGGCTGTGGCCACAAGCGAGAGGGGCTGTGCTGCGTGCCTCTTCTCCAGGGCTGTCCTCACCTGGTATCTATTGGCCATTATCTTGTGCCATCCTCACCTGGTACCCACGGTCATCAGCCGGTGCCAACAGTCATCACCCAGTGCCCAGTGGTCATCACCTGGACCCACGGTCATCACCTGGTACTCAAGGTCATCACCTGGTACTCACAGTCATCACCCGGTGCCAACGGTCATCACCTGGACCCACCATCCTCACCTGGTACCCACGGTCATCACCTGGTACTCACAGTCCTCACCCAGTGCCCAGTGGTCATCACCTGGACCCATGGTCATCACCTGGTACCCACAGTCATCACCTGGTACCCATAGTCATCACCCGGTGCTCACAGTCTTCACCCGGTGCCCAGTGGTCATCACCTGGACCCACGGTCCTCACCCAGGGCCCAGTGGTCATCACCCGGTACCCACGGTCATCACCTGGTGCCCAGTGGTCATCACCTGGACCCACAGTGATTACCTGGTACCCATGGTCATCACCCAGTGCTCACAGTCATCACCCAGTGCCCAGTGGTCATCACCTGGGCCCATGGTCCTCACCCAGGGCCCAGTGGTCATCACCCGGTACCCACAGTCATCACCTGGTGCCCAGTGGTCATCATCTGGACCCACGGTCATCACCTGGACCCACCATCATCACCCGGTACCCACAGTCATTACCCGGTGCCCAGTGGTCATCACCTGGACCCATGGTCATCAGCTGGTACCCACAGTCCTCACCCAGTACCTACTGGTCATCAGCCGGTGCCCAGTGGTCATCACCTGGGCCAACGGTCATCACCCGGTACCCATGGTCATCACCCGGTGCCCAGTGGTCATCACCTGGTACCCACCATCATCACCTGGTACCTACAGTCATCACCTTGTACTCATGGTCATCACCCGGTGCCTAGTGATCCTCACCTGGTACCCACCGTCATCACCTGGTGCCTAGTGGTCATCACCTGGACCCACGGTCATCATCTGGTACCCACAGTCATCAACCCGGTGCCTAGAGGTCATCACCTGGTGCCTAGATCGTCGGTGCTCCAGGAACTGAAGGCTCACAACCTTGGAATCTTCCCCCAGGAATATTTTTCAGGATGGAGTTTTGTTAGCATATACTGAAAATTTTTAAAACAAAAAGCCCAGCTTGCTGTGAGCACCTTTTGTGAACATTGTTTGAGCAGAGTCCAAATATATTTTATTTAAAACCCCAAATTCCATGCATTTTACAAATTACTTTTTGTTGTTGTTGATGTGTGTGCTCTTTTTTTTTTATTTTGGTAATTCTTAAGCATGTGGTTCCCTCTATAGGGTTTTTCTAAATCTTGGTCCCTTCAGCTGCCAGAAATTAAAACAAAAAGACTGTATGACTCTCTTGTTCTGACTCCTGAGGTTTCAAAAAGGCAACTACTGTTAACTGCAAATTACACTGAATAACTCACTTGGTGTGGGTTTTTCACTCAATTCTAATTATTAATAATTACCCTAAAGTTTTGGAGCTGGGTGTAAAAAGAAATTTCTTGTTCTGCAAACCAAAAGACTATGTCCTCTTCCTTCTTACCCCCAGTGAAACTTACTGAGGGAGAGGAAGGGGAGGGAACACTGAATCCCTTGTTTTATGAAATAAATATATTCATGGGCTAATGTGCCAACTATATCTTATTTTTAATGAACCAGAAGAATTAACAGGACCCCAGCAGTAAACCCTGTATTATTTGTAAATAATCATCCTTTCATTTCCCTGAAGGTTTTTAGTCATATTTTTGTGTATTGGGTTTTAGTAAAGTAGGACAACTCCATAATTAAACAAGAATATAATTTAGCAGGTGTATAGTTTCATTTCGCAAACAGAGGCCTGGTACAGAGGTCCAAGATGCAGACTGACGCTTTCGCAGACTGATGCTTTCACAGACTTCAAGAGTGAGCGGCTCCAGAGACATGTCAACAGCTGCAGTGTCTGCATTTAGGAAGAAGGTCCAAGAAACCTCCCTCTTGAGGCTGGGGGCACATTCGCCTCGTGTGGAGCCACGGGAGTGCCTGCCACAGCGGGCGCCGCATGCCACGCCTGCACCACCAAGCACCCCGCAGGACACACGGCTGCACTGAGGTCCAGAAACTCAGGGCGCAGACACGTCCATTAAGAAGTAGACTCCTCTAGTTTCAGATTTTGATTCTATAAAAATATAAACAAGATAGAAATAAAGCCTGATGCAGAATATTTGGTTTTCAAAATTGCTTTTCCAAAAGAGAAAAAAAAAAGATCGGTGTGTATTGATGGAGTATTGACGAAGTTTACAGATTTTGGTTCTTTGCTTCACGACAGTTTCTTTCCTCCTCTTCTTCTTCTTTGAGTCGAATGATCTGAAACAGGTAAGGGGGGGGACCCAAGTCGTCCCTCACAGCTCAGTCACAGCACCTGGAAAGGAATGGCCAAGAGTGGCTGCCGTGTTGCCATGACGATGACAATAACACCAAAGAGCGTCCTGTTTTGAGGTCCTGGTGGGGACACCTGGCAGCGAAGTCACCTCCGAAGGCCTGATCCTCAGGTGGGAAGCTGTCCGCCGGGTCATGCTGCCTCCTGGAAGCTATTTCAGGGATGCACAATGAAAATCAATCATGCCTCTGACCAGTAGAATCAGAATTTATGGAACTGGTGGGAGAGCACACTGACAGAGTGCTGTAAGAACCCAGCGGGAAGGGTGGACGCGGGGCTCACGCCTCTCGGCCCCTCCCACTGCTGCAGAACTGTATGTAATTGACTTACAATTTTTCCCCTAATATAATTCTTTATGAAACCTGCCTTGAGCAATGGATCCATGATTGTTCACCGAGGGTTGTGCCTCATTTGTTCCTGTAGATTGTGCCTAATTAACGTTAACTTGTCTGTACATAAAAAGGACAATAGGCTGTCCTTTCCAATTTAATTCCGACAATTTAATCGAATCTGTATTCTTTCAAAAATAATTAGATCATTTACACTTCATTAACATGTAATGTAATGTTGAGACATTCATCATAATGATTTCTTATTTTTCTTGTGCAATATTATCTCCTCTAATGAAACTGTTAACACCATGCATGCCTTAATTAGCTGTATCATATCACTGACAATTTCTGAATAAAGCCACATTTTTACAGATGAAATTGAATCATCTCAGTAGGTATATTTTCTGCAGGATCTGTTCTTTGCTTGTTGGAAAACACCTTCCCGCCACCCGCTCGCAGTGCAGCAGGCACCATCATGGCGGCTCCTCGAGGGCCTGGTTCCAAGGAGGGGCCCACACTTGCCCCACGGCCACAGCAGAGCCTCCACGCAGCGTGACGCGTGACCTCGTGGGGCTCCACATACACGTGGACCAGGAGGACGTGGCCATCAGGCAGCAGGCCTCACGCTCCAGCTTAGAGAGAGCTGAGAAGTAAGCCCATTGAAGATAGACGTGGGACAAAGAGGTGAATCTGTGGCCCCACCTGCCTCAGGCGGGCAGGAATAAAGGCGCTTGCCAGGCGGCAGCTGTCCCTCACCACGAGTGTCGTTATAGTGCATGCAGCAGTATCTTCAGACATAGGGACAAGCCATCGATGGAAGGGTCCCCCCGATCCTGGCTGAGCTCTCACCTGGGACCCGTCCAACAGCACAGGGGAGTGTGTGGGAGGGGCCCACAGGTATCCGAGCAGGCAGGGTCTGCTAGAGACGAAGCAGCCAGTTCAGAAAGGAGGAGGGGGAGGAAGAGAGAGCCTCCCTCCCAAGGAGCAGTAGCCGTGGTGAAACGGGGAGGCCACTCTTCTAGAGCCCCCAAGTGTATCCGCAGACCATGCTTCCCTTGTCCCCAGCAGCCCGACAGGAAGAGGGCCCTCCAGACTCCTGCTCAACCCCCAGCTTCCATGCTCTCTCCCGTGAGACCTCGTCCAAGCCCAGAGCTTGAACTGCCTCTGTGCTGATGACCCACACACATCTTCCAAGACCCCCTCTGAAGCACTTACTGTCGGACCTCCCAATGCCTATCCCACTGCGTCTCCTGCTGGACAGCACGACCATCCCAGGATCCCGGCAGGGGGCCCAGGGTCACTGGTGACTCTCCCCTCCTGCCCACCCTCAGCCAGCCGCCAGGCCCCATGAGGCCAGCCCCGCCCTCCTGTCTCTCTGACCACTGTGCCACGCCCTGCTCCAGTGAGCGTCCATCCACATGCTAGTGGACTAAATTCCTCCACTACCATGGGGCTGTCAGCAGCTCCCCACGCCCTTCAGGATAAAGTTTAACCCCTGATATAGGCCCCTGCCCACCTCTAGCTCATCCACGTAAACACTGCTCCTTGCCTCCATGCCTTCACGATGCCGTTCCTTCTGCCTAAAATGCTTGTCTCCAAGTTACTCACCCAACTCCTACTCATCCTTCAAAACATAGCTTAAATTGTGCCTTCTCCAGAAAGCTCTTCCCAACCTCAAGTCTAATTCAGATGGTGCCATATTTCTCCAAAATAAGGAATCAGTGAATTCTCCATATAAAATGCGCTTTCTGAACTCACTTTTTTCTCATGAATCGGTAAGAAGGTGGCAGCACTACGCAGAGGACGTAGTGTAAGTCCCTGTCCTGCCTGCTACCACCTGTCGAGGTGCATCATTTAGCCTGAGTGCTGGGGTTTTACACGTGAATGGTCTTACAATATCTGTCCCCTGGGCTCATGAGGCTCAACGGGGTTAGCTATTCTGAGAGCCCTTTGTAGACTTAGTAGCATCCCCTACAAATGAGAGTTGATATCTCAGTAGCATAAGCATCAGTATCCAACGAATATTCACTGGGCACCAACGGTCCTGTGAGGATCTGTGGACCCATCACCACGAAGTCCTAAGTGCAAGAGTATGAAGAAGCATAAGAAGACTGACACGCCCATCGATCTGACTTACAGGACGTCCAATCTTCCACACATCGTAAAGTCCCCAGATCAAGACACAGGCTCCTAGACACACATATTCTTCTAGCTCATTCTTCCAGCAGAAGTGTAGCTGCACAAGGCCGCTCAGGGCAGGATAGAGACACGCAATTTGCCTCTGTGTGATCCAATGACCCGTGTGTAGGGAGCCACACACAAATCGTGTTCTGGTGGCAAAGCCACAAAACCTGGTGGCCCTCCCTCTGCTGCTGCCCACTCGGCTCACACAGAGCCCAGAACCAAAGGGCAGGAGGGAACCCGTGAGCCACTAGAGATCATCTGTGTACGCGCTATCTTTACTGCGCTAGAAATGGTATGAAAGAGGAAATGAGTGCATCCATGCAAACCTGGGTCTGTGGGCAGCAGCAGTCCACGCAAGGTGCAGCTCTTGTCCGGAGACATGAATTCCATCTTCATCAAGCAGATGATTTAGAAGCACAAAAATTAGCAACCCCCAAGACAATGTGATCATTGCAAATACATCTCCTGGGTCCAGAGAAACGCACTGTCCCTGTAGGGAGGGCGCATGAACACACTACAACCCCACCGGCTCATTCCCTGGCTCCTGGAGCTCTTGGCTCTGGGGGTGGGGGGCGGCTGGCCACGTTGAAGGGGGAGACATGTTGGACATGGCGGGTTCGGGGCACCACAGCTCACGAGTGGCTCTGGTTGCTGCTTTTGAGTCTACGCGCTCCCTAATCTCGGTGGACTCTTTCTCCTGCCCACCATTTAACACACAAAGGCCATGAGGAGATTTCTGTCTGGGCAAAGAAAACAGGGCGGGTGCAGTGGGACGCCTCCCATGCCATTTCCCTGCGCATGAGGAGCAAGCTGGGGGAGCATGGGACAGTGTGCAGAGGTAGACAAACACCGCCCTCAAACGCGGAGCCTTTTGGAAGCAGTGCAGAGTAATTGTCCTGCAAAACATTTGGAGGAGCCAGGCTACTAATTAGCCGCTAGTGCATCAATTAGTTATAATAGCTGTAATAATACACAGACAATGGTGTGAAGTTATGTGCCACTTGCTGGGCCTCGCTTTCCGTTCGGTGAGCTTTTCCTTCTTTAAGCTTTTCTTTGAAGATTTAAGTTAATAATTTATCCCTAATGAATTTGGTCTTTCTGTTTCTCCAGTATGTAGGGCATTTCAATGGCTGGAAGAAACAATGCTATTAGCACAATTTTGCTTTGAAGCAAACTTTCAACATTAAGAACAATATTTTCAAATGAATGTTTCTGTTCTCAATTTCCAGAGATGTCTTGATAAATTTAGCTAGTTTGGCAAAGTCAGTGGAAAAAGCCAGTGTGGGCCAAAATTACACAATATTTTTTTTTGGTTGGTGATTTGACAGTTCATGAAAATTTGGTTCATCTTCTGTAAGATACCTAAGCATATGCCACACATTCATAATCTATGAATAAAAGTAATCACGATAGAGGAAAATTGTTTATAAGCCCAACTTCTTCCTCCTTTTTTTTCTGATAAGAGAAAATGATACATAGAAGTAAATCTATTTGCTGAAACAAATTCCAAGTAGTAAAAGCCCTTCCAAGACACATCTCCAGCTGTCCCGCCCTAGACAGATGTTCTCATAAACAAAGAACTGCGAGCCACACCAGCCACACGGGCTGCCTCCCCTCCTCCCAGGGCTGGATCGGCAGCAGCTCTCTTCCCGCCACTGCAGGTCCCTGGCCCTGCGCCCTCAGCGCCTGCAGAGCCCTCTGCTCTGCACCTTCCTTCCCCTCTGATGAGACGCCGTGTGAAGGCAGCCCCTGCCTTCCAGCACCCACTCTTCATGCTCTCGGCAGCCAGACAACAAACCCACTCTCACGTCTCGTGCAGGAGCAGGCTTGCCGCGAGGATCGGCCAGCTGTCGTGTGGCAGGCGGGTGTCCACATCCAGAAAAAAATTTATATGGTGGTTTTAAAATACTTTTATTACCTAATTATTTCCTTTGAGAAGCAGTGTCTAAAACAATGATGTGCTAACGGGGTCAAAGCGCTTGGGTATTTTGAAGCTTAGTGACAGCAGGACCTGTATGTCCCCACTCTGAGGTTCCCCCAAACTTTAGATTTCACAGACCTATACGGCTCCACGTTCCAACTTGATAAGTACACCTATGTAAGCAAAATAAATGCATCCCAGGCATCAAAGGGCTTTTTTGTGTTTTTGATTTTTTACTTGGATTTGGAAATCATTACAGCCTCACGGAAAGTGGTGGAGAGCACAGAGAGCTCTTCATCCAGCTTCCCCCAATGGCCATGGCATTTTCCCTAGCTTTACTGACACAGAAAAATACCAACAAGGGAGGATTCTTCCAATCTCCAAGTTTCTTTTTTTCACTTATTCCTTTTACTAATGATTCATTAGACAGTTTTCCAAGCACCTTCCTTGACCGAGTCTCAGTTCTAAGCATTATTTCAGAGAAGGAAGTACAGTGGTGAGTAAGACCCGGGTCCCGCCGTCGGGTGGCTGGGAATCCAGGAGAGATGGCATCAGAGAGTCACTCAGCTACCAGGCTGAGCAGCCCTGAGGGGCATGGAGATGCACAGGAGACACAGCTGGTGACGGTGATGCTGACGGCTTCCAAGGGGAGCCCCAGGGCCCGCGAACAGAGCAGGCTTTCGGAATCAATGATTATGGGAAGGATGTTGCCGGATATAACTGAATAATCAAAGGCATAGACATACGAGAAAGGAAAAAGAGCACGTTTAGGAAATCATGCTCACATGACCTCAGCGGGCACGGGGCGCCCCTCCCAGGCCAGTGGGAGAGAATGCACCAAAGACCAGATTGGCGTCTCCCACTCCAGGCTCTGGAGAGGGGTGTTCTTCACAAACAGTCCGGGGTCACCAAAGTTTCTGACCGGGAGGGTAGAGAGAACACAGCAAGAGCCTTGGCAATGAAGGGCCGCTCAGGAGCTCCTGCTCCATCTGTGGTGAGAAGGCATCCATGGCAGAGGCCTGGGGCTGCAGCAGAGGACCCTGACTCCACATGCCCCTGGCAACTGAGGCCCGCGGGCTCTGAGGGTGGCTCCTCTGGGCGCTCCTCCCGGCATGAATGTCCCTACGCAGTACTAAACGTTTGGGCGACGTGGATATGGCTGTTTAACAGACAAGCACTATCTGCTGTAGGCTTTTGTCAGACATGAGTCTCCATGCACACGATTTTCTTCCTACTGGAAGGAGCGGCGCCCCGTGGTGTGGCCGGGGCACACCCCACTTTTAGTGTTAAGTGAGTCGATGTCAGTGAAGGAAGGGAGTATTCACCCAAAACCACAACACAAGGAAAACAGTGTTAGTATTTGTTTATTGGGGTCGTACAGTTTTGAGAACTTACTATATTCACCTTCGTGATATTCTGAATTTTTTTTCTAATTTTCTAAACAATGCACATTATTCGTGTATAAGCAACTTGAAGGGAAGGGGTGTGGGCCTTCAGAGGAGAAGAAAACAATTCAGGGAACAAGTGCACAGGGACGGGGAAGATCCGGAGCACATTTGGTCCTCTGCCGGGGGCCTCCCTGTCTTCTTTGGAAGAGGAGAAATCCAGCATCGGCCAGAGGGTTTGCTGGGCCTACTGTGCGGAGGAGCTTAACCTCGGACAGAGGACAGGCACTGAGAGGTCAGTGTGGGCGGGCCTGGCCTGCGCGAGGCTCAGGGTCCCCACACGTGCACTCTCCCAGGATAGGCCGCGGGCCCCTAGCAGCAGCCCCGCTGTGCCAGGGGCCCCGGCTTCTCCTCTCCACCTTCTGTGGTGTCCTTACCTTCTCTTCAGGATGCGGGCCTCCAATCAGAGCTGCTCGCGGGCAGGTGCTGGTGGGCCAGGGCCCAGGCCTCGAGGACAGGTGCTCCGCGAGCACCGGGGTGGGGAACTGGTGCCCCAGGAATGGGGGCGTGGGGCGCAGGCGTGGCAGTGAGCGAGCCTCACAGCGGGGCGGCAGCTCCGCGACTCTGGAGCGGCCCCCGGGCGGCACCGGCCCACCACTAAGCCCCTTGCCTGCAGACCTGCACAGAGCACAAGCCAGCAGCCCCTGCTGCCGGCTTCCCCCGCAAGTCGTGGATGCACCGTCAGGAAGCAGGGGTGAGGCCAGCGTCCGACAGAGGGCCCTAGGGGCCCCACAGAGGGCCCACCCACCAGCTTGCTCCCAGGGACTCTCCAAGAAGCCTTCCTCAGGAGCGCAAAGACTCTGGAAGGAAATAAGATCGAAAGGAGGAAAACAAATTCTTTCAAGTGTATCATTTAAACCTGATGATAAAGAAATATCTTGGGATGTGATGGGCTTGGTGAAATGAAACACCTGCGACCTCTGAACCTAGGATCCGGTGACGCATGACCTATGAACCCGTGACCTGGGAACCTGGGACCTCTGGCCCTGGCTGCCTGCATACAGGCTCAGCAGTTGACCCTAGTGCGTCCAGCCCCGCCTTTCTGTGAGCTGAGTGCAGAGGACATCCTGGCTGTGGGCTGGGCCGGCAGCTGGCAGGCCCTGCAAGTCGGGGGTCCCCAGCTCAGTGCCCCTTGTGCCCTCTGCCTGCATAGCTGGGCGGTGGTCCCAGCCCTCTGCCCACCGTGCTGGCCAGCTTGTGCTCCAGGGTACAGGTGTGGCCAGCCTCGCCTGCATCAGGAGTTGCTTCTGGGGGCGCGCCCTCCAGAACCTGGGACTCAGGCACGGCTGGATGCAGGTGCAGTGCTTCCTGTTCTCTCCCTGGGCCCCTCCCCTGAGACCCAGGTTACTAAGGTAACCCACACCCTTAGTCCGGTCATCCCTCCCCCATCTGGGGTCATCACGGGGGGAGAACCTTGGAAAACCAGTTTTCTGTTTTCCAAAATGGGGAGAGAGCAAAGCTGCGAGCCGCTGACGGCAGGGAGGCCCTGCCCTGCCCGCGCCACCCGCTCGGTGCGCCAGGAGGAGCCAACGGCGCAGGTTCCCGTCTGAACAGGACCCAGGGCGGCTGAGCTGGCTGCCGGCGGACAGGGCTATGCGGCCGTTTCCACACTTTGCTGAGTGCAGAGCATTGATTCTATGTTTGATGTGAAAAGAAATTAAAGCTGTGGTCTCATTAGATAAACCGGTTTTGGTGAAAGATCACAGGGAGACGCTCACCCCTTTTGTGTGACGCTGAATGGCCCCAGCAGGCAGCTCCTTGCACACAATTGATTTCAAGCAGAGTTTTGTCTGAAAGATGCTTCTAGATTATGGCAAGAAAGCATTCTATAATCCTCCTGCCAATGTCGTTATGTTTAACAGACATGCGACTCTTATCACTGATGGATAACGCTTGACTCCGAGCATATTTCAGCCCGAGGAACGTCGAGGCTCGCCTCCTAGCGCAGCTGACCCCAGGCTCTGCTTGTTTGCTAAGTGTGCGCCATGTTGGCTGGTAAATTCGTAAGGGAGGCCGTATGGGCAGGCTGTTATGGATTTGCTATCTTAGCCTGAAGTGTTTGCTGCTGATTATGTGATTAAATCAATAATAATTTCTGCTTGGATCCTGCTTCTCCTGACTCCTCTTCTGGCCCAGGGTGTGGAGCCAAGCAGCGAGCTCCAGCCCGAAGCCTGAAGGGCTCTGTCACAGAGAAGATGCCAAGGGTATGGCAGGTGGCTTCCACATCTCTTTAGAAAGCAAAATATTTTATCAGCTCTCCAGGTAAATAAGCACGCAGGCCCCTGCCGTGACGGGAACGTGGCAGGCAGGGGAGGGGGCTGCGTTTAATCGATGTGACTGTTTGCTCTGGCTTTACCTGAGGTCGCGCAGACCCTTCGTCCATATTAAGCAGATAACCCTCCGCTCAGTGCAGGGGTTCACATTAAACAGGCGTGGGGTTCACTCCTGCAGCGGGGGTGTCTGCCACCCCGGCGGTTCCGGCAGCGCGGAGGGCGCGGGTCCTGCTCAGCAGCATGGGCCGGGCCCAGGGGTGCACACGGTTCCCTTTTGTGACCTTCCTGGATCCAGACTGTCGCAGCAGCATTCTCCCGTTTTACTGCAGACAGCTCCAAACATGCTGTTTGTTGTCTCTCACAGTCAGTCCGCAGCATGTGGGCTGACCCTGGGCCGGAGGGCAGGGAGAGCCTGTCCCTTCCTCCAGCAGCACCCCAAGCGCCCGGGGGCTGGAAGAGCTTTCCTGTGCTGGCGATGCTTGTGCTACTCTGGCCTCAGCGGGAAAATCTGGGACAAGTCAACCTCCCAGTGGAAATCGCGGGGACACCCACAGACCCTTAAAACTCAGAACATCTGGTCGGTCACCTTCTCCATCTGGGTAAACAGACCTCTGTTAATAACGCCGTGTTAGAGACCCAGCAGAGGCGAAGGTGGTTCTGACGGTTATAGGATGGCGCAGCAGTCCTGGGAACGGCGCGCATGCCCCGGACAACAACTGGGCTGGTCCAGTCCTTTAAACAACAAACCGCTTGTAGTGACGTTAAATATTACTTAAAAAAAAAAAAAAAAAAGGAAGACAGCCCCAGGGATTGTGTTCATCAGTTTGTTTGTAAAAGGCAACTTTCCTGAGGTTCTTGCATTGAGAGCCAATTCAGTATTTATTAGGCATATGCAGTTGTAATTGTAATTACTATTTATCTATTGGGAATTGGGCTTTAAAAAAAAAAAAAAAGCATTATTTTGTGGGAAGAGGGCGCCAGGGGAGAGAGACAGATCTCTGCATTCCCAGACCCGGCTGAATCCCCACTTAGGTGACCCGCGGAGCCGCTCCTCAGCCACGGTGGGGTCAGGTGTCCGCACCTGCCTTGCTGGACAGAGCTTTCCTGCAGGCGGGTGGGCCTGACAGCTGGGCTCCTGCCCTCCTCTGTGGGCAGATTTCCATCCCCTGGGCAGGGTCCTGGGACAGCAGCCCCTGCACGTGCACCCGCAGCACCCTGACGCTGCCTTCGCACGCTGGGCAGAGACCAGAGGAGAGCCACTTTGTGAAACCTAAAAGCAGGGGAACGCTTCGTAGGGGTGCAACGCTGCAGACAGAACCAAATCCCGAAATGCCAAGGAGCCCCCAGGCCAACTTGACCTCCTCCTGTGCTCGCGGCAGATGGGCACTGCCCACACGGCACCCCCCTGCACAGTGCTCAGCCAGCTTCCCGCTGGGCAAACCTGCACAAACCCACCACCTGTTCCACCGTCTACAAGGTTCACACCGAGACGCACACGCTTGCCCAGGCTTTTGGGCAGCTGAAGGTTTACCGCAGAACACAAATAAACAAAACAAAACTCCAGCCCTCGGGGGACAAACCTGGGTTAGAACGAGCTGGAGTGGAAGAGCCCAGGTCCTGCTGTGGCAGAGCAAGTGTGGGGGCCCAGGGTGTGCACACTCCCTACCCCCTAGAATGCCCCCCTCCCCATGCACACCCTGCCCCCTGTAGCCCTCCCCCCACCCCATACACGCTCCACCCCCTGCACGACCTCACACCCTCTGCACAGGACCCTGGCGCAAGCGCCCCCAACACACACATACCTCAGAGGCCCTCTACCCCCGGCGCATGCACCGCACCAGGCACCCACCGCCAACCCGCCCGCTGTGCACACACACCCCCAGCGCAGGGCAGTCACGCCAGCCTCCCACACTGGGTGACATCGTGGAGGAAGCTGGCTACCAGGCCCTGCGGGGCCACCCACTGTCCCTCGGGACGATTACCTTCACAAACATGCCTCTCTGCTTTCCACAGAACAGGCTTTGTCCTTTATTTTTAGCTCGTGACTGTCCTCAGGGCACAGAAGGGCAGCTGGTCCGAGGCCTTCGCTCTTTTCTTCCCTCCTTACTCTGTCTGCCGTCCATGTTTTGGGGCTGGGCAGATACTGATGTAGGAAGATGAACTTCATTCATCTCTGCAAACCCGGGGCTGCCTCCCTGCAGCGCTGGGTGCTTCAGGCTCACTCCTGGGGGCACATCCAGATCAAAGTTCACGTCGGCCAATTCACTCAGTGTTTTCCTATTTTAGAATGCATTCAAGTTGGACTTGGGACACGTCACCACCCTTGCGTTTGTGTTCTCAGAGCTGGACACACTTTCCCCAAGATGGGAGGGTGGGAGCAAGTCCGTAGTCAGAACAGGAGGTGGCCTCAGAGGGTCAGGGGAGAGTCCTGCAGTGACACGTGCCTCCCCCGGGACCCACCTCCAAGCCCCACCACTAAGGCGCCGGAGCGCGAGCCCCTGCCCTGGGACAGGGGGTCACGGGACCAGCCTCACATCGTTTTGGAGGGCATTACCTGCAGGAGCGTGGGAGCATAGAGAGGGAGGGCGGACTCGGTTTGTTAAATCACAGCCCACCTAAAACCCCTCGTCATCTGAACTAGCTCTGGTATAAGAACTGCAGTCTAATTTTTAAAACATTTTCAGAGAAAAGGAGCTTGTCATCATTAATTATTATTCAGGCAAATAAAGCATCCCATTGGAATTAGCACACAATATGTGTGTATAAAACACTTCATTCTCTCTGTACCCCCCCATAATTTTGTCCAGACTTTTTATTGTTAAGCAGAAACATTTTTACTTCAATGATACACTTAGAAATTTCTAATCCTCAATGACTTGATGTGAATTCTGAACTAAAATCCAACTTGGTAAGAGTTTTTCCATTTCCACACACATCAGATCTTTTTAAAAAGCTATTTAAACCTTGTGGCTCAACACACATCAGAAACGTGAATCCTCTGTCCGGCTGTTGTCAAAGCTGCATCCCAAACCCTCCCCCTGGGCTGACAGTGGGGAGCTCTCTTGGAGCGCGTGAGTGTCCGACCCCGCTGGGGAGGGGGTGACATGAGGGTGTTCAGACACAGCACGCTCCTCTGGCGTGGACCCGTGGTGGCCGCGCTCCGACGCCTACAGCCCCTGGAGCAGATCTCGGGAGCCGCACACGCGGACGGTGACGGGAGGACCTCCAGCCCCAACTAGCCCGTCCTCAGGGCTTTCCATGTTGGCAAGCGGCAGGGACTTTTCTGGGTTCTAGACCCCCGTTCTCTGCTCCCTGTGCTCCTGGCAGGACCCGAGGCCACACACTCGCCCTGTCCCCGAGAAGAAGTTCAAGGTGTGATGAGCCAGAGCCAGACCCCTGAGCAATTAAGGAAACAGCCTTTTTTTTTCCAGTAAAATTTGTTGGATTTAATCCAAGGTGAGTGAGGCTGGAACCGACACCCAAGCTACATTTACCATGTAAACGGTGGGAGAACGTCTCTGCTCCAACGGGGGAATCTCTTTAAAGACTTTAGTGTCACCTTCTTGAATGTTCGCAGTGATTGGGGATCTTGCCAAGGGCTGCACATTTGCAAACTCCCAGCTTCCTAGTGAAATTTAATGCCCGGGGCTTATGAACAAAATCTCGCAAATACCTTCACAGCCCACTTGGGCACTCAGAGCCACCTGCCCCTTGTGTGCATGTAACTTAAACTGGACAGGGCCTGGCATGTCGAATTACTTCCATTGTGCATTTACAGAAACGACTCCTCGCTGGGGTGTCTTATGTCCTGTCCGGAGAGAAGAAAAAATAAAAGAGATAAGGCAGGAACGCGCCTGCCCTGAGGGAGGGCACCTCCCAGCCTGTAAGCCGCCCGGATTCGTGCCCAGGCAGGGTTTATAGCCAGATGGCAAAGACGCTCACAGGGGATGTTACATTTATGTCCATGGAGTCCCATGACCAGTTACCCTCCTGCAATCAGCGGTGACTTCAGTCCCGAGGGAGTCACACCCCAGCCCGAGCAGAGGAAGCGGCCTCTCCACCTGTAAAATGAAGCTGGGCCATGTGTACCTTCAGCCACACCAAGTGCGTTTGCACAGACTGGTGGGTGCCATGCCCACGGCATTTGCAGAACACTGCCCCTCGGCTCCCTTGGCCCCCTGAGGCGGCCCACTAACCTGTGGGCAGAGAACTCGGGTCCCAGAGGAACAAGTCCCCCACAGGAGCCACGGGACACGGGAAGTTCATTTTGCAGAATGCAGCTGTGTCATTCTGTGTCCTGGGGGCGGGGGGAGGGGAGTGGAGAAGAGTCCTGAGGGTAGGTGAGTGCGGAGAAACACGTAAGATTTATTTATCTCTGTTTCCAACCAGACACATCTGCAGAATTCAGGGCCTGGGGACTAGAAGCTCCAGTGAGCACTTACCTGGAGATCAGCCTGCACCTGCCGCCCAGTGGGACCCCCACGCTCTCCAGAGGGTACTGATCAATGTCGGACAGCAGGGCACATGCCGCATTGTCATCCGCCCCATCTCATGTGACAGTCACTGGAGGGAGCGTGCTCAGCTCTCCAGGGACAGTGCTGCCCAGAGGAAGTGGCAAGGGACCCTCACCCACAGCCCCCCACCCACTCTGGGGACCAGGGAAGGACAGACGGACTTCAGGGAAAGTCAGAAAGAAGAGAAGAGCTTCTAGGGCCCAAGTGTAACCAGCTGGGTCAGGGCAGCCGGCTGCCGTCCAAGGGGACTGATCCACGGCCCAGCCGAATGGTCGCAGGGCATCTTCGGGGAGAGGTGGTGGAGACCAGGTCGAAGCCCAAGGTGAGGTGAGATCTTGAAGGGCCTGCCTGGACCCCGGGGCCACCTGGTTGCCCAGCCCAGACCTCTAGGGGCCACAGCAGGGCATCGTATGGATCTGGGACCCTGAAGGCAAGAACACCCGGGGTCCCTGGTGGAGCGTGCAGGAAGCTGGTGCCCACCCAGCCGCCGAGAGCCTCTGTTCGGGACAGCAGCTGCTAAGAGGAAGGAGTCCACTGCACACGGATACTGTCCTTCCCCAAGGGAGGCGTCCCCGGGAGAACATTTGGGAGAGAAGCGGGGAGGGCCCTGTCCTGACTCTGCCCTAGGGTCCCCTGGGCTCCTGTCACTCATGAAGGTGCTGGGACCCTCACTCAGGGCACTTCTTGGGGGTCCCAGCCAGAACTGTGGCCACCTGCCTCACACCCTCCAGCGGCCGGCCCCCTCTCTCCACAACATCCCCTGACAACATGGTACAGGTTTTACCACAAGATGCAGAAAACAAAAAAAATTGCAGTATAGGAGGGGGCGTCCTGACTGTCCAGAACAACGCTGTAATGGGGCTCCCCCTCCACCTGACTCCACCAGCCCAGGGCGCACCCTGCACCTCTGCTCTGGGACTCCCCTCTCCCTGGGTAGTGCTCACCCCTACCCTGGGCCGTCCTCCCTCCCGCTGTGCTCCATCCCTGCCCCCGCCCCCCGCCCCCCAGTGCTCCATCCCTGCCCCCGCCCCCCCGCCCGCCTGTGCTCCCTGCAAAGAGTGAATTTACACTTAACGTGTAAATGTAATTATCCACCATCTCTGTGTAAGCACCAATAGGAGCAAAAATGAGGATATTCTCTAGGTAGTGAGTATCTGCTCCCAGCAACAATTATCTAAAAAATAACTAAAAAGAAAAAAGAATTCTCTCATGAAAAATTCAACTGATAACTTGGAACTTTTTTACCATAGATGTAAATCGGGCTGGAGTGTGTGTACAGGTGGGCCGGGGCGCTGCTGTGGTGGGACGTGGGGGAGCCCAGCATACCCCCCCACCCCAGCCCAAGTGCATCCCCACACATCTCAGGACGGCGGCACAAGGAAGGGGCGTCGCTGGGTGCTCCCTGCGTCTGCCGCAAAGCAGGTACACCACGGTCAGATGAAATAAGTAAGACAAACAAGCCCCTTCACTCTCTCGGGGCGCGGTTTGCACAACGTCGAAATCTACATCCGTATTAGATTTTCCCCGGCACACAGGCTCTGGTGTGATGCCGTTTAAAAGCCAGAACATATACCGTTTGGCAATTTTGTCGCTCCAGGTATAATAATAAAAAAATTCCATTATTGCATGTCCTTTGGTTAAGTCTCCATCAAAGTCCTCAAATTCAAAGCTACCAGCTCCACAATCAGTAACTACAGCCCAGAATTAGTGATCCCATTTTTTTTTCTTAGAGTTAATTGAAACTGATGTGTTTTGAAATCATGGTGGGGGTTTCTCAAGAAAAGTGCTATGTGTTATTCAACCGGCAAGCACGAAACAGGCCAAAGTCAGCAAGGTTCATGCCCCAGGAGTAGTCCCCATTGGCACCACCCGGCCCAGCACTGCAGGCTCTCCCAGTGGATAAATATTTAAATTATATGTATGTCAATGTACAGAGCAACCTGAAAGAAACCTGTTCTTTTTCCTTCTGTCATCTGGCTGTGAATTGTGAATAACACCGTAGGTCAGCGAGGACGCCCTTTCGTAAATCACAGAGCTAACTGACCTGTTAGGTTATAGCTTCTCTTCTTCTGCTCCCTAAGACTAATTTTTCCAGGCATCGTAGGGGTATTTCCAATTAACAGCAATATAGTTTTGGATCACAGCTTTGCAAAGGTTCAATGCTAAGAAGTAAATATTGGAATACACAGCGGCAATAATTCATAAGCCACAGGAAGGAAAGTGCATGCTTGTCCTCTGGGCTGGTTGGAGCTGGTTGCATTTTATAGGAGCCCATACCAGCTACACTCCATCAGTTTCTCACAATGATCATAAAATTCCTTTTCATTTAATTCTCATTTGATCCACCCCTTTCATTGCTTCCAGAGTTTATTCAGGACACGTGAAGCACATCTGCGCTGTGGGCTCCACCAGGAAGTGCCTCCAAACCCATCCTTGCCCCGGGACTTGAGCAGAGTGGAACCATACTCCAGCCTGTTAACGTGAGTCTGCTCATCGGGACCGTTGCCAGGTCACATTTCCAGCCCCGCGCAGGTGAACAGAAGGTGCTAGGCGAGCACCACAGCCGATTCGGGTGCGTGTTTCCGGGACAACCCAACATGCCCAGAGGGCGGCGTAGGATGGAGGGCTCATGCGTGCCCATATTTGGGGCACCACCAGAGAGATGCTCCTGGCCCCATAAGCAGATCCGGGTACACTCCGAGGACAAGGACCCACTGCTGGAATCAGCAGCTGCTAGGGACGTCACCGGACCTGACTCACCACGTGCTCGGCAGATGCTTCTGGGGTCCAGGACCAGATCCAGAACCCACAAACTAAATCGATTCCTCAAATCCTTGTCTCCACCTTTTTAAAAATTCTTCAGTCTTTCGGGGCACCTGGATGGCTCAGTCGGTTAAGCATCTGATTCCTGTTTTCGACTCCAGTCATGGTCCCGGGGTCGTGGGATCAAGTCCCGAGTAGGGCTCTGTGCTCAGCGGGTAGTCTGCCTCTCCCTCTGGCTCTGCCCGTTTTCCCTGCTCATGTGCTCTCTCTCTCTGTCTCTCTGTCTCTCTGTCTCTCTGTCTCTCTGTCTCTTGGTCTCTCTCAAATAAATTTTAACAACTTTTTAAAAAATTCTTCAGTCTTTCTACAAAGTGGTGGTTTGTCTCCCCCTCTTCACGGGTAAGGTTGAGATCAGAGTGTGTAACAAGGCAGGTGGACAGCGGCCTAAGCGGAGCAGGGAGGCTACCTGTCCACACATGCATCGCTCAGGCCAGACGCATGCCAGGTCCTCTCCTTGCTGAGCCTCAAGCCCCACTCTCGACACAGGTGCAATGAGGAAACCACACTTTGCTTTACGAAAGGACCAGAGTTCGTGGGGCCTTTTAGAGAGCAGGAGAGCTGGAAGCTGGAGGGACAGGGCCATGGGAGGTCCATCCCACTGCCAGGCTTCAGCACACATGTGCTGGGACACGGGCCCTCGACGCTGCCGTTGGGGTGGCTCGCCGTCGGCAATGACCTTTGCTCCTACAAGGTTGGTCACTGTGGTCAACTCAGAACGGATCCTTTCTAGGGTATCTCTGAGCAAAACTATACAATTGGATGCATTTTTTTAAAATAAATAAACCTTATAGTTAATTTTTAAATTTAACCATCAAACCTTACTTTCCAACCAATGTCAACTAAAAATTTAATGGTTTTTTTATGTTTTGGGACAAGAAGAGGAGGTGCCTCTGTCCTCTGCCACAACACGTGTGTTTGGTATGAAGGCCCGCCCACAACCCAGGGCCCCCGAACACCTTTCTCCCCAACACTGAGCACATTGAAGGACCAACAAGACCTAACTGCTCTGTGGGAGTGGCCAAGCTTTCTGGAAAGTTCCAGACAATCATGCCCCTCTGGAAACACTTCTTGAGTAAGCAAGCTGACACACACACACACCCACCCAGGACCGCCAAGTGTGCAAGGGACACAGAGGCATAGAGGCATCTGGAGAGGTTTGCAGTCTGAAACCCACCTCTGCTCCTGTCCAGGGAGAGCTGCTGGCTCCCCTCACTCCTGCCCCGGGGCTTCTGGAAAGATCCAAGAGAAGAAAGGAGCCCAACTATGGGAAAGGGCCGGGTGTCCCCACATTTGTGCCGCCAACCAAGAGAGGCCTCCTCCAGCCCCAAGTCAGGCACTTCCTTACACACAAGCTGCTTCGTATGGACTGTAAAGGGAATGTCACTAATTTTTTAAAATCATTATTTGCCCAGTGATCTGAAATAGGTAAATAACATTTGTCTTATAAAGCCCATAATTACAGTGTGTGCTTGTGCACTGAGCCATAGCAAACAGGGACTCCAGTGTTTTCGATGGCGAATCTGCATCCCTGGGAGTAACGAATTCACAAAACAACTGCAGATTTAGGAGAGTTTTCATGCGGCGGGCGTGGGGCTATTTGTGTTCAGCATTTTGAGTGAATTAGTGAATCCCAATGAGTAACCACCACTCGCTTTAGGAATACTCAGGTAAGTGCCTCTAGGTATTTATATTTATGACAAAACCATTGCACGTAATACTGACCTTGGTTGAAGTCCAAAAATTTTTCTTCTCAATATAAATGACCAGCAAACTAGGGAACCATGTTTTGCGGTTCACGTAAACTTTCCACAAGTTATCAACACAGTATCTCAGCCTCTGATTTAATTTTCGGTTTGCTTTGGGTTTGGATTTTTAATTATCACACCAAACCAGCTTGTATGGAAAAATCTGACCCATTTTCACTGTTTTGATAAAATGCTGGTGATGGAAGTATACATTATTGAAGCTAGTCCCATTTTTACCAGAGTCCCACCCCCGAGCATTTCAAGAGTCCAACACCTTGACCAGACCTCTGGAGGTCCCAAGACCCAGTCAGTTCTCACAGAGCAGTTGTAAGCGTGCCCTAAGCTGTGCAGAAGCTTCCAGAAGGGGTTCATCCCCCTTGGGACAATTCCCACACAAAGACTCCGCCCTCATATGCAGACTTGCGCATGAGTTGGCCTTTCGTTTTTGAGGAGCAAGTCACCCATTTTGAACCCAGAAAGGAAGGCCTGGTGAGGATGACCTCAGACCACCCAGTTTTTCCCAAGCCTGCCCGGTAGGACTGCGGCTTCCAAGCTGTCCATCTGAGGTACCTGCCCTCAGCTGGGCTTCTCTCCAATGTTACTCCCTCGGATGGACAAGGACGTACCTCACAGCCTTCCCCAGGCCAGTGCTGCGCCTCTCCGACGCGCCCAGCCAAGCCCGACCGCCGGCGGGGCCCAGCCCACAGCTGGGACCAGATGAGCATCAGGGTGCGTTGGCCAGGCCAGGCCTCCACGTCCTCCTGAGTGACCGTGGTGTCGCCGAGGACTGCGGCCATGTCTCCCAGCATCTCCCGCGAAGCAGCACCCGGCCTGGCGCTCGGGCCTCCCCGAAGCCCACTCCCGAGCGAGCGGCTGCTCCCGGCCCCGTGGCAGAGCAGGGCCCCACGCCCTTCCAACCCTTGGAGCAGAAGATCCCAAACCTGCTCTGCTCGCGACCCCTCACGGCTCCCCAGGCCAGAGAAATACGAAACATCCGTGTACCGAGAAGCAGGTCCAAACCAGAGAACCCATGTTCATGTCCTGTCAACTAGGAGCCACTGGGAAAAAACCATACACGTCACTGTAGAGAAAAATAGCTGTTCTTTCCTTCTTAACTGCAATCACCTGCTGTGGATGTGTGTGTGTGTTGGGCCCCTGCCAGCCTCTCAGACCTCAGAGCCCCCAGGCTCCCCCTCACCCCCCGTGCTGCAACAGCCACGGGAGACCCACCCGCAGAATGTGGTGTCCTGCGATCCCCCCAACGTGGTCCACACGAGGGTGCAGGCGGCCTGGACTCCAGAGAAGGAGGCACACTCAGCTCACCTTTCTGCAGTTTCTCCCAAAAGCAGCCGTGCAGGCGTGCGCCCATGTGATGCCAAACATGGAGAACAGACTCCCCTAAGCCCTCCTTCCCACGTAAATAACCAGGGCCCTGCACACGCTGCAGGCATGTGGCAGGCCTGGCGTGGGGCCCAGAGGCCCTGGCCAGAGTGTGTGCGGGCCAGCCGTTGACCACGGAGCCTGCAGTGTTCAGCATGCGACCCAGCTCCTGTGGTGTGGCCGGACCCAAAGGGCAGAATGTGCTTGACAGCGACAGGCTGAGCTTAGAACCGGTCACCAGGGGACATCTTGCTGCTGTGCTGGATGCCACGGGCCCCGGTAGACACGCAGAGTTTTGGCAATCTCCGTGAGCGCGAGCACAGCGCTCGAGCGGTGGGTTACTGGATGACAGGCAGATGTTCCGAAGGCTGGGAGAGGATTCGTGTTCACGGGACCTCCGGGCAGGGATGGCATCACCCGGCGGACCGGGCCCCATCCGCTGTACTGGCATTTTTCATCAGACTCGGTGGGCTTGCCTTCCTGCTGTAGAAAGTCCTTCTGCCAGAGAATGTCGTTTAGCTTTGGGACCGAGACGCTGTAGTTACCGCACAGGTTGTGCAGATTTGTGGGGCGCTGTTGTGTGCCGACCACCAAGAATTCAAACGTGGTAAGCGGTCCTGCCCTCGACAGCTCACAGTTAGAGCATTTTACGGTTGGGTGTCAGCATTCCTTGCTGCCCCCAAAGGCCCTAAAACAAAAGTGCAAAGTTCAGCACACATCTTCTGTCTCTAGCTTCATGTTCCCGCACTTCTCGCCTCCTCAGACCAGTAAGGGTCAGAGAACTCAGGAGTGGCCGCGGGCCTCCGCCCTGTACCCCTGCCCCGCGCTGCAGGCCTCCTTCCCGGCGGACAGAGGCATCCCCGCCTTTTCCAGGGTTCCAACAACAACAGCTGGGGATCTGCGGGGGGCAGGTGGGCCACTTAAAGTGCCCGCCGCAGGATGGCGGGGTTGGTGCCAAGGCTGGAGGGGCATCCATAGCGTCCATGCGTCCATGCCCATGCCTTCCTGGAGAAGCCAGTGGACCGACCAGGAGACAGTCCCGGGGGCTTCGGGTCGGCCAGGGGCTGGGACGCCGCCATGCAGCTTCCTCACCAGCCTGGTCCAGACCTCGGAGTCCAGCCACCAAACGGCTCTGGAACAAGAGTCTCATCAGTCCTACCCCATCCATGTGATCCAACCTGCTTTCTGCACAAAGTGATGGAATTAACAAAACACGGTGAAGCCCCCCAGTGCGCCGAGCGCTGGGCTGAGGGTTGTTTATCCCGCAGGTGAAGCATGCAAGTGATGCTCAGCACGGTCCAGTCACATAACACAGAAAGCTTGTGACCAGGGTGTCCGCCTCCACACCAACAAGCTGTAACATGCGTGAACTTTCTGAAAGGTTGTCACGCGGTTTCAAATCCCTTGCACACAGGTTGTGAAGAATTCACAGAAGAAGGAATACGTGTGGCCAAAGTACATTTTTTTAAATTCACCTTTGCTAATAACTTAAAAACACAAATTAAAACAACAATGAAATGTCATTTTTTCCTTCTGAATTAGCAAAGATTGTTTAAAATGGTGGTAATTGATAGGAACTAGGATTTGGTGATCAGACACTCTTCTACCTGCCCCTATGGTTACAAATGGGTCAACCTTTCTGGGAAGGCATGCGAAAATGCATATCAAGGGCCTTAATAACACTCTTACCCTCTGAGCCTGAAATTCCACGTGCAGTGTTCCCTCTCAAGGAAACAATCAGAAGCGTAGACAAAGGTTTATGTACAAGATCTTCACAGTCATGACAATATCCTACATTTAGGAAGAGCAAAACTTTATGTTAACTATGCTACGTGCACACCCCAGAATCAGGGGTGTGCCTACACCTGCTCATCCACGGTCCCTTCAGAAAAAGAGAAAAAGCCCCAATTTGTCATGACTGACAATTTCTGTGGTGTAAATTCTCCCCTCGTGGCCAGTATCGAGCTCCCAACAGGACATCAGTAAACAGTGGTGGAGAAGACGTGCAAGTGGGCGCTCTCTCCTGCCGCCGCAGACCAGTGCCCGCTCGCCTGGGGTCATGTACTCCGGAAAGTCATTCTCGGGAGGAGCGTTTGGCAACACACAAAGATGTTTGCGGTAAGTGGGGTGTGGAGAACCAGGACACAGTGCGTTCCTTGGACTGGACTCCACTTTATAAATCATACATCTGACATCTGACCTACTACTACGGACACGGTCGGTTCAGATGGTGACCCGTAGGCAAACGGCACACATCGTAGCGTAGCTGTCTCGGGATGATATAATAATGGGAGAGTCCTTACCTTTTTTAGACATCTCCCTAATTTCCAACTTTTCTAAAATGTGCTTGCACTATTGTTAATTCAAAAAACAAAACGAAGTTCTTTTTTAAATGATTGAGGCGGTAGATGGTCTTTATCAATGTTCCAAGAAGTTCCTCCAGTAAAGTTCAAAGCGATGTGAGACCCTATATCCATTTTGATTTTACTCTCTACAGCTCAGTCCCCCTCAAAGAATGAATCTCCCATCACATGTGTGTTTTCCCCTAAATGCTCCAACAACAGCAGTTTCCAATGAAATTGCTGATATCACAAAAGACAAGTACTGTTCCAGAAAGAGAGAAAGAAAGGATTCGGAAACAGGAGAGTGGACCTCCGTGCTACTTGGGGGCCCCTCCCTGCCCAGCAGCCGGCTCCAGGACCGAGAGTCCTCGGAGCACCTGGGGCAGGCGCTTCCCTTTGTCTGTGTTCGGTTTCAAATGGGCTTTGTCAGAATGCTGTTGTGAAAGAGAGATATTTGTCAAGAATAGCTAAAAATGAAGCAGAAAAACTATAGGCTTGCATTTCTGGGGGGACACTCCCAATTAGAAAGTACTCTTTCCCATGGACAGACTATGAGGCCATATGTGATTTTTTTTAAATGTTTGCACCACTGTGGATGAGGCCCACATTTTGTTCAGGGACGAAGATGTGTATTTTAACTTTAAGAAAGAACTTCCAAAGACAAACCTTGACCCACATTCTTTAGGAAATTCAGAAGCTGGAGTAACTATGGCCTTCACGTTGGAAACAAAGACGTGTGCCTCGCTGTGGGCTGGCTCCCGCCCTGACTGATATTTGACGTTGTTTTGACCATCAAGATAAAACTTGTGTAACTGCTACTTCCTGGCTCTCGAGTCCAATAAACATTTATGACTTCCTACCCCTGTGTAACTGAAGACAAAAACAGCCTAGGATTTTATTAAAGAAAGAGCTCAAAGTTGTAATTTCTGTTCATACCATCTTTTGGTTCCTTCCCTCACCTAATGGGTACTCACACTGTCTCTTAGATCCATGCACATCCTGGGCTCTGTGCCTGTGTGTGTGTGAATCATGCATGTGTGGATATAGATGCATATGGATGTGGGTGTGTGCACATGTGGGTACACGTGTGTACAGAGATGTGTGTGCACATATGTACATGCATGTGCATATGTGCCATGTGCATGTGTGTGTGCATATACATGTGTGGCTGTAGGTTGTGTGTATACATGTGTGTATATGCCTAGACAAGCATGTGTGTGCATATACATGTGTAGATGTTGGTGTGTGCATGTGTATACGTGTGTGTGCATGTGTGTACATATGTGTGGGGGTGTAGGTGTGCATATACATAGGCATGATTGTGTGTATATATACGTGTAGATGTAAGCATGTACGTGTGTGGGGAGGGAGAGTGGCAGGGGAAGAACAGCCACTGTTAGTGTTCTTCTGTCTCTCTTCCTGTGTCTACCCAGGGGGCTTCGGTCTCTCTCATTGAATGTAATCCTTTGTCCAGCATCAGCCTGTCCTCTCCCCAGTCCCGTTGCCACATCACCTGCTGTTCCCCTGAGGCTCCCACCTCAGAAAATGGGGCCCCCATCAAGCAGAGCCTACTGCTGCCCCTGACCTCTGTCATGGCCCACACCATGCCCTGCAAGCCCACTATGTCCAGGCTGGTGCTCCGGGGTGCACACACCACAGAAGCCTCCTAACTGGCCTCCCCAAGCCCACTCTGGCCTCCCGCACACAGCCCGGCTGTGATCTTTTCAAGCTACCGACCCGATTACGCCACCTTTGCCATGACCTGGCAATGGCTTCAAGTGCCCTCACAGGAACATCCCCGCCCTGCTGTGGGGTGAGACCCGCACCATCTGGCCTGTTCCTCACTCCTGGGCCTCTCCTGCCCCAACCCCACCTTCCCACAGTGTGGACCCTTCAGGGCCTGACGTGCACACACCCCGACTGACACCAGCATGGGCTGGTCCTTTGCCCCTCTGTGCCTTTGTCACACCCAGACACCCTTCCAGTCACCTCTTTGGCTAAGCCCTCTTGTCTGCCTGTCCGTGCTCCCAGAGTGCACTGGGCCCCCTCCATGCAGGCTTTCACGGGTGTGAATAAGCACAGGTGGCCTGAGGGGCCTGCACTGGGCATCTGGCTCTCCATCCCAATAGCCGGCTTCACGAAATGTCAGCGCAAAAAGCACAGGCAGATGGAGCATGAACTGGGAAAGATGGAGAAGACAGGAGCCACCAGGAGGGCTGTGAGCATCGTCGCGTGGAGCACAGTCAACGTTCGAACGCACGTACATCTCCATCACATTCAGGTGGCACCGTCAGTGGGTTCTTCTGTGCTGTAGGTCGCACAGGCCTGAGTGGCTTCTAGGGACACAGAAATAGAAAATTTTGCCAACAGGAGTTCTCACGTGGTGAGAACGTGAAGACCCTCCACCACAGCCCAACCCAAATTGCACGTTCCCACCCTCTTGATGGCTTCCCATGCTTTGCTCTTAAAAATCACTTGTTGTGTTATTTTGGAAAATGAAAAGCTGAAAGTTATTCCAGTTGTTGTCCCCTGATGCACCTCCCTCTGAAAAATGAGATACAGCAATAGAAAGTAAATCTGGCTGTTTGGATCTTTAATGAGAGAAACAGACTACGAGAAAAAGTATAGGTCATACAGTAGGGCTGCATAGGACCTGTTTTCCAACAAAGACAATATTTAATGTGGAATTTGGTGATAAAATGCTAATTATAATGTGCAATGAGTGTCGAGAATGGATTTGTAACATCATTTAGTTTGCCCAAAGTAAAATTAATAGCAAAATGAAATACATAAAGTCTTTGGAAAGAAGCCATCCTGAAAAATACGTTTTGTTTCTGAAGTTCTATTTCCCTCTTAGGAAATCAAATAGTTCATAAAAACTCTCTCCATAAGAGAGAAAACTCTTATTCTCTGCTCTCCGGAAGACTCTTTAGATGTCTTCTTCTCTAATGCGATACACTGACACAGAATAATTTACCAGGACACCTGCAGGGCTCACCCGTCTGACTCCCCACTAGCGCTCAGGCAACAGTCATCGGGGACATTGTAACTGTTGACTTGTTACCACCTTGGGTTTATCACAATCTGATGCTCCCTTTTGTTCTTCAAAAATGTTTGTGATAAATTGAAAATAAGCCAGAAGGCCTAGAAGTCCAGTATATTAGGTCTATATTGAGCATCAGTAATTAATAATTTGGTAATGAAGTTGAAATATCATGCCACCAGCACATTATGATCTTCCAGTCATTAAGCTTAGTGTAAAACAGCTGTGTTCACAGAAGTAGGCTCAGGTTTCCCACTGAAACAAAATTTAAACAGATTTTATTCAGAAGTCTTCGACAAAGTCAGTATTTAATGTATTCCTTTATACTTCTTAACTTATTTGTCTTGTAAAGTACAAGAAAAAGGTCATTTTTGTCACCAAATTTCTCATGGGTGGCCCCCAACCCCAGGCCTCCTGTTCCCATTTGAGGCCGGGCCCTGTGTGCACGTCCGCCCTCCGTGGTGGGGTCTGCAGCAGCTGATCTTGGTAATCCAATCACATACCAGCTCTGACAGCTTCAACACATTCCTCTTCCCGGCTGATGGTCAAACTTGAGTCCACCTCTGGGATCTGCAGCCCCGCTAAGCTCTTCTGACTTCTCTGGGAGTGTAGAATGCTCCTCCTCGGGGCTCCCGCGGGACCTGCACGGGTCTCAGGCATTCTTGCCAACCCTGTGTGACGGTGATGCTCAGGCCCGCCCAAGCGTGAGCCCTGGTGAGTGAGCGTCCTCAGCGGCCCATGCGCCCAGCACTGAATGAGCGCGGTGCTGGGCACAGGGATGCTCAGTGATGGAGTACAGCGCTGGTGGTGGAGGGTGGCTGGCCCATCACCAGGACGCCAGGACGAGTCCCCCATGGCAGCCCTCACAGCCTGGCTTTGCTACTGCTGGGTCCCTGCAGTCCGGCCGCTGCCCGCCCCCAGCACCTTGATGGTGGTGCTGCTCACGACCCAGCTCTCCTTCCATTTCCAGGACCCACAACTGGACGAGCCGGCGGGGTTGGTTCAGATGCGGGGAGTGTGCCTTTGCCTCCATAAGGGCAAACAGTCTCCTGATGCTTTCCGGGGAGAGCCAGGGAGAGCCGCCACAGTCCTTGCAAGCCAAGACCACGCCCACCAACAAGACAAAGGTGTCCTGGCAGACAAACACCGATTGCTTCGGGGGCCCTTCAGACTCTTTCTACAGGAATGTGTGCATCTCCACTGGCTCCCTCACTAAGTTGGCCAAACGTTATACCCGGTGAGTCACACCACGGGGGGCCGATAACCGTCTACCTACCTGTCCTTTGGGTGAGCGGGCCACAGAAGTCCGGTGGGGTGCCTGCTCTCCGGAAAGGTGGACAGTGGTGGGCAGGGGGCAAGACACGATGTCATTGTGCAGAGAGAATGAATGAGGAATGAGCTCAAAGTCAGGACAGAGCCAGGGCCGGTGCTGTTAGGAACACAGGCACCGATGCTGGCCTTGAAAGATCTTTTTCAGGGTGGAAAATGCACCTGACAACTCCATGCTCATCTTTGTGACCTGGTTCTTAGCCTCATTCAGAAATACGTCACCTCCTCTCATCAAATATAAGGCACATGCCACTGTCATATAAGCCAAGTCTGAAACATCTACACCTGGCACAAGAAAGGGAACATCACGCATGAAGCCCAGTGCTGAGGGGACCTAGCTGGGGAACGCATGTGGACGCTGAGGGGCCAGCAAGCTGTCCAGGTGGCCATGGCCATCGGGGAGCTGGCAGCACGGTGAGGGGCATGGGGGCTGGAGGTGGAGACGTGGGGGCCATCTGTGGGGAGAGGCCAGGCTTGAGAAAGATAAATGAGAACGTAGTGTAGAGAGGAGAGCGGAGGCCCGGGAGGGACCTTGGCCGAGATGTGCCTTTTAAAGAGGAAGAAAGAGAAGAAAATCTCACAGGGAGAGAAAGGAGTCACCAGGATGCAAGGGAAGAGCCAAGATGGTCGGGGAGTTGACCAAAGTTGGGGGATGTTTCGAGACTCAGCGGTGGTAGCCGGGATCACAGAAGGCTGAAGTCTGTACTAGCTCAAATGCAGGGTCTGTGCATCTCCGAGGAGGGTCACGCTGTCTGCTCTAACAAACCAACCTCAGAAGGCACCTCCTGAACACGGTCAGGGTTCATTTCTCACCTACGGTCCAGTGTGACTGCTTCTAGTCACGAGGCACCCTTCCACCTTCCACTGGTTCATTTGGGGTGCAAGCTCTTTCCATCTCGTGGCTCTGACCTCCCCTTGGACCCCAGACTCCTGTTCACTCAACCAACAAGTGAGGAAGATGGAGGGGGTTCCTGCTTGGCCAGAGTGGACTGGCATCCCTGGCGCTCACACCCCCGTGGTGAACATGTTGAGGGAGGAACAGAAAACCGCTTCCAGCAGCCACTTCCAAGGAACACCTGCCGCATGGAAGAGGGAGGACACAGCACGGAGGCCTCAGTCATGTCTGCAATCCCGCTCCAGCTACCGAACATCTGTGTGTAGCCTGGTTCCCTTCACCCCAAATCCCACCAACACCACATTCAGCTCAAACTCCAGGCAGGTGACAGGGTCCAGACACGCCTCCTGGTGCTCCAGAGACCGATGAGCACAGGGGCAGGCAAAGTCCTGCCAGGAGCACCACAAGGCTGGTCCCTCCAGCACCATGGTTGACACTTTGGTGGCCTCGGGGTCCACTCTCGGGGAAGAACTCGCACCCTTGCCTCTGCCTCTAGGAGGCCCTTCCTAGCCCCTCATCCTCGGTGGCATAGCTGAGCAGGGACGGCTGGTGCCGGCCAATCTCTACTTGTGTGGATTTGGGGTCTTGAGGCTTGATGCTCAAAGCTCTTAGAGTCTAGGTGTTTGTTCGTCTCCCAGAAACTCAGAGGATCAGGAGGCACGTTGTCTGTTTGCTTCCAGGCCCTTTGTGCCCCAGCCAGCAGAGGCAAGCATCCTCCCCGGCACATGGTCTCAGACCCACCATTGCTCCTCGTTCACCAGCCGGACTGGGTCAGCTCCCACTCCCTCCCCAGGCTTCTTTCATCTTACAGTGACAACCACCAGCTGTTAAACACTCAGAATTGGCACACGTAACTTCCAGTCCCATCCCATTGGCGAGAGCTCGTCACTGGGCCTACCACGAAGCAGGGGAGCCATGAGATGTGCCCCCATGTAGACAGCCCTCCCAGCAATGGCTCCATACTGTGGATGGAAAAACCCAATCTCCAAAACCATCTCTTCCAAGATCCTCTCATTTTCATCAAAAGTAGTATGAAAAACATCAGCAGGGTTGCTGCATTTTGTTCTCACATCTTTCTGTGCTAAGAAATAACATCAGAAGCAAAATATCAGAACCCATGGCCAGAGGTGTGGGTTCAGCAGATCTGGGAATGGGGCCCTGAGAGTCTGCATTTTTAACAAATACCCCCAGGAGATTCTGCTGAGGATACTTTGAAAACATAGCAATAAGGAGTCGAAAGGGATTAATAAAATGATTGATAAATAGCATTGATTGGTAGAGAGGAGGATTCACTTTGGCTTGAAGTGCATTAGTTCCCAGTGGGTCCAGCACGGTGTCAAGTCTCCACTGCTCCATGCTATGTGTCCTTGGGAAAGAAAGTCATCCGTAGCCGCTTAGTTGCCAAGCCTGGAGAGTCACATTCTCACTGGTAAAATCAAAACTATACACATGATAAACTGGGTAATCACGTACCCTGCTCAAATTTTGCTCAACATTTCCTAAATAATAAACATATCTTCCAAAAACAGCTCCCACTTAGGACCATTGGAACATTTTGCCTACAGATTTCAAAGTACATGCAATCTTCTAACAGACATTTAATAAACACCTAGCAAATGTCCAACCTTGTGCTAACCATGGGGGCTAGAAAGAGGAAAACCAAATCTGCTGGCCAAAATGCATGGGGAAAAATGAGTGACAAATAACAGGTGCTGCCAAGAAGCACGAATAATGAGTTTGGGGTGAACCAACAAGGAAATGCAGCTTGTGAAGCAGTTTTGGTGTCACTGTGATATTTGCCCAACCTCATGGTGCCCATCCAAAGGGCACATTTGCTGACTTAAGGACAATCGGTACCTAAGAGCAAATGAAGGTATCAGACAGCATGAGCCAAGCCCTGGAGAGTGTCACCTCATCACAGGAAGTGGCCATCGAGAGAAATGGAGCTTTACGTAGTCATTATTTGTAGACCAGGTGGTATAACAATGGCAGCATGGCACCCAACACTGCAAAGGAGTTGGTGACTGGACTCTGGCCGCAGCTTACTGTCTTCGGACAAGTTATGACTTTGGACAACTCGTTGGGAGTCCTGGCTTCAGTGAGCTCATCTATGGACCCTGTTACTAACCCCTTCCTTATGGGAAGACGGTGCAGCGGGAACTGTGGTGCTTGAGGTAAGGGCGTACTCAAAGACTTTCTCTCCATCCCCACTCCCCAGCAGACTCTCTCTTCCAATCCTCCAAACCCATTTTTCTAGCCATGTCGCTGTCCGTGGTCCTTGGCATTCTCCGGGCACATCCTCTGAAGTATCGACTTAACATTTCAGCTAAACTTTTCTTTGCATAAAATGTAATTACCTGTTCCCCTAATGCAAGAGTGCTGAAAACATTAGTAGGGACTCCCATGCAGGTGCACCGCAGCAGAGATAACTGCCGAGCGCCTGAGGGATTGGTCCTCTAGAAAGTTTATTTGCTATTCATCATCCCAGCAGCAGAAAAATAGGATATAGGAAGTTTTAATTATCCTGACAACCAGGTTTTCAAAGGCATGGAGACATGTGAGGCTGTCTGACAAGAGTATCAGATGAGCTAAAGTCACCAAGGAGAACAGGTGTGTGCGCAAGGCAAAATTTTCTCATTTTTTAAAAAGGTGGACCTTGATTTTTTTCTCCTCATAATTTCAGTCAAAACACACCATTTCAGCCTGTTTACAATATACTCAGAATATAAGTGAGTGGAGACTGGTTCTTTATAGGGCATTTTGGGATATTCAAAAAATTAAATCCTTCCTACATCTGTCATCAGCTGGGCTCCCCAGGAAAGAGACGGAGGTGTGAGCAGGTTGATCAGGCAGTGCTCCTGGGGGCAGCACCTGGGAGGGCGAGCGAGGCAGGGGACAGCGGGACACGTTCAGCTGTGGATGCAGCTGCAGCAGAGGCCCCAACCCATACAGGGCTTCCGCGTGAGGGCGGCCCTTGAGGATGTCAGGACAAGGCAGCCAGGCGCTTGCGACCCATCCGAGCCAGCCTCACCATCCAGTGTCTGTGCGGGGCTGCCCCAGGGGGACGGCCGCCACCCCAGCAGCAGGGTCTAGGAGGGGCACGCCGCTCATCAGCACAACCCCTAACCTCTGACAAAGCTACGGGGGGTACGCCTTTCTCAGCACTGCTGGCTAGCAGCTGTTTTTTCACTGTTAAAATGACCTTTTCAATGCAGTCACCAAAGCCCCACCATGGCTCTGGGATCTGGTCACTGAAGACTCCCCTCCGGGCTCCAGTTTCTGTGTTTTAAGTCCTACTGGCTTCCCAACTGAGAACTCTGATTGGTTAGATTTCTTTGCAATTGTTTTCAGTCAAATTAATGGAGAATGAAAGTACAAAATTTTATCTTCTTCTTTTAATGTGATATTTTATGTACAGAATTATGTTATAATAAAAAATTCTCTGTGCTCTATAAAACAACTGATTTAAAGCTTAGGAAGAACTATCTTGGTTTCTTGGCTAACACCAGCTGCTAAAGGACAGTAAAACATTTATATGCATAAGAACACACATTCGAATCACCCAGTCTTGCAAAAATATTCTTTAATATCCATGTGTCATCTCTTTAGAAAGAGTGGGGACATGTAGTGCCTGTAAAGATGTTCTTTACCAAAAGTTTTTACTTGTCTCTGCTGGTTCTGAATTAGCCACTCCCACTGATCATTCCAGCTTTGTCTGCCTTGTTTTCCACTGTCTCTACTTGAATCACACATTCTGTGATTATTTAAAAGAATGTGGGTTAGCACCTGGTTTTAAATCACAAGATAGTGTTGTAAGTGGACAACAATCTTAAAATCCACTTATGCGGATGCTAACAGCCCACCACATTATTGAGTAAAAAAGGCACAAAGAAGTGCATGGGAAAAAAATGTCACCACTTCAAATAGAACATAAAGTGACCCCAGACAGATATTTCCTGAATAAATCCCAGTAAAAAAGCTTGTGTGATTTCAGTGGATGTTTCCAGCCAGTGGAAGCACGTCTATTCATGTCAGTCCCATCGGCAGGTTTGGATGGCTTGTGTGACCAGGGAAGGCAGAGGGAAGCTGACAGCAGGACCCTACCCTCGGGACATGGCACCAGCCGCTGGTACAGTGAGACGCTGAAGGTGGTGCCCGCGAGTCTGTCGTGTCGGGTACCGCTCCCTCCCCACAGCATTTGTGAACCACAAAGGACGATACACTCACTAGCCACACCTTAACCAAGTCATCAGGTTTGTAGGATTTTCTGACATTACATCCCTTTGGATGCCCTAGAAATCCTACAACTCCACTTGTCTGGTGTCTGGCCAAAAATGCATACCTTCAGTCGAGCCAGGAGAAAACATCACATGACATAAACCGAGGCACAGCCTACAAAGTAACTGGCCAGTCCCTTTCAAGTCTGTGGGGTCGTGAAGGAAGAAGGCAAAGGAAGCTCACGCGCCACAGACCGGGCTTGCATCCTGACGCAGAAGAAGGACGTTGCTGGGCAAACAGGTGGAATCCTGGTGTGGCCCGCAGGCGATCTGGCCACCGTGCACCCGTGCTAATGTCCCTGCTGGACAGCCCGACCCGCTCACCCACAGTGTCCGAGTCAGGAGGAGCGGGGGATGGGCATACGGAAACTCCGTACAATCTTTGCAACTTTTCTGTGAGTCTAAAATTATTTCAGAATTTTTTTTAAACAGCCAAAACCTTCATGCTGCAGTATGCTGATGTGCCAAGAGTCTCTCCAGGCTGATTGCGGGAAAGCCCCGCACTGGCCTTCGTCCTAGAAGAAACGTGGGGCAGCACGGAAATGAAGGGAAGAAGTCTTCCAAGAAAAGCCCCAGAGTCCTCACCTCCCAAAATGATGACGAGATTGTCCCCACAGCAGACTCTCTTCTGATGCCACCATTCAGCACAGCAGGCCATCTCAGGATGGCGGCCGGACACGTTCAGGGCCCACGGCCGTGTTCCAGCTCAGCTCCCCATTCACTGCGGGCGGCCAGGGCCCCGTGAGACCAGAAGCCCTGTCGCCAGAAAGGGGAGCAGAGTTACATGCATCCACAGAAGCACATCCTTGCCCGTATTCAGAAGCACCCGGGAGTCGAAGGAGCCTCTTTCTACCAGGACGAAGGGTCAGAAGCCGCGCCTTCCAAAGCTGGCGGGAGGGAGATGTCTGATGATGTAAAGAACGCTGATTTCGGAAAGGCAGATGCGTACAAAGGTACAAAGGCGGGTGAGAAACATGTCACAACTCCCAGACCCTTTGCAAGCACGTTTCAGACGGTCCCTGACCACACGTGGCCTCCCAGACAGTGGCCATGAGAGGGACCTCCCTGCTGGGCACCTTCTGGGCACCTGCTCCCGACCACCGCCGGCAGATGGAGCCCACATGCCTTGCTTCCCGTGCGGTGGCACCAGGCTCACTACATGCCCGCCCTGCCATGGGTCACATCTCTAACACCGGGCACAACGACCCTCAGATCAACATTCAGAAAAAGCATCTCTCCACCCAGAAGGAAGGTGCCGGCAATCACCTCCGGCCAAAGCCGCCTCCGGCAGGTGCACTAAGAGCCACAGGCCCCAATCACAGTGTTACAGGCGTGGTTCTGTCGGGTACAAGTCAGAAGGAGAGCAGAGTTTCCTGTATGGATCCAAAAAAGGAGAAATGGTATTTTCAAATAAGATGTCCCACTGTCCATGCACTAAAAGGAAAACCAAGTCCACTGGCCTGTTTCACCCAGTTTGTGGGAGATTTTAAAGAGATTCTGTTGCTCTTCAGGCAGCTGACATCCTTGTGGGTAAAGGGAGAATCCTGAAATATTTTCATGACTATAATATGAAACTTAATTAACATGCATTTTCATATTGCTGTTAGACAGAAAGCCTCTCTATTTTATGGGCAACAGTTCCCAACCAGGCACCGTTAGACCCCTGGCTTCTCTTGTAAATGCTGCTTGCCATTTATTATGTGATAGATGTACAACTGGAAACTATATGAAAAGGTTAAAAAAAAAACATTTTTACATTTTATAATGGGATTTTTTCTGCGGTACATGTTATGTGAAGATAATACTAGATTTGTTGATTAATTTCAGAAAATACTTTTCTTCCTCCCAAAAGATTTCCATAATTACAAATAAGCAAAGCATGGAAATTGTTGCTACTCTAATTCCGTAATTCCATCGTGAGTCATTACAGATTGCTTCTGCCGTAACCTTTGATACGGTTTCCATACCGGACATCTCCCGTGGCCCCTCTCAAACCCGAAGCTGGCACCTCTTTATGGGAAAAGGGCCTGACGATCCCCCCAGGGGCAGGTCGCCTTTGTGCCGTGGGAGATATGCAGGGGACATTCTGTTCTCGATGCCTGCGCATATCCCTAATTAGCGTTAATGAGAGTTACACATGCGTATCCAAAAACAGGCCCCATAATGTTTGAGTTAATGTGGGGTAAATTATAGTACAGGAAATATCAATGCTTCTTAAAATGAGTTAAACGGGCTGTGAGATTTCGTTAGCCATAGATGCATCATCCCACATGCACGAATGCTCACAGGCCTTTGAGGAATCCTTCTGACCTCAGCAAGGTGCATTTACTGAGCATCTTGGGGCCGGGGGGGGGGTCCACGCCAGGATCACTGCCCCCATCTGACAGAGGAGAGAACAGTGCTCACAGGATCCCAGGGGGACCTCATTCCTGGCCCCTTCCACGTGCAGAGCCCCCCAGCAGCCTGACCTGCCTCGATCCCTGACAGCACCCCTGCTGGGGGTCAGTCAGAGTTCAAGGACGTCAGGGTCACTGCTAATGGCTAAAAATGCATCCCGCCCAACCTAGGATAAAGATGCCCCAACTCAACCAAACCCAAACCAACATCTTCTTCCCAAACCAGGGCTCTGCCCAGTAGTGATGCAAACCCAGCCCTGGGACCCTCCTTCTTGGCCCTCTGCCCCTTGTCCAGCCCTCCATTCGCTGCTCTGGACTTGTACTTCCTAACTTCTACGTGAGTCCATCCCCTGCCAGTGGGGCGCGGACTGAGGACACCAGGGGCGCGGACTCTGGACACCGGGCCTGCAGACGGAGGACACCAGGGGCGCGGAGCGCGGAGGGAGGAGGTGCGGTGTTCAGAGCCCTCCTCCCCTCGCGAGCGCCAAGGCCTCCAGCTCCAGGGCCGCGCCCCTGCGCTCCAGCAACACCCACCCACACGCTGAAGCAGCCTGTGACCTTGTCCCCGCCCAGCCCCGCCCAGGAGGGAGCAAGGCTGGGCCCCAGGCTGCTCACCCACCTCCTCGACCAGCAAGCTTGAGGGAGTCCCTGGCCTTTTCCTGTGAACGCGAGCATAGGGAGCCCACTGCCCGGGGCGCTTCGAGGACCAAAGAAGATGTCTACCCGCGTAAAATGGCGGCTCTCCCAGGACAGCTCACTGCTCCGCCATCAGAATCCGTCTGCCAAGGGTCTCTTGGCAGCCAGCTGGGTTTCACGTGTCACCCTCTCGGGCTGAGGGTCATCCTGCAAGACCAGGCACAATGCCCAGTACATCGCTCTCCAGTGCTGGAGCTCCCCTGCAGCCTAATTCCTGGACGCACTCCACAGAGACACCCTCAAAGCCCAGATCCGAGCTCCCACTAAAATGGAAAAGGCTCTGGGAAGCAAAAACTGTGTGTCCACACCTGAGAGAGAATGACCCACTCCGTCTACTCCTGAGACCAGTTAGGGTGGAAACTGCCATGAGGTGAAGCCCGGGACACCTAGCTGGTGATTAAAACCTCAGACCCCAGAGCCACACACAGCTATAGCATCCTGTGCCCCCGCGAGGTTCACGACAGTCCCGCCCAGATGGCACCGCATCTCATGGCAAGTAACCGCACACCTGCCCTGGGGTGCGGACAGGACCCTGAGGCTCAGAGAAGGCTCCAGAGCTCCCAGCCAGCCGGGGGGGGGGGCACGGAGCAACACCCAGACTGTCTGAATCCCAAATCCACCCTGTTTCTCCGGCTCCTTTAAGACAAATCACTAAAGGAAAATATTTCTAGGCTGCTTGATAACTACGGATGTGTGGAGACAAAGTTTCTGGGTCCACGGCAAGCAGAAACACGCTGGCCGGGGTAGTCTGAGCCAGCCATCCCTCCGATCGACCTGCTGGAAGCTAGCATGCCGTAGCTTCGGACGGTGTCAGCAAGCGCCGGGGCGTCTCCGGCTGCCCTGGAGAAAACTGAGGCAGGAAACAAACACACAACTTAATCTTGTCCCAGATCCCCAGGAGGAGTCAAACCTCTAGCTTGTGAGGTAATGCTCACCTGTATCACGACTGGCTCTCACACACACACATGCGCACACTCACACACACTTTCCTGCACGCACACACGACCAGAAGCAGCCCACAGTAACCAAGTTCCCCTTCCACATGACCTCCATCGAGGAGTGAATGCTGCGTTTCTGCAGGCTCGTGAGCGTGCCCCAGGGATGTCCCTGCACGGTCAGGTCAGGACCAAGCAGAGCGGAAGCTGAGGGCATGTCCGAGGCTGAAGGCATTTTCCCTAAAGGGGGCAAGAAGGCCTCTGCAGCTCAGCCCACCCATCATTGGAGGTGTGCTGCCCCAGGGAGATACTGTGACCTTTGGGGTGATTCTTGGGGGTATGTTCTGGGACCTGGTCCAGCAGCCCCACACCTGGAGGAAGGAGCACTTCGACCTGCGAGTGGGGACCCACAGGAACCGGCACACCCAGCTTCACCCGTGTCCACAAATTCTCCTTTTTACTGAAGCTGAGAGTGAGTATTGCCTTTTACAAAGGGTTGTGTGCAGATGGGCCATTTGGAGGTCCACGGGGGAAGAGTCCACAGCAGTGACCCAATTGGGCAGATGCAGAGAACAGGTAATGGCAGGAATCCATCAGCTCGTCACAGCGATACAGACAAAGGGTCATCTGGTCACTAGATCCTCATGGAATCGATCAGATAGGAGTTACCTGAGCTGAAACAACCCAAAACTGTAAGTCAGAGTGGCTTTCAGGGATCAAATGGGAAATCTGTGTCACCATGGAACGTGGGAGAGGACAAATCGGGGCAAAATGTGAAATACGTGGATTGGTCGAGTTGGCTCCAGCTGTGCCATGGGAGCAGACCTACCCCGCCCTCCATGAGTTAGCACAGCGTCCTTTGGTCTCAGCCAGTGGGTCAGGGCCCCCTCCACCTGCCACTTCTGCCCCGGGGACACCCAGCACCTAAGTATATCACCTGCTCCCCCCAGAAGGGACCCTGGCACCACTCACCGTCTGTGGGCCAGAGAGAGTCACGTGGCTCCAGCTTGACTTCAAGGGAGGGTAGAAGCTGAGGGGGCACAGGGTGAACAGGACCCAGGCCCAAAGCACAGTTTCCTGGAAAATCCTGGCCACCTGGCCTCTCCGGTTCCACTGGGGGCAACATAGGAGATGGGCCGGCCTAACGGCTCCAACCTTGTTCACGGGCCTCCAGGCGCAGACTTTCACTCATTGGAACAATCTCATGCACACGCACAGAAAAGGTCTCCCTCTGGTTCCTCGGACGATGCCCAGACACCAAACCGGGAAGAATGTCTCCGACAATTACTGGTAAAACAGGAGTCAGCTAACACGCCCATGCCCGAGGCCGGCTCTGTCCATAGCTTCTCGAAAAGGCAAAGTGCCCTGAAGTTAACCCACGGCAGCAGGACTAACTCCTCTACTGAGAAAGATCAGCCCTGTTCAATGCCCTTCGCTCCAGGTGGCTCTGGGACCTGAAGGAACGGAAGGAGGGAAGTGCCATCAATCGCAGAGCAAAAGCAACACAACAAGAGACATGACATCTCTTTGATGGAGGGAAACTTGCATTTTCTTCTGCTGAGTTAGTGACCGTGCCACCCAAGAAGGTCCAGCAGTGGCCAAGGTACAGATAAACAACCTTTCAGAATGTGCAAAAATATCTAAAACCCTGTCAGATGGTCAGCATCCGTCCGTGTGATGGCCTCACAGCTCCACATGAAGCAGCGGTCAGTGTCTGAAGTGGGCCGTCCGGGAGAGCCCCCCCACCACGGCAGAGCAGAAGGCTGGGTGTCAGGGCTCTGCAGAGAAACAGGGCTGATTGGGGACAGAGATGGAGACACAAGGACATCTGTTAGAGGGACTGGCTCATGTAATTGCAGAGGCCGAGAAGTCCCATGATCTGTCTCCTGCCAGGGACCCAGAAGTGCTGGGGGTGAAATTCCAGCCCGAGTCCCACAGCCCTAGAACCAAGAGCTCCGATGTCTGTGGCCAGGAGAACATAGATGACCCAACCAAGCAATGAGAGAGCAGATTTTCCCTTCCTCGTGTTTTGTTCCATTCAGACCCTATGGTTTGGATGAGCCCCAGCCCCCCCACACACAGGGGAGCACCGTCTGTTTACTGTCAGCCAAGGCAAACACTAATCTCTTCCAGGAGCGCCCGCACAGACACACCCAGAAGGACGTTTCTCCGGGTGTCGGTGAGCGTGTTCCTTCTCCGTCCTGCAGGACCACCCAGGGGCCCACACACCGCGGAGAATCACGCCAGCCTACACGCAGAACCCACAGTAGCTTCTACTCCAGATTCACCCCCAAGGAGCTGAGAATGGAGCTCAGAAAGGGGCCAGTATTTGGGTGTGGGGACAGACACAGAACAAGGAGGACGCTGTGATGACCTCGCCCCTGCGGCTCCAGGGACTGCTGCCCTGGGAAGTGCGCCATGGGAATTCACAGTTCCCCTCGCAGGTCCTCACACAGTGCCTCTGCTCGGCCAGACCCTGTTCCAGACACCAGTGCAAGGCGCTCTGGGGGACGATGTCGAACAAGGTCTTCCCAGGGTTGCTGAGGGCAGGGAGGACCTGAAACAGGAAGGCGGAGCCCGCGAGGGAAAGGCCAGCCCACGTGCTGCCCATGACCCGGCAGGTGCATGATGGCGGGAGCCGCCCCCAGGCTTCACCCCTGCCCTGGCTCTCCCGGTCACTGGAACCACTGGGGAAGTAGGAAGAGGAAGGAGCAACCGCTGGGAAGCCCAAGACTGTCCTGCACCAGGCCTCGGGTGCGTGGTCTGTCACACCGCCAGTTCCTGCAGGAATCAGTCCATGCGCAGGCCCACAGAGCTGACGTGCACTTACTGCCACGCCCGCCGCGTCGTCTGACAGCCACTGCCACGCCTGCCACGTCCTCCGACCGCCCCTGCCATGCCTTCCAC